>NC_133503.1:105908043-106218586 GCF_049354715.1 Callithrix jacchus | reverse complement strand
TGCAAAGAGATGATCAGAGAACATAAAATGATAGAGAGCTGGAAAATAATGTACCTAATAGAATAGGTTCTATAAATTGTTTGTGCCTGCTTTCTGATGAATGATTGCTTAATAAATGTTTATATGCATGGCAAAATTTGGTTTAAGGCATGCTTTTATTGTAGCATAGTTGAAAAGTTGTAATGAAATAGCTAAATCTCTGCCCTCCTCAAAGTTCTCTAGTGTATATACAAGGCATGTTCAGGTTAGCCTACGTCAGTTTGCTTTGGAGATCATTCTTCTTTCGCAAAGATGGGAAGTGTTTCTAATCCGTTATGTTGACCACCACTATATAGCCTAGTGAAAACCCATTTTTTAGGGCACTCTGCTGATCAGCAAAGCCTCTGCTGCTGATAGAAGCTAAACTAAAGCTCTTCTTGTAGCTACCTAAAGATTTTCCGATAAGAAGATAACTGACAGTCTTTGTTGTGTGAATTCGTGATTAACGCAACTTACTCAACCTAGAATTCAATGTAAATATATATATATAACATCATACTACTTATGCTGAGATATTCAAAGTGAATTATAGGTATCTTAACAATCTTTGGCTTTTAAGTAAGATTTTCATAGACAGTATAGCCTCACATGAATACAAGAAATTATAGATAAACCTAAGTGGATTCCTAGGTATTTTCTTTTTGTAGAATTGGTACTGAGAGGGTTTGATAGCATCAGTATATATACTATAGCAATATACCATCTACTAATAGTGGCCTTCAAAGGAGATGGTCTCACTCTCTCAGTAGGCATTTGGACATATGGGAGGGTGCTTTTACAGGTATCAAGATGATTCTCATAATGATTGAAGAATGCTACTGGGAGGCTATATTCCATAATATCCAAGATTTAATGCCCAAGAAATACAAAGAACCATTTCTCCCAAATTTTCAATGGCACTTGTATTGGAGAGAACTGCCAGCCTAAGTAATATAATTCTTCTCTTACTCCTATTATATCATGAATTGCAATTACTATTTTCTTTTGTCTATATCTCTACAAATCTGGAAAATGTAAGGGTGGACTGCCATTTTGGATTTTATTTTATCATAATTACTCTTTCTTGTGTCTATATTTTCACTCATCTAGTTAATATGAGGGTCTGTCAATTTACTCATAGTTTGTTGAAAATTCTTACAGTGTTTGGCAAACAACAGGTTTTCAGTAAGTGTTTATGGTTGAATAAACAGTATGTATATGCTGCAAAGTGGCTTTGTGTCCTTTAGGAAATGCTAATGTTTGCTTCACGAAGCTGATTTAAACATTTTCAGGTATTTGAGATGAGCAATACAGAGCTTTAAATTGTTAAAGACTAATAAGGTTGAATTTATTTGTCCTACAACTGTTAGTAATTTTCTCGTTGGTGGAATGTTTTAACAAGGGTGGAGAAACACAATAAAGGAGTGCTGTACACTTTACGAAAGAAGACATATATGAGGCCAAGAATCATATGAAAAAATGCTCATCATCACTGGTCATCAGAGAGATTCAAATCAAAACCACATTGAGATACCATCTCACGCCAGTTAGAATGGCGATCATTAAAAAATCTGGAGACAACAGATGCTGGAGAGGATGTGGAGAAAAAGGAACACTTTTACACTGTTGGTGGGAGTGTAAATTAGTTCAACCATTGTGGAAGACAGTGTGGCGATTCCTCAAGGCCTTAGAAATAGAAATTCCATTTGACCCAGCAATCCCATTACTGGGTATATATCCAAAGGACTATAAATCGTTCTACTATAAGGACACATGCACACGAATGTTCATTGCAGCACTGTTTACAATAGCAAAGACCTGGAATCAACCAAAATGCCCATCGATGATAGACTGGATTGGGAAAATGCGGCACATATACACTATGGAATATTATGCAGCAATCAGAAATGATGAGTTATTGTCGTTTGTAGGGACATGGATGAATCTGGAGAACATCATTCTCAGCAAACTGACACAAGAAAAGAAAATGAAACATCGCATATTCTCACTCATAGGCGGGTGATGAAAAATGAGAACACATGGACACAGGGAGGGGAGCACTAAACACTGGGGTCGATTGGGGCAAAAAGGGGAGGGCCAGCGGGAGGGGGAGGTGGGGAGGGATAGCCTGGGGAGAAATGCCAAATGTAAGTGAAGGGGAGAAAGAAAGCAAAACACACTGCCAGGTGTGTACCTATGCAACTGTCTTGCATGTTCTGCACATGTACCCCCAAACCTAAAATGCAATAAATAATTAAAAAAAAAAAAGGAGTGCTGTAATCTGGCCTTCCTAGATAAGTTAGAGTCAGATGTCTCTAAAGATAATTCAGTATTTTACTACTTGTTCATTTAATCCTACTGTTAAACATGTTTCAGCACAAACAGGAGAGCTACATCTCCACCTCCACTTTCTAGAGCAACACATTTCTGAGTTTCTTTCTTTCCTGACTGTCAAAAATGTAGGGCTTCAATGCTATTTTTTGGTAGAAATTATATTTGAAAATTATTACACATGTTGAGACATAAACAGTTGTCTTATGAAGCATCATAATACCCTCTAAATGCTTCATGATTTCATTAGGATATTCAAATTTCATTTTGTATTTTGTGTACTAAATTTTGTTCTTTGAATATTTAGTAAAATATCCAAGTTCATGTAAACACTTTCATAAAAATTTTATGGAACCTTAACAGTCTCCAAGACTGTGGACTATAAATTCCACTAATATCTTGCTAACATACTGCAGAAGACAAAGCAAACCACTACCAGACTGAATTTTACTGCTTCCTTGGGTTCTTTGGGATTTGTGTTAGTGCACAATATTGAGGTAAAAATTGGTTTTCTTTTTCTAGTTTTATAGTGAATGTGTTTATATGTGTGTATATTTCTTTTCAAAAAATATTTTTGATTTCCATTTACTGTGTAAAAATCAACAAAATAATACAGAATTTTTTTTTAACTGGAACATTTTGCATGCTGATAATTATATTTAAATTCCTGAATATTTCCAATGCAATATTCATAAAACAAAAGGTTTTTGTGGACCATATTAGACCTTTTACTTCTAGGCTACAAACCTATCCACTTCGCTACTATACTGAATATTATAGGCAATCATAACACAACGCTAAGGACGTTTTATTTTCTAAATATTTCTAAACATAGAAAAGGTATGGTAAAATCTAGTATTCAAAACAATGATACACTTATGTAGTGCACTTACCACAAATGGAACTTGCAGGACTAGAGGTGCTCTGGGTGAGTCAGTGAATAAGTGGTGGGTGATTGTGAAGGCCTAAGACATTATGGTACACTACTACAGACTTCATCAATGCTGTAAACTTAGGACAAACTAAATGTATGAAAAAATATTTTTTCTTTAATAATAAATTGACCGTGGCGTACCATAACATTTTCACTTAATTACCCTTAAATTTTTAAACTTTGACTCTTGTAATAACACTTAGCTTAAAACACAAACACATTGCACAATTGTACAAAAATATTTTGTTTTTAATATTTCATGAGCTTATTCCTATTTAAATTTGTATTGTTTCACTTTTCCAACTTTCGGTCAAATATTAAGACAAAAACACACACATTAGCCAAGGCCTACACTACAAAGGGTCAAGGTCATTGACATTGTTGTCTTCCACCTTCACATTTTGTCTCACTTAAAAGTCTTAAGGGGCAATAAAAGCATGGAGTTGTCTGTCATCACCTATGATATCAATTCCTTCTTCTGAATACCTACTGAAGTACCTATCTGAGGCTGTTTTACAGTTAACTTAAAATATAGTATGAGCAGAAGGTGTACACTTTAAAATGAAAATAAAAATTTTGGTATAGTATATAAATACATAAACCGATAACAGTCATTTATGATCATGACCAAGTATTATGTAATATACATAGTTGAAAGTACTATTGTTTTATATGACTGGCAGCACAGTAGTATTGTTTAAATCAACATCAAAACAAACACATATTACACTACAATGTTATGATGCCTATGACATCACGAGGAGATAGGAATTTTCAGCTCCATTACACTCTTACGGACCATCATTATATATTAGTAGTCTGTTGTTTACTGCAAAGTCATTATGCAGTATGTAACTATATTTTCTTGAGAACTTTGCATCTATATTCGTCGAGGATTTTACCTGTTGTTTTCTTATGATATCTTTGGCTTTCAGGGTTCCCAACTTCCTCCTCTTCAGCATGTGTGTCATCTCCCTCCATCTGCTCTCAATGCCTTCCCTGTGAAGATTGGCTAGGAATGTGCCAGTCTTCCAGTTCTCCTGGTCCCTCAGTGGGAGATATTCTTCCTGGTTCCATCTAGTCAATTATCTTGGAGTAAAACCCAGCCATCTCTCCATGTATTTATTGACTGCCTTCCTCCATGGAAATAGCTTTATCAATCAACCTGGCTTGAGATTCTATGGGCTTCTCAAACGTTTTCTGTGAAATTGTCTTCTATGGAATTGTGTGTGTAGATTTCTAATTAGAGTTATATGCTGTTTTTTTTTTTTCAGTAACACAATCTTTTGCATTCACCCTTTTTCATCTTCTTTGCATTAATTATACCGTCAACATGTCTGAACCTTATGGCAAACAACTTAATTCCACATATGCATTCATGGTGAGAAAAAGAATCATTTTAAGTGAACAATTCAACATTTTGAAGATTGACATATTTTTACACGATTTCTTCTCTCAGTTAATGATATTTATATCTACCCATTTCCCAAACTGAAAACATCCCCAAAGCATCTTTAGTTCATATCACTTACTTCTTTAGTTAAACACTAATACATGTGATTAGACCTCCCAAGTTGCCTTTGGAAATTTCACCACATCATTCCCACCATGATTCTCTTTTTGCATAATCCAGTATCTGTTACCAATACAAACTCCTCTTCCTAAAACTCAAATGTTATTTGTGTAATCATCTGTTAATCTTTCTGTCTCTCTCACCCTCTCTCTCTCACACACACATAACCGTACACAACCCTTTACCTTTTCCACATCTTTACTTATGCTAATTCCATGCTAGTAAGTCCAAGATCGTTAGAATGATATGTAAGATCCCTGTTAAATATTTTAACTTGGTCATACAGCTTTGTAGTTTCTGGTAATTCAGATACATAATTTTCTCTTAAATGCTGTAGTCTCTATTAACCAATGGCTCCTGATTTCTTTTACACATCTTTACCATTCAAATTATTATTGAAACAAACTTTGCAAAAAGTATAGCAGAAAATATAGAGAAAATTATGACAGTGAAAAAGATCTGACCTAACCAACCCCATCTTGCTATAACCTCCAAATTGCCCTTTGTCATTCCTGGGCCAAGCTGATTTTGAGAGAAATTTGGTTTATAGTTTAAATGATAATAGCCATTCTCAAAAATTAACTGCCTTTAAAAATTAATAAAAAGCCCTAAGTTTAGGATTATGAAAGGAGCCTGAATTCTGGTAAGTTATAGGCATAAATGATTACCAGATGATTATCAGACATTGTTCCAGATGTCACAATATTTGTAACTTCCTCAATTACTCCTGAAAATAATTTCTCTATTGTAAAACCTAAAATTGGCCTTTTGAGATGTCTTTTCAGACTTCTGAATTTCTGTTGACTGGATGACTTCATCTGGACCTGAGACTCATGATTCACCTGGCCCCATGGCCCCCACCAGAAGCAGACTCAGTGCATGAGAATTATTTTCCACACCCCTGGGATTGCATCCCCAACCAATCAGCAGTATCCATTCCTTAGCCCCCCTGCCCATCAAACTATCCTTGAGAAATCCTAGCCTCTAAATTTTGGAAGAGGCTGGTTTGAGTAAAAGGAAAACACTGGTCCCCCACTGAGGTGAGTCTATGTGTATTAAACTCTCTCTTGCAATTCCCTTGTCTTGATAAGTTGGCTTCATCTGAGCAGTGGGCAAAAAAAAAAAAAAAAAAGAACCCACTTGGCAGTTATACTATTCTGTCTGATTGAAATGGCCTACTTGGGTTAAGTCTACCACACCTCGGTCTGATTTCCATTTTTAAATAAAAGCTTGGACCCATTTGTTTCTATCTCTTTCTCATCTCTATCTCTATCCAACTCGAAAAACATATTATTTAAAAACTTTATATGGGAAAAATATATTTTCTATTTTTTTGGTTATGTATTCAAATTACATGGGAGGTTATAGAGATTTTTGTATCAAGAAAGTAAATATCGTAGACAGGGCAATGCTCTTTTTTCATGTCTTTCAATTTTCCTTTCTTTATTTCCATAAGCATTTGTTAGACATTTTTATGTACCATCTTTGTGGAAATTATCACCTCTTTTGCAATTCTCAGCTCCTGAATTAGCATATTTTTCATCATAATTGGTTGAGTTACTTTGCTATATCAAACATCTATCTATTAAGTCTAAATGTTTACCAGAGCACAAATTGTCCATATGTTTATGTCCCAAATCAATTTCATATATTCAGATATTAGAGAAATAAAAATCCAACAAAATAAAACAAATAAATGAAAATAAGCAGGATTAGAACAGGGTATAATGATAACAGATTCATTAACTGTTAGGGGTTTATAATGCACTAGAAAAATATAATATCTTATATTTAAATTATAACAATTTTTTGTCATAACTTTTTAAGTCTTACTAGAAGTTTTCATTCTCATCTTAATTTTTGGTAGATGGAAAATCACTCTAGATTGAAATTTATATGATACAAATCACATATAATTTATATAGGTTCACATGCCATAGAATACCTTGTTCTCACTTTCTTAGTGTAAAAATATTATAATGTAGAACTTTTTTTATTGTGCATTGAATACAAAAATAAAATTGAAAGTATATTTATCCCTTTGAAGTTAGTTTCTTCAAAGTAAAATGGTAAATTTTTATCTGGTTTTGGTATACTGTTATTGCATAGAATTTCATTTTCCAATTCTAACCATCTATTACCCATCACCAGCCCTATTAGCTTGCAAATAAGTATGGCTCTTCAGTCATAAATGTGAAGGATTGCTGGATGGAGGCTGTCTAAAACAGAGAAGAATGAAGATGCAAAGTATATATGATCGCAATATTCTTTGGTAAGCATGGAAAAATATAATGTTGGATTTATTGCAAGGTTTGATTCTGACTGAGATTGTACTTTGTTTGATATTGTTACAATACTCACGCTAAGTTTTGCCATCATAACACAAACTTGTATGAGTATAATGTGTCACTTTTACTTGTCCCTAGGATTGACTTCTTCTCAGCACATTAACTATATGAACTACATCAATGGACTGTTTTAACATTTTGTTTTTGGTTTGGGTTGACTAATAAGAGGAATAAGCAAGAGGTGGGAGACAGGGAAGGGAAGGTGAAAAATGGATTTAGGGTAATTATTTTTCTGGCTGTCTTCCTTATAGGTTGTATTTGTTTTTGCTGTTTTCTCTGTTATCAGCCATAGCTTGTGTCAAGCAAATTTTTCCATACAGCTACTCTATTTGCCTGGATATTGTGAAGGCTTCCTGTTCTTACCATCCTCTGTAGTCCTACTATCTTTTTAAGGTCTCCTTAATTCCTCCCACAGTAGTTTTTCACTGAACTCCTCAAAGCCCGCAGTTTCAATGCAGGCTGTTTCTTGCCCAGAACCTAATTTATACAGTGAGAGAGAACCATATTTATGTTGCTTCTGAAAAAAAAAGTATTTATAAATTTGAGGAATTAGTAGACTAGTTACAATCATTCTATAAGTTAATACTTAGTATTAGAAACAAATTGCAAAATGCATTTCTTTCATCCTTTTGAGTTGATTAAAACAAATCAACCCTATATGGAAATACTAGAGAGCTGTGTTAACATATATTTCACACATGTGTACACACACACACCTAGCCATACACATATATGTCTCTGAAACTTTAATTCTGTAACCTGATAGCAATTAAGACATTTCTATTTTACCCTTGCATTTTTAAAAACTAGAGAAACCCTATGTGAAACCCAGAGTATATTTATTTCTCTGTCAATCTGAGAATAATCCATTGTTTTACTCTAAAAGCTTGAGGTAAAAAGCAACACATTATCTGAGAAAAAATGGAACATAGCAGAGAAATTAAACTTATCTCTGCCTTTCATGCTTTCAAGTCTAACTCGCTAGTTTTCTTCCCACACAGCTGCATCTAGTAAATTGCCAAGACCTTTTGGTAGCTGAGGCAATAGCAGCCTTTAAATCCAATAATTTAAAAACTCATTCAAAAAAACTACATAAATAAGAAAGGAACAAATGCAATTACATAAAAATCACACTGTCATTATAACTATAAAAAATCTAACTCAAATTATGTATGGGTAAGAAAAACATCAAGCAAACAGAAATATTCAGGAACACCAACAAACGAGAGCAAGTTACCTCCATGGAACAGGGGAGAGGGCAACTAGCAGGGTCTAAAATTAATCCTGAACCATCAGCAGAGAATGAAGATTATTCACCATGTGAAAATAGAGATTGCAGGTATAGAACTGACAAGGTATAAGGGCATGTTGGATGAAAAGGCAGTCTCCCAGGAGTGGAGGAACAAAGTGAAAGGAGTTGATAAAAATGGAAAAGCATTCTTTCGGAGCAGAAGAATGAATCACAAAAGAGCAAGTGGAAAGAAACATTATTTTAAGGGCAATAGAAAATTTAAAAAAAGTTAAAAACATACAACATGTTCCTCACTTCTTCACTCCTCCTAAGAAAAGTCTAATACAGACTTATACTTTGTTACAGAGAAAGAAGTGGGTGATTTTTCAACCAAGATCCTTATAAGACAACAGATTACCAGTCTTGCCAATAAAGATTCAGAATATCAGACACTCTTCCCTGAAAATGGTGACAAAGTTAAAATGAAAAATATAAAGTTATACAATTAAGCTAGCAAAAAGCCCTACCACCCCCCCCCAAAAAAAACATAGCACATGGTCAAACAGAAGCAAACTGAAATATAGTACTATAAATAGAATTGCAAATCTTATAACGTGTTTATAGATCTGAAAAATCATCTTGAATCAGAAATCAAAAATCTAAAATATAATGTTACTAACAGGAAGAAATAAAACAAAATTAATCGAATCAAGAAAATAAATAGAAGGAATGATAAAATCATATTAGAAATAATTATGAAGTTACAAAGTAATCTAGAAAAAATAAATTTGAATGAGAAACATAAATCTAAGGCTGCATATAGATAGATAGGCAGAGAGAGAAAGAGAGGAAGAAAGGAAAGAAGGAAAAAACAGAAGGAAAGAGGTAGAGAAGAAAAAAAACTAATAAATGAGATAAAATGTAAACAGGTGAATCTACATAAAGAGTGCATAGATGAGATACTCTCTATGCTATTTTTGTTTCATCAACTTATTACAAAATATAAAGTTTAATATACACGTACAGACATCTACAGTGTACACATGATACTGCAGAGTTAGAGTAAAGACTGAAATTTTATCTTCAGAATTTACAATCAAGGGAGGATAAGAACTAAAAATGATTTTAAACATAACATTTTTAATCCTTGCATAATCTTTCTTATCAATCTTTACTCACAAGTTCTCTTCTGTTAGCAATTAATATTCTTTTAAAATAGTAGTCTTTCAGAGGGCATACCTCCTCAAGAATACATAGCCACTGATATTCTCGTTTAATATATTCATCAATATTTTTTGTAAATTATATATTTATATATTTTGTCCATTTGGTTGTTTGGTTAAATTTCATTTTTTCTGGGTGATGTTTAAATATTTTTTGTATATTAAAATTTGCTTTAAAAAGAAAACAACATAATGAGGGTCATGAAATAAAAGCAGGATAATAAAAATCACAAATGAAAGGTCAGAGATAAATATATTAGAAAGCAAGAAAAGAAAAGAAGAAATAATATATGCTTAATAGAAGATAATAAACAAGAAAATAAAAAATGGAACAAAATTAGTTTGTGACTATAATCATATTTTCCAGAAACAAAAAGAAACCCAAAACTATACTGAAAGAAATTATCATGCCCCAGGGAAAACTAATCCACACGATCAATCCAAGACATATTCTAGTAAAACTTTTAGACTTTGCAGATAAAAACAACAACAAAATCCTCAGAATCTCAAATCCTCAGAATCTCAAGGCAAATAAGATCAAATAACCAGGGAAAGAGAATTATAATGGCTTCAGAGTTTTTAAAACAACACACAAGACAATGCAAAAATGATGAAGAATTTTCAATAAACTTAAGGAAAGAATGCAGACAAAATGGTTGATATATATCCAGGTATGACTTCTTTCAAGTATCAAGGACATAAAAAAATAGTTTTAAGAGGTCAAAGATTTCAATATCCACAGACCTTTTCTTTTCCTTTTTTCCCTTTATTTTGTTTTATTTATTTATTTATTTATTTAAGATGGAGTTTCTCTCTTTCCCAGGCTAGAGTGCAGTGGTGCAATCTTGGCTTACTGCAGCCTTCACCTCCTGGGTTCAAGCAAATTCTTGTGCCTCAGCCTCCTGAGTAGCTGGGACTATAGGCGTGTACTTCTACATCCAGCTAATGTTTGTATTTTTAGTAGAGATGGGGTTTCACCATGTTGGCCAGGATGGTCTTGATCTCCTGACCTTCTGATCCACCTGCCTAGGCCTCCCAAAGTGCTGGGATTCCAGGTTTGAGCCACCTGGCCCAGTCAAGACCTTTCTTACATAGTCTATGAGAACATGAAATTCATTCAGTAAGAGAGAGCATGGGGAGAGTGTTGTGTGTGGAAATTTTAGCAGCAGTACTAATGGTGAACATTTACTATACCTACTTGTATAAATGAAAGAATAATTTGTTATAGACCATATGCCATGTGTTGGATATTTTGGCAAAGCAGAAATAACACACATAAAATGAGAGGCGAAGGGTGAGGAAATAAAAATTAGAGCAAATAAAACAGTGAGTAATTAAAGATTGCCACTAGAAACTAAAAGCACAGTAAAGATTTAGATTAGAAAATTGTAAATAAGACATTAAAGGGTATTAGTATACAGGTAACCTCTAGAGGAAAAAAATCCAAGCCTTCCTAAATACTTAGCACATTAAAAAAAAAAAGATTGTAAAGATATGTAAGTAGCATATTCTATAAGGTGGACCATACACATGCAGACATACATACAAAACCCCTCATACCCAAGTGATATAAAACATAACTTTCTCTCAAGTGCACATGGGACATATATTTTTAAAAAAAGACCATGTAGTAAGGTATAATAAAAATATTGCTAAGCAAGAATATTTTCTGAAAAATAGAGTAGAAATATTACAAACAAAACTCTTGGATTAATACACAATAAAACATCAGGGAGATTAAAGACATAGGAAATATGATATAATGCACATACTAATTATAAGACATAATATCGAGTTGAGCCCAAACACATCAGTCACATAAAAAGTGAGAGTGGGCTTCACTCACCTCTAAAAGAAATAATGCTTAATTTTCAATTTATCTTACAAAGCAGGACCCATCTATATGATAAATAAAAGAGAGCCATCGAAAACAAATGATTTTAAAAGGCTAAAATGAAAACTATAGTCAAGTATCAATCCTGATAGAAGGTAGAATTCAAAGTGAAAAACATTGTGGGAAAGACGTACGCATTCATACTGTTAAGAAACATAAAACACAATGAAGATGTCATAATTATAAATATCTATTCACCAAATAATTC
This sequence comes from Callithrix jacchus, assembly GCF_049354715.1. NCBI lineage: Eukaryota > Metazoa > Chordata > Mammalia > Primates > Cebidae > Callithrix > Callithrix jacchus. The sequence goes on along the minus strand of NC_133503.1, from coordinate 106,206,826 downwards.
AATTTCTTTTATAAGGCAAAATTTGCGAGATATGAAAGAATGCATTGATAGATGAAAAATAAATTACTTTAGCATACTAAACTCAGTACATGATAAAGTATACAAAAAATAAGAAAACACGTAAAAGTTGTAAGCAGCATAATCTATAAGGCAGACCATACACATACAAACACACACACAAACCCCTCATACCCAAATGATAAAAAACACAACTTTTTCTCAGGTGCACGTGAGACATACATTTAAAAAAGTCAAAGTAATGTATAATAAAAATATCATAAAGCAACAATATTTTCTTTAAAATAGAGTGGAAATAATAGATCAAAACAATAAAAATAATATTTCTTAACAATATAAAACATAATAAAAAAACTTTGCACCTAGATATTAAATATCTCCTTTTAAGTAACTGTTGGGTAAAAGAAGTACAAGAACAAACTAATAAATTTCTTAAAAAAAAATAAAATAGTAATGAAAACACTGAATATGAAAATCTGTGGAATACATTTAAATCAGTGATCACGAGAAAATTTACATAATAGTTTTTTCAAAAAAGTCAAAAACAAATAAATTCTATTTCCAATTTAAAAGCTAAAAAAGAATTAAATGAAAAAGGAATATTAAGAAGTAATGAATATATAAATGAAATTGAGATAGATAAATGAAATTGTTTAATTAATATGTCAAAATATTATTTATTTGAATAAAATTTAAAAAGACAAACCGAGAGGTAACAATAAAGCATAACATAGGAAGAAAGAGAAAACACAAGTACAGGAAATAATAAGGAGAAAATAACCTTTAAAAAAGAAATAACAAATTTTTTTTTGAGCCAGAGTCTTGCTCTGTTGCCCAGGCTGGATTGTAGCGGCATGATCCTAGCTCACTGCAACCTCTGCCTCCTGGGTTCAAGCAACTCTCCTGCCTCAGCCTCCCAAGTAGCTGGGATTACAGGCACCCGCCACCATGACCAGTTAATTTTTGTATTTTTAGTAGAGACAAGGTTTCACCATGTTGGCCAGGCTGGTCATGAACTCCCGACCTCAAGGGCTGGGATTATGGGCCTATGCCACCGTACCTGGCCCAGAAATAATGTTATTAAAAGAGTCTGACAGTGCCTGTAACCCCACTGAAAATATTAATTGTATATGAACTTTCAGAACACAAAATTCTTCTCCTAATGAGCACGTTAATAAAATTGCTGTTTATTATCTAGAAATGATGTCTTAAATGGTTTATCTCATCCAAGTAGATTTTATTATTTAATATGAAATATAGTTTAAGTTGTCACTTTCATAAATGATTAACAAATTATTCTGTAATTTGAAGATATTTTGTTATGAATTTTTAAAGATTAGCAGATAGTCACATTTGACTGGCTTTATTTTGCAATGGAGAACATAGCAGATGGACTATGAGTGTTTGAAGTCCTTGGCATTAATTTTTAAATCACCTTGAGTGAATTTCCCTACAGTTACTAAAAAAAACTGAAATTCCTAAATGAAGTTTGAACTGTCATTGTAAATTATAAGACCAAGATTCTTGGGCTTTCATTATTATTATTTTTTTGAGATGGAGTCCCTCTCTGTTGCCCAGGCTGGGCTCACTGAAACCTCCACCTCTGGGTCCTTGCCATTCTCTTGCCTCAGCCTAATGAGCAGCTGGGATTACAGCACCCACATCATCCCCTGCTAATTTTTTGGTATTTATTTTAGTAGAGACAAGGTTTTGCCATGTTAGCTAAGTTGGTCTTGAACTCCTGATCTCAGGTGATCTGCCCACACTGGCATCCCAAAGTGCTGGGATTACATGTGTGAGCCACCACGCTGGCCAATTCTTGGGTTTTTAAATTGTTGTTTTTAATTTTTGTTCTTTTTAATAGAATTCATGACAGGTGCTAATAACAAATTCCATAGATTGAAGACAACATAGCTTATTTATCTGGACACTGGCTATGTGATCACCCTGTGATAAGGTGGCTATGACAAGTTTAGCAAGTGATTTCCATCTCTGGTCCCAAAGTGGCTGCTCTTATTACTACCATTTTTAAACAGCAGGAAAGGGCAAGTGGGCGTAAATGAAAATGGAGTTTCTTTTTAGGCAAGTTGAATCCATTACTTCAACATACATTTCAGAGTCTTAAGTTCATAGCTAGTTGGAAGGGCAGTTGTATTACTGACACAAAACGTGGAGAATATATTTTAGGAGTTCCATTAGATGGCTTTTCCACAGAATAGAATATCTATTTTTGTGTGAATAGAATATTTGGTGATTGACTGCTTATTGTGAAATGACACTGAACCAATACAGTAATTACAGATATAGATGACTTTCATTTATGCTTAGGGGATCTCAACATATTTTTCTATGTTGATAATATTGTTTATGTCAACGCAATGGTAGTTGCTTTTTCATCTTGATTTTAATCAACTAATTTTACAATACAGAAAAATTCTTTACGGTGTTTTATTAGGTCATTCTTTAAGAATTAGATTCTAAATGTGAATAAAATGACTTGTTATTCGGTAACTAAAGTAACTTGCTTATTTTCAATTAACCTCATAGCCACTCCTAGCTCCACAAGTTAATAGAAAATACTGTTTATATTACAAGCCTTTGTTTACTAAGCTGAGCATTGGGGATTCAATGATCAAGAAAAAAAATTGCAAATAGATAAAAATAAGTGAAAAAGAAGTAGCATAAACTAGCCTGTAGCTAAAATATACTTAAAGTCTATCCACATAATCCCAATGAAACATGTTAATTTGCCTAATTTGCTATTTGATTTCCAGTCCTGTGAAAGTGCTTACCTCTTTCAGCTCCATTGTAAAAATATTTGAAATGTTTTTAATTGTATTCTACAGTTCACTATTGCAGTACCTTGTAGAGCAAGCATCAAATTCAGCTCGATTGGGCATATAACCTTTGAGAACCCCCTTCCATTTGTCTATATAACTTCATGATTTCTGGTTCAACTCTTTAAACTTAAAGGTTTAAGGCGACAAAATTACTTTGGCTTGAACCTGCAAGTGACAACTTCTAGCAGATAGGGTACCCATCAGTGTCATTGATGTCTTTTAAAATAGTGAAAATGTTGACCTGTGTTCCCATGAATGTTCTCCAGCCATCCAGCTTCATGTGAAGAAAATATATTTCCAAACTGTCTGCTACTTCTGGTAAAAAAGCAAACCTCAAGGGCACTTGGAGGTTTAGTTTATCAAAACATTTCTTTAAAAATGTTCCTGAGAAGGAACTGTTCAGGTCATCTGTCTTGATATCATGTCTTAACCATTTATAATTTGGCTCTTTACATTTCTCTACATTTTGCTAGATCTCTGGAGAAAAATTCACATTTCAAGGAAAGTTACAATTTTTTCTGTGTCCTAAGAATAGAAACAAACTCCTTTAAAACTACATTTACATAAATTCTAAAAATAAAACAAATTTTAGTATTTTGTCAGATACATAATTTAATATTTTACTATGTCTCTTTAACACATGGTAGAGACTTTACCATTATGAAAACATCTAAAAACTAAATATGGAAATGCATGCAATAAGAAATGTTCTAAATCTCTGTTATAAAATCTGTGCACTAGTAAGAGTAATATTATATGAAACAGAGTAGGAATTCTGAAGAATTTTTCATTTCTTGAGAAACACTTTTTCTATTATTGCAACTGTTTTATTTTGCTCTGTTGAATTTGAGAGCAGAATCACATTTGCTCCTTAGTAATTAACAGATAAAATCTGTTATAATATGTCATTATAGATCATTGCCAAATAAAGAGCAAGCACCAGATGGTGTGCTTTATGTTAAGCTACAGTGCACATGCATTAGGACTTTTTTTCTCTCCCAGGAAAATTGCAGTTTGTTTCAGAGAGATTCTTTGCACCATGGAAGCTGTAGAGGAAGAAACTGTTTAATACTAAACTGGCATCTGTAAAGAAGTATGCTATCATCTCAGGTTTTAATGCTATGTGCTGGGTGACTGTAATAAATAAGGCTACCTTTATTTTCTTCCTTCTCCTTTTCCTCTTCCTTCTCCTCCTTCTCTTCATTTTATTCTTCTTATAATTGGACAATTGCATAGACAACTGAAGGGCAACTGAAGCTTAATTATAAAAATCTAATTGTCTATCAATTGTTAATAAAAATCTTAGATGATCTTTAAGTTACAGATGTTCTTATTAGCCTCTCCTTCATTGACATTCTATTATATTCTGAGAGAAAAGATTTTCCATCCCGCATTAATGATGTGGCTCTTACTATTTGCCTGAAATATTTGTGTTCAAATACATGGAATCCTGCATTGTTTACCTCTTCCTGTACTCTCGTTAATATGCAAGCTCTTTTTGTGGACTTTGGAGTCCTACATGCTGAGACCTTTCTTATCATTCTAGCTTAAGCTTAAACACTAGTCCTCTCATCCAGTATTGCTGGCTCTGCTGGTCACCTCTCAATTCTTCAAAAATAGCCAGTTCTTCCTCACTTTAGGGCTTTTAAGTATGCCATTTCCCTCAGCCTTCTAGCTTCCTCTTCTCCTCAGGTTTATAATTCTTATTTAATTTAATTTTTTTTTTTTTTGAGGCAAGGTCTCACTTTGTCAACCAGACTGAAGTGCAGTGACACAATCTCAGCTCACGGAAGCCTTGACCTCCAGGGCTCAAGTCCTTGCCTTTTGAAGGCACTTTAAATATCAGGGAGGCCACATCCTCACCCCACTTCCATCCTGATATTGAAATGTGTTTCTTTGATTTGTACCTATTTCTAGTCATATATTTACATTCTGTTAAATTATTATTGTCTGAGAATGGCAGGGACTATGTAAATTTTATTTACATATATATATTTATGTGCACCTGAAATTCAATAAATATGTATTAATTATAAATCACTAAAATAAAAAAGAAAGTAATTTGAACTCACTATTCAATAAATGTCATATGCAGTCAATACTTAATTATTAATATTAAAAACTACTACATCTACTGTGGAAATAATTTAAATTGAATTAGTATCTCTTCTCTACCCTTCAAGTTCTTATGAATTAACAGATACAACAAACATATCAGAATTAGCACTTGTAGAAATGTTTCACCTGGTGAGAGCTAATACATTTCAGGGAATGCAGTGATCTATTGTTCTCCATATATACTAGGAATTGCAGGAAATAATTATTTAAAGTTTATTTTAATGGAATTGGTTGAAAGATCTACTGAGATGGAAAAATCTATTATTTAGAGAATATTTATTTTCTTCTCAACATATTTTTTAAAACACTCAAATGGGTATATAACTGCTGTTTTATCAGTAGGAAAAAAATTATTTTTCCAGCGCTGAGATTTGGGGGATGGGCATTATTGCAACCTAAAGAAAATAATTTCATCGTGTCTCTGCCTCCCTCACTTGCAAGACCATCTTACATTTCTGCACTGTTTGGACACACCTGATTATCCTTTAGTCTTACCATATTAGCTTTACATTTCATAAAGGGAGGAAGATATTAAGTAACATTATGGAAAATTAAATATACTCAGAGAATCAAAAATGTTTACATACACTCTACTTCCAGTTTGAGTGTTCACACACTATATTTTTCCAACAATCCATTCAGAAATATGAGATGCTACTTAAAAAGCAGAAACTAAAAATATATGCAGGCCATTCAGAGATAATTTCCCCCTAAAGTTCCCATGGTGCTAGTCAAGTTACTGAAACTTAGATAAGTGGCAATAAAATCCAGAAGTCAGACATAAAAAAATAAAAACTAGTGTGAAAACCTTTTATACCACTCCTTAGTCTGTTCACAAAATGTGTTCAGATGAATAAATCTCCACTGATTCTGCTTGGAAAAAGTGTTCCATCTTCAGATAACTTTGGTGAAAGCTGTATATGAAATGCTCTTTGTGAATACTCATGATGCTGTGTGCTCTAAGAAATGCACGGTTGGTAGAAAGCCTCATATTAACATAGGTTACTGTTTTCACTTCTTGTTAAAATATTGGGAATTCCAAAGATATTTCTGCATAAAATGCCAGAAAAAAACCTCCTTATTTGAAGCATCCTTGCTCTAAAGCACAGTGAATAGATATGAATCTGTCACATCAAATGCTAATCTTCTACTTGCTGACTTATCCACACTAAAGGGAAATGCGTTTAAACTTTCTGACTGTTTATTGTATTGTGGTTATTTTAGAGATATTGTCTGTTGAGAATTTTAAACTGTGCAAGCCTTTCTATTACTCTACTTTAAAAAGTAAAATGAAAAAGGAAAGTTTAATACTGTAGAATGAATAGAGGTGTCAGAATGGAGATTCACTATTTATTATAAATTATCTTGCTTTTATTGGCTGCAGTCAAGCTTTTGATGTTAAATAAACAGTTTTCTGAGACCGACTGACTATACTTCGTTTGTACATAAGCATGTTCAAGAATCATAACGATATCAGAGATTTCAGAGGGTTGTATACATTGAACAAATGCACACATTTTATCTGTAGATATTATTTATTCAGCATTTGTCATGCATTTCAATGACTAAAAATCACATGTGCATAGAAAATATTTTTCTAGGAATCAGTAGTCAAAGATTCTTGTTTTCCTCCCAGAAGAGACCCTGCAAGAGAAAAAAGTATCTGAAGCATTCAATGCCATTCCAGTTCACATACTGAATAAACTTGCTGTCAGTCAAAAGTCAGAAATATTAGGGAAAAAAAAGCCAGCTTGTAAGTAAACATCAATTCAGTTAGGTTGGAAAAAAAAATGAAAAACTGCAAGCACAGTGGACTAACTCACAGGTAGCTACAGAGTGCTTCTGGTCTTACTCAGCTTCAGGGAGGAGAGAACAGTTTTGATATAGAGGTAGAAGAGCACCTTTCCTTCCCTAATCCCTAGATGTCTAGAATGCCCTTATACAACCCTCAGAGGAAAAAAACAAAACAAAACAGTGTTTCAGTGTTGTTTGTTCGAAGATAACTTAAAACTCTATTACAAAGATTTTCTATAGTGTAAGTATTACATATTTTCTAGCCTTTGTTATTAATAAGCCTGAACTTATTGCAAAGATTTTAATATATAATACAATAAGAATTAGTTGATAAATTGTAAAATGTAAAAAGCTAATGGGTCTTTAATAATGAAAAGTAAATTTAAAAATCAGAGAAAGTAAAATTAACTAATTATTATTATTTGTTTTTGTAGTTCTTTTTTTTTAAATTAGTGAATCCTACATTGAGTGAAATAATGTGTGGAGAAGAAAAATGAAGAAAATATTTTAACTCACATCTATACATTTTGAATAGCACAGCTAACAGTTATTCAGCCCTGCCTTGTTTTAGAAAATTGAATTATTTTCTTAGCTTTCTACATAAAAAGATCCAAAGGATAAATACTAAATAATTATTGCTTATTTCATGACAATTATGTTAATACTCTACTTGTGGCTGGAAAATAGATATCAGAAACAGGATATCCCAGCTTTAGTAATTAATTAGGAAACATTAGCTATTTTACTTTATTTTCAGAAATGTCCATATCTTACTGGACTTTCCTTAATGTAACTTTCAAACAAAACATTCAATTTGTCGTATAATTTATTTCCTTAAAGTATACTGTCTAGTGTGTTTTAAATTTCTTAATATAAAAGCAATTTAATTTAAACTTTATTAACTCAGTTTTTGAGTTTTTTTATTACTTGTTATAAACTTTACTTATATCCTAAAAAATAATAATGATAAACCAAAAACTTATCTGTAGATTCTCAAAACAGAATATGTTTATAGGAATTTTTGTTTATCAAAATAATTGCTCCTTCTATCATTCATTCATTCACTAAATAAGAATTTCTTATGTACTTGAGAAACAACTTTTCATTTTAGACCTAAAGTATTATTTCAGGCCAATATCCCTGATGACATCATTGCAAAAATCCACAACAAAACACTGGCAAACCAAATCCAGCAGCATATCCAAAAGCTTATCCACCACGATCAAGCGGGCTTCATCCCTGGGGTGCAAGGTTAATTCAACATACATAAATCAATAAATGTGATTAATTAGGTAAACAGAACTAAAGACAAAAACTACATCATATTTCAATGTATGCAGAAATGGCTTCAAATAAAATTCAATGTTCCTTTGTGTTAAAAATTCTCAATAAACTAGGTATTAAAGGAACATACTTGAAAATAATAAGAGTCATCTATGACAAACCCACAGTCGACATCACACTGAATGGGCAAAACCTGGAAGCATTCCCCTTGAAAACTGAACCAAGATAAAGATGTCCTCTCTCACCACTCCTATTTAATATAGTGTTAGAAGTTCTGGCCAGGACAATCAGGCAAGAGGAAGAAATAAAGGGTATTTAAATAGGAAGAGAGGGAGTCAAACTATCTAAGCTAGCAAATGACATAATCCTGTATCAAGAAAACCCTATTATCTCAGCCCAAAGAATTCTTAAGCTGATAAGCAACTTCAGCAAAGTCTCAGGATACAAAATCAATGTGAAAAGTCGCTAACATTCCTATACACCAAGAACAGTCAAACTAAGAGCTAAATCACAAATGAACTCCCATTCACAATTGCCACAAAAAGAATAAAATAACTAGGAATATATCTAACAAAGGAGGTGAATTATTTCCACAAGAGGAACTAAAAACCATTGTTTAAAGAAATCAGAGATGGCACGAACATATGGAAAAACATTCCATGCTTGTGGTTAGGAAGACTCAATATCATGAAAATGGCCATATGGCCCAAAAAAATTTGTAGATTCAATGCTACTCCCATTAAACTACCATTGACATACTTCACAGAATTAGAGAAAACTATTTTAAAATTTATATGGACCAAAAAAAGAGTCCAGATATCCAAGGCAATTCTAAGCAGGAGGCCTTATACTATCCAACTTTAAACTATACTACAGGCCTACAGTAACCAAAACAGCACAGTACTGATTAAAGAACAGACATAAACCAATGAAAAAGAATAGAGAACCCAGAAATAATACTGCACAACTACAACTATTTGATCATTGACAATCCTGAGAAAAACAAGCAATGGAGAAATTATTTCCTATTTTATGATTGATGCTGTGATAACTGGCTAGCCATATGCAGGAAATTGAGTTTGGACCCCTTTCTTACACTGTATACAAAAATTAACTCAACACAGATTAAAGACTTAAATGTAAAACCCAAAACTATAAAAACCCCGGAAGACAACCTAGGCAATACCACTCAGAAAATAAGCACGGACAAAGATTTCATGACAAAGACACCAAAAGCAACTGCAAAAAAAAAAAAGTAAAAATTGACAAATAGGGTCTAATTCAACAAAAAAACTTCTGCACAGCAAGAGAAACGGTCAACAGAGGAAACAACAACCTACAGAATGGGAGAAAAAAATCTACCAACTATGCATCTCACAAAGGTCTAATATTCACCATCTGTAAGGAACTTAAATTTATATGGAAAACAAACAAACAAATAACCAACCCTATTAAAAAAGTGGACAAAGGACATGAACAGACACTTGTTAAAAGAAGACATATATGTGGCCAAAATTCATGAAAAAATAGCTCAACATCACTGATCATTAGAGAAATGCAAATCAAAACCACAATGAGATACCATCTCATCTCACACTAGTAAAAATGTCCATTATCAAAAGTCAAATATAACAGGTGCTGACAAGGTTGTAGAGAAAAACAAATGCTTATACACTGTTGGTGGGAGTACAAATCAGTTCAACCGTTGTGGAAGACAGTGTGTCAATTCCTCAAAGGCTTAAAGACAGAAATACCATTTCACCAAGCAATCCCATTAGTGGTATATACCCAAAGGAATATAAATCATTCTACCATAAGGACACATTTTTGCAAATGTAAATGTTCATTGCAGCACTATTCACAATAGCACATATGTGGAATGTACCTAAATGCCCATCAATGATAGACTGGATAAAAATGGGGTACATATGCACAATGGAATAATATGCAGCCATAAAAAATTAGATTATTTCCTTTGCAGAGGCATACATAGAGCTGGAGGCCATTATACTTAGTAACTTATTCCAAAACAGAAAACCAAATACCACATGTTCTCACTTATAAATGGAAGCTAAATGATGAGCTTCCTCTTATGTGGGAGAAACACGTAGATGTGTTCTCCTCTATGAACACAGAGAGGGGAGCAACACACATTGGGGTCTATCAGAGGGTGGAGTGTGGGAGGAGAAAGAGAATCAGGATAAATAACTAATGGGCACTAGGTTTAATACCTCAGTGGTGAAATAATCTGCACAACAAACCCCCATGACATATGTTCACTTATGTAGCAAACCTGCACATATACAACTGAATTTAAAATTTTAAAAAGTAATATTGTTTCAATCTTTATATATCCATTTGTTAAACATGGTTGGTGGAAATTTATCATCTGAAATGACTAATTATAATTTAAAAATTATTTTGGTTCTTATTATATTTATGCTGAGATTTTTTTATATCAAGTGGCAAAAGAAAGTAAATATTCTTCCCTGTAATTATCCATGGAAAAAGATTTTTAAAAAAATTTTGCTTTAAAATATTTTTTTATAATAATTTGAAAGGAAAGAAAACACAATCTATTACATTTTACTTTTTGAAGGTCCAAAAATCTGACTTTTCCTTACTATTTGCCATAAAGTAACTAATATGTTACTTTTGAAAATAAATATGTTATTTTTGAAAAATATACTTTGGCCCTAAAGTAAGTTATTTTACTAATTTTCACAGGAAACTCTTTAATTTCTAATACATTATTGGACATACATTGCATCTATAATGCTATAATTTTTTTACCACCATACTCATAGGTCTAGGGATTATATGCATAAGATATACTATGCAATCTGTGCATATTATATTCTAAGTGAATACTAAAAGAAAATGTATTGGCTTCATAAAGTAAAATATAAAATAAAATTGACAAACACAGATGATTTTGCTTGAATTCCCTTAGTTGGAAAAAGATAAAAATACTTACAATATTTGAACAGTTTAAAAAGAACTCTCAATGAACTTTAAAAAGAACACCTTGGAATATTTAATTGAATACCTTATGAAAATGTGACCTCAGGATTGATAACACTGACTTTGAACACATCATCAATTCTTTCAAGAATGGCCTTAGGGTCCTGATGCATTTTAAGTGGGGTGCCAATACCCAGGATCAAGTTCTTAAATTTGCATGTTTCCAAACTCAATTTTTTCCCATTTACCTAGGATATCAGACTCTAGGGGAACTTGTTGCTATAAAGATATTTAAATTAACAAAATTAAGTTATAAATTTTAAGCTAGTGGCGGTTATAGGTGAAAGGAGGGAGATGAAAGTAATACTTATCTTGAATAAGGCAATCGCATATCTCCATAGAATGGTTCTTTGTCCAAAGGACATATCAGAATATTGTTTGAGAAACACCATAATTAACCCAAAAGAGTTGGATTTTGTTTTGAAATGCATTAAGTTGTACTAGCTGAATTTAAATTCCTTACTATATAAAAGACTACAGAGTAGAATAAAGGATGGTGTCATTTTAAATATGCATTTTAAATTTAGGATACAGGCTAGCCAAAATCAGTAGCTAATTCTGTGGACTTATCCTCAATATCTTCATCTGTAAAATTAAAATAATAAGAGTAAGATTGTTTATCTCTACCTCAAAGCATACTGTGAGAAAGGTATAAGTTAAACTCTCTTAGAAAATGTCAAGGATATAAACTTTCTTAGTTATTTTAAATGAGTGATGTAAAATATCCTGAATGTCTAAAATGTTAAGTGTAGAAAAATAATTTAAAATTGCTTTTCTCTAACTCATTGCTATCCAATAGAACATGTTTTATATCTATTTCTCTATGATAATAATTTCTATGTGGCTATCAAGTTCTTGAAACATGGCTAGTGTGACTGATAAACAGATGTTTTAATTGTATTTATTTAAAAGTTAAACCTAAATAGTTATATGTGGTTCGATTACATGATTAGACAGTGCAGATCTATTTAAAATGTATACATTCCTCATTGTGGAGAGATTCTGGGTAGAAGGATCCAGTATCAAGAACATTGGATATTTCTGAACACCTATCCAGATGGAATGAAAGCAAGTAGAATAGGAAACAGTTTCATAGACAACATTAACAAGACAAAACGCAATTAGGTGACAGAATATATTCAAGGGTGCCAATATATGATCAAGTAGGAACGAACCACTGACAGTACTACAAGACTTGCGTAGTGTCAGAAATACAACATGAAAACACACAGAAAATAAATGAGCTGCTAGATAGACCCAAGAACTCTAAAATAATCGACTGTTACTTAAAGAAAAACATGGAGGAAAGTTTTTAAGAACTGCTAAAACCACAAAGAATTTTGCCCACAGGAATAGAAGGAGAATCTATGGTGTCAAAATGATGTCTAAATTGAATGGAGAAGTAAGGCCCTACAAATCCTCAAAACTAGCAAACAAAAGCCATCTTTTAGAGCAATCTGCATGCCGCAGAGAAATTGCTAGGAACAGAATATAAATTGAGCATACCATGCATGGTTTATTTACACACAACTTTATGTGTATATATATGTGTGTGTGTACACTATGTGTGCATATATAGTTCTGCTGTTAAGATGTGGTATACAGTTAATTTTATAGATTACTTTTTATACTTAAGAATCTTATGAATACACTTACTAATTTTAAAAAGTGATATATACACACTTGTGAATTGCACTCAATTTCTAAAACTAGAGTAACTGATTTCTAGAATCAATACAACTTCAAAATGGTATATCTTAATATTTTGGGTTTGATTTTCTGATATGGAAAAGATTTTAACTATAAACTCTAATTCTTTAAGGCATTTTTCAGATTTTCTATTTCTTCGTGTGTCAGTTTTGGAAATTAAACTATTTTTCTATTTTTTCATTTTCTTTAATATTTTTTAATTTATTGACATAAAGTAGTTAATAATATCTTGTTAGATTCTTCTAGTATCTAAAAGTTTTGTAATGGTGTTCTCTTTTACCATTTTGTTTTAAAATTGGTAAAAGTGTACAGGTTGATGTCTTCTTTCAATTTTGATATTTAGCAATTTTACCTTTATTTCCAAAGACAAAAAAGTAATTTTTGTTGAGCCTCTTTTTTTGATAGATTTACAAGCCTGTAATCCCAGCACTTTGGGAGGCCGAGGCGGGTGGATCACGAGGTCGAGAGATCGAGACCATCCTGATCAACACGGAATAGAATTTTGGTCAACATTTTGCCCACAGGAATAGAAGGAGAATCTATGGTGTCAAAATGATGTCTAAATTGAATGGAGAAGTAAGGCCCTACAAATCCTCAAAACTAGCAAACAAAAGCCATCTTTTAGAGCAATCTGCATGCTGCAGAGAAACTGCTAAGAACAGAATATAAATTGAGCATACCATGCATGGTTTATTTACACACAACTTTATGTGTATAAATAAAGTTGTAGTACTGTGAAACCCTGTCTCTACTAAAAATACAAAAAATTAGCTGGGCATGGTGGCACGTGTCTGTAATCCCAGCTACTCGGGAAGCTGAGGCAGGAGAATTGCCTGAACCCAGGAGGTGGAGGTTGCAGTGAGCCGAGATCGCGCCATTGCACTCCAGCCTGGGTAACAAGAGTGAAACTCCGTCTCAAAAAAAAAAAAAAAAAAAAAAAAAAAAAAAATGTAGCCTCACCAAGGTTTTAAGTATTATTTTCTATCAGAACATTGAATATTCATTCCCTTTTCCTCTGCCTTTTATGTTTTCCTTTGATAATTCAACTGTCAGTCTTATTGCTAAAAAAAGAGCTCTGCTACTTTGGGAGGCCGAGGCGGGTGGATCACGAGGTTACCAGATCGAGACCATCCTGGTCAACATGGTGAAACCCCGTCTCTACTAAAAATACAAAAAATTAGCTGGGCATGGTGGCACACGCCTGTAATCCCAGCGACTCAGGAGGGTGAGTCAGGAGAATTGCCTGAACCCAGGAGGCGAAGGTTGCGGTAAGCCGAGATTGCGCCATTGCACTCCAGCCTGGGTAAGGAAAGTGAAACTCAGTCTCAGAAAAAAAAAAAAAAAAAAAAAGAGCTCTGCTAAGAACTTCATTGCTCTTTTGACATAACTTTCTTCCCCTTGACTGTTTTCATAGTAGTTTCTTACTCTTGAGTTTTTATTTCTTTTACTATGAAGTGCATGAGTAGGTTGTCTTTTGATCATTTTTGGAGCTTCTTGAGTGTACAGGTTGATGTCTTCTTTCAATTTTGATATTTAGCAATTTTACCTTTATTTCCAAAGACAAAAAAGTAATTTTTGTTGAGCCTCTTTTTTTGATAGATTTATGTGATATATTTTATTAGTTTTTACTTCCCCTTTCTCCATATATATCTAAACATAACATCATATTGTATATTAGGTGTTCTAATCTCTTTAAGTTATATTTTCTGTCATTTTCCTGTCTCCTTGGGATAGATGATTATATATTAAAAATTTTTGCCTAGGTAAACACATTTTAGAATCAAATTTTGTTTTGATAGAACTCTAGCTGCATTTCATAAGTTTTCAATTATTGTTATTGTTACTTGGTCAAGTATTTTCCATTTCCATTTGGAGTTATCTATTGAGCCATGTGTAATTTTCTCAATTTCTAACCATAAAATTATTTGCTCATAACATTTTTTTTCTTTATTTATAGCTTAATTTTTTGTGGTACTTTAAGTAATGCAAGCTTTTGGAATTTGGTAATGTATTCTTTATGTTTCATGATGTGGGCAATTTTAGTGATTTTTTTATGCACTTGAAAGAGATGTGCATTTTTTCCTGTCTAGTTATTTATTTCTTTAAAAACATGCTAGACTGTTTTTATAATGTTTTCTTATTCTTATGTTTCTAATTGCACTGCCTGAAGTGCATAGATAAGTTTTCTTTTGATGATTTTTAGAGCTTCTTAAATGTATGGGTTGATGTTCTCCTTCATTTTTGATATTTTCCTTTCTTTATCTCAAATATTGCTTCTACCTCATTTTATATTTTTTAATATCCTGGATGTTGATTGTATACTTGTTACATTTTTATCTCAGGATTCTGTCATGTTATTTTCTGTATTTTCCATCTTATTGTCTTTTTGTATTTTATTCTGGATATTATTATTATTATTTATTATTTTGAGACAGGATATTGCTCTGTTACCCAGGCTGGAGGGTGGTGGTGTGAACATGGCTCACTGCAGCCTCAACCTCAGGGGATCAAATGATCCTCCCACCTCAGTCTCCTCAGTAGCTGGGGCCAGAATCATGTGCTACCACACCTGGCTTAATTTTTGTATAGCTTTTAGCAATGGGAGCTCACTACGTTGTTCAGGCTGGTCTTGAACTCCTAGGCTCAAGTAATCCTCCCATCTCAGCCTCCTAAAGACTGGGATTACAGGTGTGAGCCACTAAACCTAGACTCTGATCTGTCTTTGAATCTTGTCTTTTCAGCCATGCCTAATTTTCTGTATACAATTATTTATGATACATAGTTTCTGATATTTTCAGTTCTCTTTCTTCCTTCTTACCTTAAAGTACTTTGATAAAAATATTAATGTAATCTTTTAATTTCTTCAATGCATGTATTATACTTATTGTAAGGGACATGACTGAAATCATCATTATTCATACCTGTGTAATTTCTATTCCTATGTTGATTTTTCTCACTGTGTATAGCTACATATTTTAGTTTCCTTATGCACTGGAAATTACAAATAAAATCTTTATTTTTTTTTCTGGTTCCTATTTAGCTTTCATTTTATTTGCTTGTATTTTCTTTTTTACTTTAGGTTCTGGAGTAAAAACTTTAGAGGCTTCTTGAGATTCTCAGTGATATTACCTTCCTCTGAACATGATTGAAACTAACCACAGGAAATCCCAGGTCATCTTAATCCAATAAAAGATTGAGGAAAATTGAAGCTAGGTTTTTCATCTTTAGGAAGAATGCTCTATGTTTTCGTTTAACCTTACCTTTTAGGATTTAGCACATCAGTGTCCTAGTCAAATCCTATGGCACTAACATGGCTTTGTCCAGTTCTTCCCCTCTATTCACTTTCATGTGCTCTGTTTAAAATTATTTTCAGCCCATTAATATATCATCTGCTGTGTAGAGTCGAACACCCGTTGAGGAAAAGCAGTACTAAATCCAGGGTATGCATGTGCTTTCCTACTGGCATTTCCTCACGATTCCTTAATTCCTTGGAAGATATCCTTAGCCTTGACACACACACACACACACACACACGCACACGGACATGCACATGCACACACACACACACACACACACTCAATATATATATAGGATGTAAAAAATATTTGATTTATTTTTAAGGGATGATTATTCCAAACCATTATTCCATTACTTCTACTTTGAAGAACATGAAACCTCAGCATTATATTTAAGAAAATACTGAATATTGCATTTTCTATCAATGGCTAGCATATATTAGGTTCTCCCTTCTACAAAAAGTATATTTGGTTAGACTTTGTGTACACACCCAAATCTCATCCTGAATCTTAATCATCATAATACCCATAATCCCCATATGTCAAGAAGAGATGAAATGGAGGTTATTGAATCATGGGGACAGTTCTCCCATGCTGTTCTCCTGATAGCGAGTGAGTTCTCATGATATCTGATGGTTTTACAGAGGGCTCCTCCCCCTTTCCTAGATGCTTCTCCTTCCTGCTTCCTTGTGAAGAATATATGTTGCTTTCTGTTCATCTTCTAAAAAGATTGTAAGTTTCCTGAGGCCCCAGTGATGCTGAACTGTGAGTCAATTAAACCTTTTTCCTTTATAATTTACCAAGTCTTAAGCAGTTCTTCATCACAGTACTCAAATGGACTAATATAGTATAAGTTAACTTACTTCCAATTTCTCCCCCCTTTCCTATTCCTACTATCTATCTAGGATGTTTGGTCAGGGTTATTTAAATGATATATATTAAAATGAATACTTTTTTAGTCTGACCATAATTTGATGGATTTTGGCTATTTGGATAGAAAGAAATGAGATCCCACTTTATCATTTCTCCCACCCTTTTCAGAAATGCTATTTTGCAGGTGTTTGGACTAATGATAACTTCTGTAATCAGATTCTATATTCTCCTGATCTTTCAGGGTTTGTCATATTATTTGGCTCACTGAGAATACCTCTGGTTGCTTTGCAGAGAAACCATGGAATTTTAAACCATAGTAATTATTTTTCTGAATCTGAAGGGTGACTGAAACTTACACTTATCATGAACCAGAACATTTTCAGTGCTTAAATATTTTTTTTTCTCAACATTTGCTCAGAAATGAAAGAAGCTGGAACATTCAAACTGATTCAATATAAATTGAATATAAAATATATTTTTGACCAACCATAGGACTGGATTTAAACATAGAGTAATTTTCACACATTGAATAGAAGAATGAATTATTCTCTTCTTGTGAAATATGAATTTGAATTGTTTACATTGATTAAATATGTCCATCTGGAACATTTTGCTTTCCATTTACCATAATAACATACCTCAACTTTCCCACTCACTCAAGCTATGTACACAAGAGTGCTATTTCTACACAAATATTATTTAGTATGTAAGATCTGATAAATGCTTTAAGTACTCTTTATAACTGTCTAAGTTCTAATGAGGAATATTGAGATTTACGAATGCTACTGGCAAAATGTGTAGAAATATTGATGTTACAAAGTATGACTTTTATTTTTTGCACATTTAGTACAAAAAGAAAATCTTATGTTTTCTATAAAATTTTGATCATTTTTGTTTTGACATCTACTAAACACAATGTGAGTTATCTCATAATTTAATATTAACACAATGAGAGTCCCCCCAAAAAATTAAAAGTCCCAAATTTACTGGGACAGTATAGTGTATTCCTGATGTATATACATATATAAAAGCAATTTGGTTACTCAATTAGAGTGTTGCTACAGAAAAGAAAATAAATTTACATTATATAATGCATTGGCTGTGATTTATTATTACAAATTTGTCATTTTATAGAAGACATTTAATAAGATGGTTTTAGTTATTTTTCAGGAGATAATGCACTTAACTTCTCATCTTAAAAGTAGTGACTGAATTCCAGAAGCTAGTTACACATTTTAGTCTTTGATATTGTTTTTTTTTAACCCACAAAAATCAAAACAGAAAAAAATCCCAAAAGATCATTCTGAGCTGCTACCTAAATTACCTCAATATCCACTAAAACCAGATGTATTCAGGGGCTGTCACCAATTGTACCAGGATTAATTATACAAAGACTTCTAATTTTTTGCACTGGTCCTTGTGACACCCCAATCTACCACTTTAAAACCCAATGGACAAGGTTGGAGATTTGTTCAAGACTTACATTCAATAAATAAGATTGTAAATACTAAGGTTGCCAGTAGTTTCAAATTCAAATACCTTGTTGTATAATTTTTTTTTAATGTAGACATTTATTTCAGTTTGGTGGTCTTATATAAGTTATAACACCAGGAGTTTATACTTTGGATTATATTTGTACATATTCAAGCAATGCTATACTCAAAATAATTTAACTCAACATTGAAAGCCTGAGACTTCTTTTCCATCTTTTTTTTTTTAAACCTATAAGTAGGTGTGATGTGGTACTGACAAGAATGTATATTTTATGTATTTAAAGTGGAGAGCTCTATAAATGTTTATTAAGTTTACTTGTTCTGGATCTGAGTTCAAGTCCTGGATATCCTTATTAGTTTTCTGTCTCATTGATCTATCTAATATTGATGTTGAAGTCTCCCACTATTATTGTGTGGGAGTCTAAGTCTCTTTATAGGTCTTATGTATGTGGGTGTTAAGATCATTAGCTCCTCTTGTTGCATTGATCCTTTTGCCACTATATCTTTGTTGCTTTAAAATCTGTTTTATCAGAGGCAAGAATTGCAACTCTTGCTTTTTATTTATTTATTTATTTTTGCTCTCCATTTGGTTGGTAAATCTTTCTCCATCCCTTTGTTTTGAGTCTTTGTGTGAGTTTTTTTTTTTAAATAAATGATCACAACCAAGAGATTGATCCAAGATGGCTGATCGCTAACAACTCAGGATTGTAGCTCCCACTGAAAGTGCAGAGAATGAGAGGACGCCAAACTTTCAGACAAATTTTTGTCGCTCATGGACCAGAAGATTCCCAGTGCAGGAGCCCCACGGGTCGCCAGTGCGACCCTTGTGGCTGTCGCAGCGGTTTTGTCCATGCTCAGCATGGCATCTTTTTGTGCAGAGTAAACAGGAGGAGATCCCTGGGCAGAAGAGCACCATCAGTCTTAACGCCGCTGTTTTGGCCGGAGCAGTGGGTTCCTCGGATTCCAGTGCTGAGAATCAATAAACTGGACGTCCACTCAGAAACCCAACTAGAAAGGTGGTAATTTTAAAGACAACAGATGGAAAATTTATAACAAAGGGAAGAAACCAGCCTAAAAAGGCTGAGAATACCCAACATCAGAACCCCTCTCCATCTACAGGGGATTACAGTTCCTCATCAGCAATGGAACAAGCCCTGATGGAAAAGGACTGTGTGCCATTCACTGTAGGCTTCAGAAGGTGGATGATAAGAAACTTCTGGGAGTTAAAAGAACTTGTTCTAACCCAATGTAAAGAAACTAAGAACTTTGAAATAAGGTTTGACGAAATGCTAACAAGAATAGACAATATAGAGAGGAATATAAATGAACTAACGGAGTTGAAAAACACAACACCAAAACTTAGCGAAATATGCACAAGTTTGAATAGCCTAATTGATCAAGCAGAAGAAGGGATATCAGAGGTCGAAGACCTACTTAATGAAATAAAATGAGAAGACAAGAATAGAGAAGAAAGGATAAAAAGGAATGAGCAAAGTCTCCAAGAAATATGGGACTATGTGAAAAGACCTAATTTACGTTTGATAGGTGTACCTGAATATGACGAAGAGAATGAATCCAAGTTGGAAAATACTTTTCAGGATATTATTCAGGAAAACTTTCCCAATATAGCAAAGCAGGACAATATTCAACCCCAGGTAATACAGAGAACACCACAAAGATATTCCACAAGAAGAGCAACCCCAAGGCACATAACTGTTAGATTCACCAGGGTTGAAACAAAGGAGAAAATATTAAGGGCAGCCACAGAGAAAGGTCAGGTTACCCACAAAGGGAAGCCTATTAGACTTACAGCAAATCTCTCAGCAGAAACCCTATAAGCCAGAAGAGAGTGGGGGCCAATATTCAACATCCTTAAAGAACAGAACTTTCAGCCCAGAATTTCATATCCTGCCAAACTAAGCTTCACAATTGAAGGAAAAATAAAATCTTTTATGAACAAGCAAGTACTCAGAGATTTTATTACCACCAGGCCTGCTTTACAAGAGCTTCTGAAAGAAGCATTATACATAGAAAGGAACAACAAGTATTAGCCTTTCTAATAATATACCAAAAAGTAAACAGCATCAACATAAAGAAGAATTTATATAAATGAATGGATAAAACAGCCAGTTAACATCAAATAGCAGTAACCCTAAATCTAAGTTGACTAAATCCCCCAATCAAAAGATACAGCCAAAACCTAATGGTATGCTACATCCAGACCTATTTCACATCCAAAGACACATAAAGACTCAAAACAAAGGGATGGAGAAAGATTTACCAACCAAATGGAGAGCAAAAATAAATAAATAAATAAATAAAAGCAGGAGTTGCAATTCTCGCATATGATAAAATAGATATCAAAGCAACAAAGATATAGCGGTAAAAGGACCAATGCAACAATAAGAGCTAACAATCCTAACACCCAGATACATAAGACCCATAAAGAGATTTAGACAAAACGAGACAGAAAATTAATAAGGATATCCAGGACTTGAACTCAGATCCAAAACAAGTAAACTCAATAAATATTTCTAGAGCTCTCCATTTTAAATACACAAAATATACATTCTCCACCTTAAATACACAAAATATTGATCGGCCATTATTAATAACCATTTTTAGAATAAAGCTACATTCCCGTTCTCTCTCCCTCTTTTACTTCCTCTTTCTTCCTCTCCTTCACTCCTTTTTTTCTCTCTTTCCAAAAAAAGAAATACAGTAAATGCCTATACCCATTACCTAAATTTTATTATTTACATTTTATCCCACAGGCATTATCATGCTAAAAAAAATGATCACAACCACAAATTTTTTAAAACATTATCTCATATAGATGTTATTATATTATATATGTAATGCATATTTTGTGTTTGATTTTCTTTCCTTCCTTCTTTTCAACCTTTCTTTCTTTTCTTTCTTTCCTTCTTTCTTTTTTCTTTCTTTCTTTCTTTTCTTTTCTTTCCTTCTTCCCTCCTTCCTTCCTTCCTTCCTTCTCTCTCTCCTTACTTCCTTCTTCCTTCCTTTCTTCCTCCCTTCCCTTCCTCTCTTCCTTCCTCCCTCCCTCCTTCCCTCTCTTCCTTCCTTCCTTCCTTGCTTCCTTCCTCCCTTCCTTCCTTCCTCACTCTATTGCCCATGCTGGAGTGCAGTGACTAAATCTCAGCTCACTGCAGCCTTCACCTCCTGGGTTGAAGCAATTCTCCTGTATCAGCCTCTAGAGTACCTTGGATTACGTACAGGGCCCCACTACCAAGTCCAGCTATTTTTTTGTATTTTTAGCAGAGATGGATTTTAACCATGTTCCCCAGGCTGGTCTTGAACTCCTAACTTCAAGTGATCCATCTGCCTCAGCCTCCCCAAATGCTTGATTACAGGTGTGAGCCACTGTGTCTACCCAGGTTTTGTGTTTGATTTCTAAATACTATTTTGTAGTAATTATTTTCAAAAAATATATAATTATTTTGGCACTGTATTTGCAGAGATTAGCATTTAAAAAGGTTGTATCAAGTTACTCAACTTGAATAGACAAACATGTATATATGAGATGTCAGTGTCATCATTTTGTCTCTCATGATTGCACATTTTTATAGAAAGACACTTTAATACACCTTATTAATTAAAATATATTAAATTAAAATATATATTAAATTTAAATAAAATATATTAAAATATATAAAATAATCTGTAAAAGTTGCCTAATACAGTAGTAATTTTTGTTGTACTTTCTTTTTAAAAATTAAAACTATACTACATAAAATCAATATAACTAAATTGCTATTAAATCTTCTAGGCTATAAAAATGGAGGAATTGGATCATAAGGTATATTGATGTATATTTATATTACTATAGCATAAGATATATTATTATTATAAAATAATTTTCAATATATTTTCTCAGAGAATGAAGTCAAGTATAGTCATGGTCTCTGTAACCCATTACCAAGCTTGAGAGTGGCTCAGAATACAGATTTGTTAGACATTTATTCACAAGTTGGTAGACTTGACAATACCACCACTGACTGCAATGTGACAGGCTGACCTTAAAAAATTAATTAGAAGTTACACCACATTAAAGATGTGTTGATTGTTTTAATAGGTATTGTGAAACAGAGAAGCATCTATTAGCCCTTCAGCCCTAATGGTTCTATGTGGATCAGTTAATGAGATGTAAACCTAGCAACCAGTTCAGAGAAGCAAAAATGATAGTGTGGATGGCAAGAGGAAACATTATTTTTCCTTATCTTATTCAGCTTTCCAACTAAGTGTTCTAAATACAGACTATTTCTCCAAAGCTGTTTTACAATTGAGCTAGAAATAGGTCTTCTAATTTCCAGTAAATAGTTACTAATTTTACTAATGTTGTAAGTTTTTCACCATTATTGTCTTGCTTCAGAATTCCACGCTGAATGGTATTTTAAAACAAATGGCTGTTTCAGTGGCTACTCTCTTTAAATATAAGCTACTAGAGGCTAAGAAGTGTCAGAAATGTCAGACTGCTTCGTCTCCTTTTTATTGTCATTATTGTAAAAGAGCTCACCTGGAGAATTTAGGGGAAAATAATCTACATATTCTTTTCAGAAAATGAAAGCATGAGTATTATCTGGACTTAAAATTGAGGACAATTTTTACCACACATCTCTTGACTTCTTACTATACCTCCTACAATTATCTATTCAAATAGATGCGATTTGGTGGCTGGCATTTTATATAACATTCGAAACAATCCTTGAATTATCATTGTAACAACCAGTGCCAGATGTTCTATGTGTTTTTTTGGGCATGTAAGAATCTCATTGAGCTCATTAAACTCCTGGCCAAAATGCTCATTTTCTACCATGAATGCTATTCATCTTGCCAGGCCATTAAATCTCAACAATAATTTCAACAGGTACAGAGTTCTAGTTATAGCTCACTTTATTCAGCTGTAATTGCTCCTTTGTGATTTGAACTTATTCCTGAAATTTCTTAATCGATATTTGAATGGGCTTGGGCAGCTAAATGTAGGATATTTGCATTTGCTTCATTAAAACCAAAGTATTCAATTGAAATGTTACTGTACTTTTGTTATTTTTCTTCTTCACATGTGCAGCCAGGATAATCTGGACTCCAGCTTTAGTTAGAAAGTACATTATGGGATTCAAAAACCATGGAGATTTTCAAAACTCTTTCCTGGTACAGCAAATGCTTAAATTTAAAATATGTCATTGGTTTTTTATTCAGAGTAGTACATATATGCATAAGATGGAAACATACTCAAATGTACCAGCTTAACCTGTGTGTTTTAGGTAATTATAAGGAATGCAGAACTATTTATATGATATGATAGACTGAGAGAAGGAGGGACACAAAAAAGCTTTTCTGTTTTAAATCACGGATCTCACTAGCTTTACAGCATTTTGAGACTAGTAAGAAAAAAGACATTGTGAATTCAGTGGTGTCTAAAGTATATTATATATGGATGCATAACACTGGGAATTCTGGTTGATTAGCAGAGCATGCCAGTTCCAAACAACAGAAGGATGGGTGCACCTTTTATTTTGCATGACAGGTTCATGTGTATTTATTTGGATTTTTTTTTTGACTTTCAGATCTTTGGATTCAAGTAAAAACATGGTCAGAAACTACATTTTATGAGGTGGCTAGTTTGAATCTAGGCAGCAGAATACACAAGTTCACTTCTCTTGATTGGAAAGGATCTGTCAACCCCATAAAAATATAATCAGGGTCAGGCGTGGTGGCTCACACCTGTAATCCCCGCACTTTGGCAGGCCATGGTGGGTGGATCACCTGAGGTCAGGAGTTCAAGACCAGCGTGACCAACATGGAGAAACCCCATCTCTACCAAAAATCCAAAAAAATCAGCTGGGCATGGTGGTGCGTGACTGTAATCCCAGCTACTAGGGAGGCTGAGGCAGGAGAATCATTTGAACTTGGGCGGTGGAGGTTGCAGTGAGCCACAATTGTGCCATTGCACTCCAGCCTGGGCAACAAGAGTGAAACCCCATCTCAATATATATATGTGTGTGTGTGTGTGTGTATATATATATATATATACATATATATATATAATCAGTAGGCAAACAAGATATTAATATAGAATGGATAGAGATTTTGAAGTATCATTAAATTTTTTTTTGAGCCAGAAATAAATTATTGTGTGGTATGTGGAATCTGTGTATCTGTAGTACAGTGCTCCAGATGTCACACTGGCAATTCCTCACCCTTAACAGGTTTGGATAGAAAAAAAATACAAAAGATAATACTGAGATGAACAACAGGTGTCTTTAGGATAATCACAATCAAAGTTACTGTCATCTCTTTCTGAAAATTACAATCAAGTCTTTATGAATATATAGGAAACCATTAAATTTAATACAACCTGTTAAGATCTTGGCATTTCCTTTATCTCTTTAACTGAAGAGGATTCACCTTTAGGAGAAATACAGAAAGAGTACTTTGGTAAAGGCAATCACCGTTCTAGGGCACTAACTTTCTCCTGAAATAAACAAACATTTGAATTCATTCCATGTCATGTGTCTGCTTTCTCTTTTTATGGCAGTTGCTTTTTAAAAGAGTTTCTTTCTAACTCCTGTTTTTCTTCTTTTATATCCTGAAGGCAAATAGAAAACAAGCTTGTATTTTTCTTTCAGCTTGGAAAGAGAAAAAGTATTCCCCCCAAACAAAAATATTGACAGTCAAGAGGTCCAGAGAAGATCAGTAAGCCAGAACTGTGAAAGACATAAATAAAACTTTAATTTTTATTTTTATTTTTTGGCCCAAGGGATGTAGGCAGATAGATGCAGTACATGCACTACATGCTCAATCTTAGTTTCCTGGGGGTGATATTTCTTAAGGTGACTGACAGGATTGTTTTGTTGTTTTCATCAGTTCTTTTATTATCAGTTAGTTATATTCATGACTTCCCCAGTATGTTTAGGACTCATTATGGAAATAGCAATAATGATATGATTATCTGAGGAATAAAAAGAAGAGGACATTTCAAGGATTACTTGATACATTGACCCTATCCTGCATAAAGGTTGATTCAGATTGAAATGTTTTGCAAATTAACATCAAATAGAGATATTGGCACACAGTTGACCAGTATTTATTTGGAATTTATTTAAAACAAACACACAAACAAAAACCTACAAATGACTAAGTAATTTGAGGATCACTTCAATGATGTGATGATTCTTTCAAAGTTACTTGAGATGCAATTAACTTATAAATGAAAGTTAAATGAATAGTAACAGTGTTCCTCTTTTTTATGTTTATTTACATTTTTAAATTATAGAGAATGACTAAAGGAAAATAAGGCCTGATGCTTCTGTCAAAAGTAAGAAATTAAGCATTCTTATCCAAGGCTTTTGGTTTCTATTATGATAGTAGAGAGCAATTCTATTAAAGGCAAACTTCTTTAGTATAGCGATCATTCATTCCCTCAGTCACTCAAAAAAGTGGGATGTTTGTCAGGAACTAGAAATACAGTGATAATAAATAAATGTAGCCTTTTTCCTCTAGTAGCTGACAGTCTAATCAGGAAATAATATATTTATTTGTAATAAAATGTAAAAATACTTTTTAAAATGCAATGTGCCATGGAAATATAGATGCTGCGTTTGGCATTGTTTTCTCATTATGACTCCTGGAAGGAAGAAAGCAGTGAATACGCATTATTTGTATTGTATTAAAGGTGAAAGAAAAAAAGGCCCTTGCTGTTACTAACTGCTTTCTTTTTCTTATCAACACTCATTTTACCAATATTGTTTCTACAGTATTTTCGGAAATATCTGGATGAGGGGCATTATCAGTAGAAAATGATGGTACAGATGCTTCTATGACTAAAATAGTGGATGGAGAAAGAAAATGTTGTTGATGAGGTTATGTACTGAACAGTCAAAATTTAAAGGTGAATGCTGGCTTTTGGAGAGAAATATTCATGTAAACAAGAAATGAACAATTTATTTTTAAAAGTTACTGCAAATCAATGTATACTTTAAAAATAGTTTAATGTCATTTATAGAATTTCTAAACATGATATTTGAATCCACATCCATGTAATTGCTGACGTATTTGATAATATGGCATTGAATTGCAAAATCCTGAATAAATTCTAATGTAGATTTTATCCAAAAGAAATATGAAGAAAATATAGATTTGCTTTTTTACTGAGCTACAGTAATATTCTGATAAAAGAGAATAAATGCCAAATTTATAGTCATTTTACCACTAACATCTTGACATAGCATCTGCAGGTGATACTTGCATATGAATGCACAAATGTCTTTGTAAAAGTTTTTGTAAATTATTAAATCTTTATGCTTACAAATAATCTCTAAATGACATGTCAAAAATCAAATACAAGTGCCAGTTTCTCCCTAAAACAAAAACTAGAAGAACTAATAGCTGATAGCTTTTTGAAAATATTATAAAATGAGAATAGGAACAACAAGTCATATTTTATGAAGCAAAACAACTAATTTTTTCTAATAATAAAACCTGCAACATATGAAAAATAAACTGGAGAATTAAACTCAAATCCTTATTATAACAACAGGTAAATACTAAAATATTGTGGAGCTTTTGTCTTCCAAAATCTATTATTTTGTATATGTGTTTTTACTTTATCTTTATTTACACAGTTTTCTTTGCCCCATTTTGTCTGCTAACATTACAACAGTTTCCCATGTCACTAAATATTTTTGGAAAATATTTTAATAGATGCATAAAATTACATCCCAAATAAACCATAGTTTACTGATATTTGGTTCATTTTCCAGTGTTTCGATAATGTGGTTAGTAGTTCATATCATCTACCCTGCAGAAATCTGCTGCATCCATATCATCTGTATCTATATTGTGATATTTATATGGTGCATCTAAAATGTGGTATGTAACAGTTTCTGTTAATAGAAATCAGGGCCTTTCTACAGAGAGTAGAAGTGGAGAGGAAGAAAAAATGCAAGTGAGGCAGCAAGGGATGAATAGGTGAGGCACAGAGGATTTTTAAGCCAGCGAAAATATTCTATGTGATACAATAGCAGATAGGTGTCATTATACTTTGTTCAAACACATAGAATGTATAATATCAGTAGTGAACCCTAGTGCAAACTATGTACTTTGATTAGTTATGCTGTATGAATATAGGTTCATCAATTGTAACCAATGTGCCATTCTGGTGTGGGATGTTGATAATGGGCAAATGCCAGCAGTCTATGGAATGTTGCTCTACCTTGCTCTCAACTTTTCTGCAAACCTAACACTAATCCAAAAAATAGTCTTAAAAAAGAGAAATTAGAGACATAAGAAAGATGAGGCTGTCACTGGAGTAGCATCATGTTATATCACAGTGGTTGATGTAGTGGCAGAATAGAGTTTAATGAGAATGCTGTTATAGTATATCTTCTTAATGCTAAGTATTTAACATAGATCATCTCTAATCTTCTCAGCAATCCAATGATCCAAATACTAGTTATGCACCTTTGGTGGCAGAAGAAGGTGAAACTCACAGAGTCTTGGAACCCAGGCTATCTGACTCCAAAGTTTGCATGGTTCACTACTTGTGCTTTTAACAAGATACCTGACTATGCTTGGGTTCAAGGAAGAGCACAAACAAGTACAAGAGTCAGTGGTTCCTGCTCAGGTTTCCATTTGGGCTGCTGGTTTATACTGACATCAAAAATCCCTGGATGGAAGTAATTTTGAAAGGTCACTTAATCTATTCACTTTGCCTTAAACTTTCCTGACAGATGAGTAGCTACCTTAATTCTCTACCCCTTCAAAGGAAAGTATAGCTTCCTTCTGTCCCTTATTTGTGGATTTAACAAACCCTAGTGCAGGAAATCTCATTTTTTTATAGCATAAATCCCACTCAATGCTATTTAAGCTTTTTGCCTTTTGCTTAGCTTCTTGAGAAAATGTAGTGATGTCTAAATAACAAAACTTCCTAGACTTCAAGGCAGATACTAAGAATGTCTTTTCTTACAATGATATAATTCATTTGCCTTTAACTTTTACTAAAACATTGATTTTTAAACAACATAGTTGTCTTTTAGTTTTCTTTTCAACATTAGAGTTCTTTTCTTGTTTTCATTTTTTTTTAACTCAAATTAGTGTGTCCTAAGAAGGTCTGACCTTGAGTTTGCTGGCTTTTCTGGTAGACCTTTGTTTAAATCTCTTTTAAAAAATTTTTATAGCTTCCCTGTGATCTTCATCAATGATGTCAAAACATTGTGAGCAACCTCTTGTATTTTTAAAATGCATTCTCTTCCAATCACTTGCATTATTTTAATGGCTTAATCAAAAGGGTATGGATTTAGTAACACTTGGTGAGTAAAAATTCCACCAATGCAAATGTCCTCCTGACTGAATATTGATTCGCTGATGATGTATTTCAAAGCCTGCTTACTTTCCCTTTTTTATTTCCAGACTATCTGTAGTCCCATTTAATTCATATTGCGCAGCTAATAGAGGTTCATCTTTATTCAGTGTTTCCATCTTAAATTTAAATAGGATTAATGCAGCGAAAAATTCTTTTTAAATGATTAGGTTAATAATCTGGAAATTATGGCTTCCCAAACAAGGCATTCCCAAAGCTCCTATCTGAATATTTACTTCATTTTTTAGGACTGCTCTTTGCCTGTCTTCAAATTTCCAAATCATTAATATAATGTTCATATGATTAATAATTCTAAATATAATTTATCTTCTTTGTGCATTACTTTGAAAACAGTAGAGATCATCTTCTCAATTGATTAAACAGCTGTAGATCTTTCTAGAGGTCACATTGCAAGATGGCATTTGTCATCAATCATGGCTGTAATTAAAACTTAGATTATAGCTAAGTAAACTTTCTCCTCTGCTGTTAATTTCTTAAATATATTTACCCTTGTCTTTTTATTTTAAAATATAACAAAATAATAATACTTATTGTATATTTTAATTTTATATTTTCTGTACTGCTTAGTATTCACTTTTACAACAAACAAGTATAAGCATTAAAATCTAAATAATGCTTTCCATATAGTCAAAAGTTACCTTATTTGTATATGTACAATATCCATTACTGTAATACACCCATTTATACTGTCTTGCTTCTTAATTTTGTATCCAAAATAAGCTACCACTGCTTTTTTATGATTTGTGTTTCTTATAAAACAAACTTCTATTTACTCGTTCAAAAATACAAATAAATAATATGTACTATGTAGATGTGTGGAAGGCAACGTGATCTTAAAATTATTCAGGATACTAGAAAGGATCCAATGGAAAATAAAGTACAGTATTTTCAGGATAGTAGGCCCATTTTTTTTCATATAGTCATATATGTAAAGCCCTGTGAAATCTGAAAATGTATAATATAAATTCATGCTTTCCCAGAAATCTAGACAGTCTATGACATAGGCTGACCTGTTTAAGAGATCATCATAGCTCTCCAGAAATCTGAAATAATAATTTGTCTTAAGATATATGTTCAGACTAGAGTAACTCTGTAAGTGTATGAATATTAATATTATATATTTTGTTAAATGTTTAAAAAGTAGTAAATTAATTTAAGTCACACATTAATAGGTTCAAACTATTTAGGAAAAAAACCCCTATATTTATTACTAATTGAGATGTGTATAATAAAAATAATTTAAATATTTTATGAAGTTGAAATACATTTTGCCTAAGTCAGTGTCGAACTTAAAAATTACATTTTTGAAATGATGTATGTCTAGAACATATTATTTATTTTATTTATTTTTTTGTGATGGAGTCTCATTCTGTCACCCAGGCTGGAGTTCAGTGGTGCCCTCTCAGCGCACTGCAACCTCTGCCTCCTAGGCTCAAGCTATTCTCCTGCCTCAGCCTCCAAAGTAGCTGGTATTACAGGCACTCACCACCACGTCCAGCTAATTTTTTATATTTTTAGTAGAGAGGGGGCTTCATCAGGTTAGCTAACCTGGTCTCCAACTCCTGACCTCAAGTGATTGGCCTGCCTCTGCCTTCCAAAGTGCTGGTATTATAGGCCTGAGCCACTGTGCCCAGCCTAGAACATATTTTTAAAAAAATTATAGTTATGTGTTCTAAAGCAACTCTGTACTCAAATAAATCATGTTTTATGTATAGCTGGGTAGCAATTCTAAAGAAAGTTAAGAGCAGCAGCTCTATCAAGCAACACATCAAAATATATGTAAAAATATAAAACTCCACCCTATACTAGAATTTTCAAACTTTTGCTGTACCTCTAGATCAGCAATAGGTAGTTTTATTTTATTTTTCAGTTCAGTAAGAGTTTACCCAGATTATAAATCCTACCAAGAAAGCAAGTAAATATAAAGAATGATAAATGCTAAAATGTAATAAAAGTTTGCTTATAATAAATCATTTTGGGACATCTTTGGGTTTAAATTGGTAGATAAAATTTATATATATATATATATATATATATATATATGCATAACATATTCTGTTAAAATAATTGAATTGAGATTACTGGAATCCATTAATTGCTAAGCCCTTTTGCCTACCAATGACTATCTTAAAAACATTCAAAATTAGAGCATTCTTTTGAATGGCCAGGTAAAACTCAACATAATTTTTATTTGGTTTTATAATACTGAACTTGTATAGTTTTGTATAAGAAAAGCCTGTAAGAATTGCCATTATCTATACTATACTACCTACACAAGAAGAACTTTATATTTTCAAGTATTTTTATTATTACCAGTTTTAGTATCCCGTATTTTATATACACAGTTTTCATATTTCACTCATTATCTTTAAATTATTAAATAAGTTTGTTTGTCTGTTTAAGATTTATTGAATGAAAATTCAGTATGTTTAAACTATCTTTAGATCAGGTTTTTTAGTATTGCCTAATGAATGATATTAGAAGATTCGTTGGAAAGTAGATGATTTTTGGAGTCACAGAATGCAAAGTGTAGAAGATAAAACGTTTAAATAACAGGCCTACTGACTCCCACATTAAAAATTATAAAATGGGAACTGGTTTTCCCACAAGGAGTCAGCACTGATGGATGAATTCATTGGAAAAGTACACCAAATGGAAGATCAACAAGGTCCATTTACAAATTTGGTTTTTCAATTCAATCTTATGAGTCCAAGCTGGTGCCGTATCAGGAAGTGGTTCACACAAGGGGAAAAATGTGATTATACATTTCTCATTGAATCAAAATAACACAAATATTATATTCACATCATTTCACCTTTCTACAATCCAGTGACTTTCACTGGGAGAAGTAATTCTCACATGTATTTATTACATGAAAAATAGATTTTAAAATGCAGGATTTACATCAAAAGGAAAACAAAACTGGGGATTGTTTTCAACCATTGCGAAAATGCTGCTATTCTTAATTTTAAAAATAAATGATTAAAAACAGAAAAGCTGCTTCCTGGGCACCATGACAAAACCTCATCTCTACAAAAAAATACAAAAAAATAAATTTACCAGATGTGGTGGTGCATGCTTATAGTCCCAGCTAGTCAGGAGTGGGAGAGTCATCTAAGCCCAGGAGTTCGAGGCCGCAGTGAGCAGTGATCACGCCACTGCACTCCAGTGCGGGTGGCAGAGTGAAATCCTGTCCCCCTCCTCAAAAAAAATGTAATCTAATTTATAATAAAAGAGTAAACAGGAGGACAGAATAAGAAGTTTTGTAAGGATTGTGCCGTATTTGCCATTTATAAAGTAAAGTAACTCAGGTTATTCTGGGGTTTTGCCTTATTTTGCAATTAAAAACATAGATTTGGAAACTATGCCAAGTCAAATCAACTTTTAATCTAGTTACTGAAAATGTGAATTACGTCTATAATGAACCTACGGAACATATTTTAGAAGTATCTTGGTTTTACATCTGAACTAAATTCAAATTTTCTTGGAAGTTCAGCCTCTCAATACCATATATTCATCATTTGTCTCATAACTTGATATTTATACTGAACACAGATTTCTGTTTCCATGAAGATAGAAAAAATATAAAACAACAAGAGGCTTTCAGTGGAATGTAAATCAATACTTTGGCAAAAATGTAACCTGTTAACTTTTCTCTATTCCTATCCAAACCCCAGGCTAATAGCACTGCAGTATTTCAAACATTAAGTAAATCTATAACAAAACCCTACTTTTGAAAGCAAACATATGTCTGGTTTTGATTTGTTATTCCCACATAAGTGCAGAACATAAACTACTTCCCACTGCTGTGGCTTTACCACAAGCATGCTTTCTCTAGTCTGTGGGCATAAAATATGAAACAAGCTCTTTTCATGAAGGAGGAAATCTAGCTTAAAAAAAAAAAAGACACTGTGGCTTGGAAACTTCACCCTTTTTGTCCCAAAATTTCTCTGTGATGAATGCACACTTAAACATTATTTCTATTAATCTTATTTTCTTGGATTATATTATATTATAAATGGAATTCATTTTGAAAATGAACGAAGCTTCAAAATTATTAAGCTGTATTTAATATGTCTCATTTTATATAATTTCTTTGAATAAGTAAGATTTCCTAATAAATATTGAATTATTTTGCCTATTTCATAACTCAACATTCTCAATCCAATTAAATTTGTAACCCGTCAATCCCTATGGGATGTATTAATAATAGTATTTCTCCTTTTAACTTCATTATGTTATAGTTTTCTTATACAATAAAAAATTTAGTCAGAATGTATACCCACTAAATTACCATGTTCTGATGGTGATTTTTTCTGATAGACTATGCCAAATTTGTCAGTATGTTAACATGGCCTTTTGATTAAGAAATAGAAATGAACTTGCAGGAAATCTACAAATGTACAGAAGACTGAGCAAGCATTTGTTATGTATCAAAGTCTATGGAAAATGTTACAACTTTCTTTTTATTTTAAGGAAGCATTTAAAGTTCACATGGAGAGCAATTTGCCCACATAATATTACTTGCATAGTCATCAAATAGTATAGTAAGATATATTTATTTCATAAAAATAAACCTTGAGATATTCTGATTGAAGGAATGAAGAGGACATATAGGGAGCATCCATTATGTATATACCATATTGAGTCAGTCAGATGCATTGTGTCTGTGTATTTTACATCAATATTCTGCATGAGACAGAGAAATATTAATGCTAAGGTATTTTCTCATACCAGTTATTTAATTTCATCCAAGTACATGTAGGAAATACTAGAAAACTCCTTCTATGGCTGAGTTTAGAGGCTTTAAATAGCAGATTTTTTTTTTATGGTTGTAATAGAAATTTCCACTTGAGTGTATTATTTAGGAGAGAAAACATAATTTTCTATAAAGAATAACTTTAATTTTGAATCTTCCTCTAGAAAAAAACAATACAAAGGAGAAAAACATGGAAGAAAATTATGTGAATATTGGGCTCATAAATACTGTTTATTGCAAATTATGATATATGTTTTGCTACTTTCTTCTTATGAATTATACTTAATATGATATTTTTATTTCTTATGCCCCAGTATGTCAACGTAAAGATAAGCCTTAAGAGAATCTTGGTGATACTATATCTGCTATTGTGTATTTTTCAGAGCCATGCTTTATTCTCAAAACTCTTCTCTAGAGGAAATGAAGAGGTCAACACAAGTACCAAGTTAGACCTTGTTAGACCTCACATCAGCACACTGATTGGGGTCCTTTCTCTGAAGCATTAAGAAATTGTTTGCTTGATTGGCAAAGGAGAGCTGTCTCACCATGTTCATGCTTGCTGTTCATTTTGTTTTTCCATTTTATATGATTAAGATCCATTATGAGGATTTTTTAGGTCATACACAATTAAATGTTATTCCAACCGATGGTCACTTTGATCAGCTTGTCTCACAACTTTTTCTCGAAAATTCTGTGTTCCCTTTCAAAAGCTTTCTCTGTAAAAATGATTTTAAATTAAATCATCAAAGAAAAAATAATGCACAGGGGCCAATTAATACACTCACTGACAGGGCTTCTGCACTCTCTTTTTTCTTTCAACCTGACCCATGCAATTAATTTAGAGGGCATAGATTTCTTATATGACTAAGGAAAGGGAGAGAGAAAGAGAGAGACAGAAATGCACTAATCTCAGACTGCCCTTGCATTGGCCTCAGAAATTATCTTCAGCATGATTCGATGGAATGAGAAAAATTGTATCATGTGTTATATTGTTACTATTGCTGAAATGTGTGAACACTATTTTGTAATCTGTTGATTGGTGCAAGCTGTGCATTTCCCACAGATTTGGCCATGAATAAAACACATAGGAATCACAAAATAGATTTCATGTTTAGATTCATGATAAATGCATTTTGAAAATACACTTAGAGGAGAGAACAAATTTCTTAAGATTAGATATATAAATGTGTGTCACATATGATAAGCTTATATTTTTGATATTTTTTATTTTCCTAAAAATTTCATTTAAAATATGTGTATAACAAATATAGTTAAGAGGCCACTAATGTTATACTAGACAGAAACCACTTTTAAACCTAACCATTAATCAATCATGTTAAAAATGTAATTTTACTGATAACGATTTTTATTATTATACAGAGATATTTTATTTTTCCCTGCTTTCAGCAAAAACAATAACAAAATCCTGCTATTATTTATTTCCCTTAAAGGTATGTGCCTATATATGCCTTAAAGGTATGTGCTTATATATACCTTATATATGTGTCTTCAAAATTATAACTACATGCATTATTCCTTTTACTTACTTTCAGTATATCACTGTATCTATACTTGAAATAATAGTTCAAGTTATCAAATTCCCCAAGACAATGATATTTTCAGTAAGCTCAAGATATATTCTCACATAAAAAATACTTATAATGAATTCCACACCTGCATAGCTGAAAGGCATTTTATAATATCAGAGTCTCCAGGGGATTTCAGGCCTAGAGATTATAATGCTGCAATTAAAGCAAGGTTTGTAGTGGCATTCTCATTATCTGAGCAGAACTCCATCTCCTGAAATTGACAGAAAATGTTTAATTCTAGACATTTAAGGGACATTTGCATTAATAAAAGGGAAACCATACAGTGGGTCACATTACTTGCAAAGAGATTAAAGAATGTATAATGTCAGAGAAGCTCAGGGAACTTCCTTATTACAAGAAAAGAAGGTGGGAGACTCTTACATAGAGCTTTCAAATAACTGTGCAGTGTTAAGCTGGCATGTGAGAAAAGACATTAACTGATGAGACTGACAGCATGGAGCTGCCAGGAAACTAACCATGCTATTTCCTGATTCTAGTATGACTCATCAATGTCAAATTATAAATTATAACATCCTAAGTGAGACAAGGGGACTACAAAATATGAAAATGAAAATATTGGGAAAAAATTATCAATTAACACTTGATTTTGATCCTATCTCTATGAGAAAAAAAGCAATGTCTTTCTAATCTCATAGGTTACAGAAATAGTCTTTTTATTATTGTAACTATAATATTACACACCTCATTAAGTGATTGCAATTTTCAAACATTAGTGCTCAACTGGGTAGAAGAATGTGATGTTTAATATAGAGTGTCAACTTGAATGGATTGAAAGATGTAATATATATACAGTTTCTGGGTATGCCTGTGAGGCTATTGCCAAAGGAGATTAACATTGGAGTCAGTAGACTGGGAGAGGCAGAACCACCCTCAATCTAGGTGGACATTTTATTAGTCCATTCTCATGATGCTAATAAAGACATACCTGAGACCGCATAATTTATAAAGGAAAGAGGTTTAATGGACTCAACAGTTCTGCATGGTTGGGGAGGCCTCACAATCATGGCAGAAGATGAAGGAAGAATAAAGGGAAGTCTTACGTGGTGACAGGAAAGAGGGCATGTGCAGGAGAACTCTTAAAACCATCAAATCTCGTGAGACTTATTCACTATCATGATACAACAGGGGAAAAGCCTACCATTGTGATACAATTTCCTCCCACTGAGTGCCTCCCTTGACATGTGGGAATTATGGGAGCTACAATTCAAGATGAGATTTGGGTTGGGACACAGCCAAACCATATTAGGCTCCATCTAATTGGCTGTCAGTGTGGCTAGAATAAAGCAGGCACGAGAAAGTGGAAAAGCAGACTTGCGGAGTTTTTCAGTATACATCTTTCTCCTGTGCTGGATGCTTCCTGCCCTCTAACATCAGACTCTTCAGTTCTTCAGCTTTTGAATTCTCGGACTTACCCCAGTAGTTTACTGGGGTTCTTAGGCCTTTGGCCACAGATTGAAGCCTGCACTGTCAGCTTCCCAACTGTTGAGGTTTTGGGACTCGGACTGATTCGCCACTGGCTTCCTTGCTCCTCAACTTGCAGACAGCCTATTGTGAAACTACCTTGTGATCGTATGAGTCAATTCTCATTAATAAACTCCCTTTCATATATACATCTATTCTATTAGTTCTGTCCCTCTAGAGAACCCTAATACTGCAGTGCCTTGCAACATTTGTTAAAGAACCTAAAACTAAATCAACTTAATAAAAGCAAATTATTTTGTAACACTTTGTACTCTCACTATAGATAATCAACTTGTACCTCATAATAAGTCTATTGATAGTTGTCAGGTTGTCTCTATTTCTTGTTACTAAGAAGCTGAGGCTTTTGAATACCAAATGTCTTCCCTAAGGTTACTAGTAAGTTGTGAAAATAGGTATCAAATATAAGTTTTTCCAATTCTAGTTCAATACTCTTTTCTTCATATTATCCTGCAACCTGAATAGACTCTTAAATTAGATTGTCTGTAAGTGTCTAAAGCCAGATACATTTGATAACCTTTATATATATATTTTTTAATTTTTTATTGGATTATAGGTTTTGGGGTACATGAGCAGAGCATGCAAGACAGTTGCGTAGGTACACACATGGCAGTGTGCTTTCTTTTCTTCTCCCCTTCACCCACATTTGGCTTTTCTCCCCAGGCTATCCCTCCCCACCTCCCCCTCCCACTGGCCCTCCCCTTTTCCCCCCAATAGACCCCTGTGTTTAGTACTCCCCTTTCTGTGTCCATGTGTTCTCATTTTTCATCACCCACCTATGAGTGAGAATATGCGGTGTTTCATTTTCTGTTCTTGTGTCAGTTTGCTGAGGATGATGTTCTCCAGATTCATCCACGTCCCTACAAACGACACAAACTCATCATTTCTGATTGCTGCATAATATTCCATGGTGTATATGTGCCACATTTTTCCAATCCAGTCTATTATCAATGGGCATTTGGGTTGATTCCAGGTCTTTGCTATTGTAAACAGTGCTGCAATGAACATTCGTGTACATGTGTGTTTTGCATTTGTTGAGCAGTGCTTTACTTCCAATTATGTGGTCAATTTTAGAGTAGGTGTGATGTGGTGCTGAGAAGAATGTGTATTCTGTGGATTTGGGGTGGAGAGTTCTGTAAATGTCTATCAGGTTTGCTTGCTCCAGGTCTGAGTTCAAGCCCTGGATATCCTGATTTTTTGTCTGGTAGATCTGTCTAGTATTGACAGTGGGGTGTTAAAGTCTCCCACTATTATTGTGTGGGAGTCTAAGTCCTTTTGTAAGTCATTAAGAACTTGCCTTATGTATCTGGGTGCTCCTGCATTGGGTCCATATATGTTTAAGATCGTTAGCTCTTCTTGTTGTATCGATCCTTTTACCATTATGTAATGGCCTTCTTTGTCTCTTTTGATCTTTGTTGCTTTAAAGTCTATTTTATTGGAGATGAGAATTGCAACTCCTGCTTTTTTTTGCTTTCCATTTGCTTGGTAAATCTTCCTCCATCCCTTTATTTTGAGCCTTTGTGTATCCTTGCATGTGAGATGGGTTTCCTGGATACAGCACACTGATGGGTTTTGGCTTTTTATCCAATTTGCCAGTCTGTGTCTTTTGATTGGTGCATTTAGTCCATTTACATTTAGGGTTAATATTGTTATGTGTGAATTTGATACTGCCATTTTGATGCTAAGTGGCTGTTTTGCCTGTTAGTTGTTGTAGATTCTTCATTATGTTGATGCTCTTTAGCATTCAGTGTGATTTTGGAATGGCTGGTACTGGTTGATCCTTTCTATGTGTAGTGCCTCTTTTAGGAGCTCTTGTAAAGCAGGCCTGGTGGTGACAAAATCTCTGAGTACTTGCTTGTTCGCAAAGGATTTTATTTTTCCTTCACTTCTGAAGCTCAGTTTGGCTGGATATGAAATTCTGGGTTGAAAGTTCTTTTCTTTAAGAATGTTGAATATTGGCCCCCACTCTCTTCTGGCTTGTAGTGTTTCTGCCGAGAGATCTGCTGTGAGTCTGATGGGCTTCCCTTTGTGGGTGACCCGACCTTTCTCTCTGGCTGCCCTTAGTATTCTCTCCTTTATTTCAACCTTATTGAATCTGATGATTATGTGCCTTGGGGTTGCTCTTCTTGCGGAATATCTTTGTGGTGTTCTCTGAACTTCCTGCAATTGAGTGTTGGCCTGTCTTGCTAGGTGGGGGAAATTTTCCTGGATGATGTCCTGAAGAGTATTTTCCAGCTTGGATTCATTCTCTTCGTCCCCTTCTGGTACACCTATCAAACGTAGGTTAGGTCTTTTCACATAGTCCCACATTTCTTGGAGACTTTGTTCATTCCTTTTTGTGGTTTTTTCTCTAATCTTGGTTTCTCGTTTTATTTCATTGAGTTGGTCTTCGACTTCAGATATTCTTTCTTCTGCTTGGTCAATTCGGCTATTGAAACTTGTGCATGCTTCGCGAAGTTCTCGTATTGTGTTTCTCAGCTCCTTTAATTCATTCATATTCCTCTCTAAGTTATCCATTCTTGTTATCATTTCCTCAAATCTTTTTTCAAATCTTTTCTCAAGGTTCTTAGTTTCTTTGCATTGATTTAATACATGATCTTTTAGCTCACCAAAGTTTCTCATTATCCATCTTCTGAAGTCTAATTCTGTCATTTTGTCGCAGTCATTCTCCGTCCAGCTTTGTTCCCTTGCTGGTGAGGAGTTTTGGTCCTTTCTAGGAGGCGAGGTGTTCTGGTTTCGGGTGTTTTCCTCCTTTTTGCGCTGGTTTCTTCCCATCTTTGTGGATTTGTCCGCTGGTCGTCTGCATAGTTGCTGACTTTTCGATTGGGTCTCTGAGTGGACACCCTGAATGTTGATGATGAAGTATTTCTGTTGCTTGGTTTTTCTTCTACCAGTCTAGCCCCTTCGCTGTACGACTGCTGAGGTCCGCTCCAGACCCTGCTTGTCTGGGGTGCACCTCTAGCAGCTGTGGCACAGTGAGGGATGCTACCAGATTCTTTTTCTGCTATCTTTGTCCCAGGATGGTGCCTGCCTAATGTCAGTCTTTTGGATATAGAGGGGTCAGGGAGCTGCTTGAGGAGACAGTTTGTACTTTATAGGGGTTTAATTGCTGAGCTGTGAGCTGTGTTGTTCATTCAGAACTGTTAGGCTGCTATGTTTGATTCTGCTGCAACAGAGCTCATTAAAAAAACCCTTTTTTTTCTCAAATGCTCTGTGTTGAGGGGTTTGGGCTTTATTTTTGGATGTCCGTTGAGGTCCTGCCCAGCTAGGATGCAGACTAGCCACTGTTTGCCTGCCGAGGCTCCGCCCTGCTGTTGTGAGGCTCGCCCTGGCTCCGCTGTTCTGCTGTTCTCCGCCACGCCCTGCGGCGGAGTCTCTCTGTTGTAGCGTGTTGCCTTGGCAATGGCTGGCTGCATCAGCAGTGGGCGTGTATCTCAGTAGGGACGGGTTGCCTCGGCAACGGCTGGCTGCATCAGCAGTGGGCGTGTATCTCAGTTGGGACGGGTTGCCTCGGCAACAGCTGGCTGCGTCAGCAATGGGCGTGTATCTCAGTTGGGGCGGGTTGCCTCAGTAATGGTGGCCGCCCCTCCCCCTCAGAGTGTCTCGGGCCGTCTGCACGGGGCTTGTTTGAAATCATGGTTTTGTTCGTCCCACTGGGCCAATCCTAACGCTCTGTTCCTGCAATCACCTGGGCTGGCCCACTGTCCAAGTCTAGCTCAGTCTCAAGTCCAGCCCTCTCACGTCTCCGGTTGCTGGTTCAATGGGGCACCCGGACAAGTGCGCCCTGTGGGGAGCGCTGGGCAGGGCCGGCCGCCACCACCCAGGCTGCCGGCTTCGCCAGGCGGAATATCTGCCTGGCGTCCCGCGTCTCCTCTTCACTTGGGAATTTCCCCGTTCCGTGGGCAACAAAGATCAGTCTGGAAATGCAGCTCAGACTCACCTCTCCGCAGACACAACGAGAACTTTGATCCTGGGTTGTTCTCACAGCGCCATCTTGAGTCCTCCCCCCGGGACTGTACTTTTCTTACTCAACCTTTATATTTTTTAAGGCTGTACTCATGTGCAACTGACTGTATAAGGTCACTCTATTATGTTCAGTTTTTTTGTGGCTTCCAACATTTATTCCTTATGTTAAATGACAATATACTTTATAAAATAAAGACATGTCATCAAAATCAGGCTCTAATGAGATAAGTTGAAAGTCAATTATGAGACTTCTGGTTTAAAATAGACTAGCACCTAAATGAAATTTTCATTATTCGCTAATAGAACTGTGAATACTCAGACAAAAAGATAAATGTTCACAGCATCAAAAGAAACTAAGTGTGACAGACAAGCAATTTTTAGAATCTTGGAGAAAATGAAATTTCAGACTCTTTGGTTTGATAAAAATAATTAGTGTCAGAGGTTCTGCTGCTACCGGTTATGTAGGAAGCCACAAAAGTATGTTATTTCAACCCTAATAATGAAATTTCAGTCATCTACAAAATTCAAAGCTAGAGTATCCGTATTAATATCATAAAAGCTAGATTTCAGATTATAAATTCATACTAGTGTTAATAAAGATCATTTCATAATGATAAAGGAGGCAATTTATCAAGAAGACATACCAATTCTAAATGTATATGCACCTAGCAACAGAGCTTCAAAATACATAAGGAAAAATCTGACAAAACTGAAAGGAAACAGGAAAACTAAAATAAGAAATTAGCCAATATTATCTGCCCACTAAATTAAATGAATTTCTATAGAAAAGTCCAGCCAACAACAATCAAACACATATTCTTTTGAAATGAACACAAAACATTAATCTACATATACATAGGGCCACAAAACAGACTCAATAAAACTAAAATAATAAAAAAATTCATTCAAAATATTTCTTACAGGTTACAACAAAATTGAACTAGAAGTCAATAACAGAAAGATGTGTGGAAAATTCCTAATTATTGGGAAATTAAACAACTTAATTGTAAGTACCTCATAGTTCAATTTATAAGTCTCAAAAAAGTTTTTATAGTATTTGAATTGCATTTAAAAGGAAGAAATTATTTCAAAATTTGTGGGAAGCTATTTAAGCTTCTGAGGTTAAAATTTGCAGCATTAAATGATTACATAAGAAGAGAAGAAAGTTCTCAAATTGGTAATATAAGCCTCTACCTCAAGAAATTAGAAAAAGAGGAGCAAATAAAAACTAAAGCCAGAAGAAAAATAAAATAAATAAAAAGGATAAAGATAATAGCAGATATAATTGAAGTCAGATACACCAAAACAATGAAAAAAATCAATAACGTGAAGTACTGCCTCTTCAAACACATCAAGAAAACTGATAAAAATCTGTTCAGATTGACCAGAAAAAAAGACAGATAACACATTTTTAAATGTCAGAATGAAAAGGAGATACCACTACTAAATCCTCATAGATGTACAA
The DNA here is from genome assembly GCF_049354715.1 of Callithrix jacchus. Lineage (NCBI taxonomy): Eukaryota > Metazoa > Chordata > Mammalia > Primates > Cebidae > Callithrix > Callithrix jacchus. The sequence goes on along the minus strand of NC_133503.1, from coordinate 106,164,695 downwards.
ATAACAATACAGCAATACCATAATAAACCCTAGGCTCACAATTTTCAAAAGTTAGATAATATTGACTAATTTTTGAAAGAGAAAAGCTAACAAAACACTCAAAGGAAAGCAGGCAATCTCATTAGACTTAATTACATAAAATACATAAAATTTGTTGGTTAAAATCATCCAAACTACATACCAAAATTATTTCACTGCCCTATTCTACCAAATAATAAAGAAATAATACCAATTCTATACCACATTTTCAGAAAATAAGAGAGGAAAGAATACTTCACAATTTATTGTATGAAGACAGCCTTAGTGTATACCAAAAGCAATACATAAATAAATAAAATAACCTAAAAAACCTGTAAATCACCATCTCTCATGAACATAGATGCAAAAATCTTTAAGGAAATATTTTCAAACTATATTCTACAATGTATAAAGTAGGTAAATATATTGTGGTCAGTTTTTATTTTTCCTAGGGATGTAAGGTTGGTTCAGAATTTGAAAATCAATGAATAATTTGTTAGTAGACTAAAGAAGAAAAAATAATTATAAAGTTAGATGTATGAAGTAGTATTTGATGAAATTTAATGTTTTCATGATGAAAATCTGATCAACTCAAGAAAAATGAGAAGAAAACTTTCTTAGCTTCATAAAACATACCTGCAATAAATTCACAGATAACCTTATACTTAATTGTAAAAGACTAAATACTCTCACTGAGATAGGAAACAAAGCAAGCACTTCCTCTTATATGATTCCATCCTGTTGAAAGATTTATTTTGTGTAATAAGGCAATAAAAATAAATAATAAATAGATTAGAAAGGAAGGAATAATACTGCATCTCTTAGATTTCAAAAATCTAATGGGGGACTCTCCCAGAATTAACAAGTAAACCAGGCCGAGATAGAGGATTCCATGTAAATACACAAAAACTGTTGTCTTTTCTATATATCAGTAAATAACACTTGGAATACAACATGAAGACCAATACCACTTATACAAGTATGAAAAAATGGAATGTTTAGGTAAAAATATAGAATGTATTTTTAAAAATCAGTATGGTGAAAACTACAGAACACTGATAATAGAAATAGGTAAATTATTCTCATTGATTGGAAGACACAATATTTTAATTGGTCAGTTCTCCCCAAGTTGATACAGATACCCTGAAATCTCATTAATGTCTGAACTGGCTTCTTGTTTTTTATTAAATAAATGATCATAACCACAATTTTTTTAAAACATCTTTTTATATAGATGTTCATTATGTTATATTTTTATGTAATGCATATTTTATTTTTTTATTTACTTATTTATTTAGATGGAGTCTCACTCTGTCACCCAGGCTAGAGTGCAGTGGTACAACCTCAGCTCAATGTACCCTCCAGCTTCTAGGTTCAAGCAATTTTTCTGCCTCAGCCTTTCAAGTATCTGGAATTACAGGAGACTGCCACCATGCCTAGCTAATTTCTTTTGTATTTTTTAGTCGAGATAGGGTTTCATTAGGTTGGCCAGGCTAGTCGTAAGTGATCTGCCTGCGTTGGCCTCCCAAAGTGCTGGTGTTACAGACATGAGCCACTGCGCCTGGCCAGGATAACTTTTCAATGAATAGTGTTAAAAGAATTGATTGTCCATCTACAAGTGAACAAAAAGAGAGAAACAAAGTAAGAAAGAAAAGAAGAAAGAAAGGAAAAGAGAAAGGATGAAAGAGAGAAAAAGAGAAAGAAAGGGAGGGAGGAGGGAAAGAAAGAGAGAGAGAAAGAGGGAGGGAGAGGAAGGAAGGAAAAAGAAACAGAGAAAGAAAAAAGAAAGGGAGGGAGAGAGAGAGGGAGAAGAAAGGAAGGAAGAAAGGAAACATTAGACTATATTTCTTACATACAAAAACTACCTCAAAATGGATTATGGAACTAAATATAAAACAAAATACCATAAAGTTTCTAGAATATAATCCATGGAGAATCTACATGAACTTGGGTTAGGCAAACAAATTCTAAACATGATCACAAAAGCACAGTCTGGAACATAAAACAAAGATAAATTATTTTTTATCAAAATTTAAAATAGTTGCTTTGATATAGACCCTTTAAAAGCATATAAAGGTAAGCTACACATTAAGAAGATACATTTTCCAATTGTATTTCTAACAAAAAAAGTTGATTTCAGATTATACAAGGAACTTTTGAGTAAACAGACACTCTGAAAAAATGTGAAGCATTATTATCAACACAACAATATATGTAAGGGAATACCAAAAGTAGAGGAGAGAAATGACAGAGCAGCAAATATGTTTAAAGGAATAGTTTGATCATTTGAAACATGATCATTTGATCATTTAAAGATGACCTAATTTTAATTAAAAATTAATGTAATCATTTGAGAAGCTAAAGTTAAAATAGGATTAATGTAAAAAGATAAACAGAGTATTTCATAGTAAAAAGAATAAAAGATTTCAAAATGGAAATCTCGAAAGCAGCAAGAGAAAAATGACTTGTCTCATGTAAGGGAACTTCTAGTAACATGGGAACGGATAACTTCCCATCATAAACCATGAAGAATCAAATTTAATAGAATGAAATGTTTAAGTGTTAAAAGAAATTTTAAAACTTGTCAATGAAGAATCTGATAGGCAGCAAACCTAAATGTCAAGAATTAAGGTAAATGAAATGTATCTCAAAAATTTAAAAGAGAGGGATAATTCATTTCCAGTAGACTTTCCTTACAAGAACTGTTATACTGAACGAATTTCTTCAAGCTGAAAGCAAGTGACTCTGGACAGAATTTTAATCTATGTAAAAAAATAGGCCAAATGCAGTGGCTCATGCCTGTAGTCTGTAATCCCAGCACTTTGGGAGGCCAAGGCAGGCAGATCATAAAGTCAGGAGATCAGGACCACCTTGGCCAACATGGTGAAATCCTATCTCCACTAAAAATACAAAAATTAGCTGGATTTGGTGGCGCACGCCTGTAGTCCCAGTTACTCGGGAGGTTGAGGCAGGACAATCACTTGAACCCAAGAGGTGGAGCTTGCAATGAGTGAAGATCATACCACTGCGCTCCAGTCTGGCAACAGAATGAGATTCAGTCTTAAATAAATAAATAAATAGTATGAGTAAAGACAGTTCTATAAAGAAAGAGGCAGGGTATAAATACATATTTCATCTTCATTCTTTTAACTTATATTAAAAATCAGTTATGTGAAACTGTGCATAATTGTATTTCTCTGTGTAGAAAATATAAAAATATAATATATTTGACAATAATAGCAAAAGAAGTAGATGGGAGCAAAGTAGTATGGGTGTAAGAAAATGACGTCAGGCAACTCAAATTTAAGAGAACCAGAAAAGGTATAGAAGACAGTTAAATTAACGGACACTATAAATATGTATTCACTCTTCTTTTACTGTCAGAATCTTAAAAGGCATAAAATCATATGAAGAATAATTGCAACTATGTATTATAGTATTTTTAATACATGTATGTTTACTATATATAACAAAGTAGAGTGAAAAGTGGAAGAGAATTAGAGCTATACAGGAGTAACATTTCTATAACCTACTTGAATTAAGTACATATCACTCTGACAAAATGTACATGGTGAACCTCAGTGGGAACCACCAAAACAACAAAAATGTAATAATAAATGAATACATTTGAACGTTACATTATGAATATTATCCTAATGAAAAAGAAAACAGTAAAAGAGAAATAAGATGAATAAAATAGATATGTGAAACAAAAAAAAATAAAAATAAAATGGCAGATGTAAATCCAACTATATCAACAACATTAAATGTTCATAGTTTAAAAAAATCTATGTTCATGGTTTAAAAAAATGTTCAGACTAGATAATAAAACAACTCTATGCTGTCTATACTGGAGAGATTTTTGGGTTAGATACAAAAATTATTTAGAAGTAATGGATGAAAAAATGATTAAGGTATATTCCTACATTTAGATAATTTTTAATATTCCCCAGATTATTTTTTTGTTATTAGTGTAGAGATTTTGCATACTCTTTATTAGTTGTCTTCTTAAATATTTTATGTGTTTGCTCCTATTACAGGTGAATTTTAAAATTTAATTCTACAATTATACTTGTGTAATAAATTGTATTTTTAATAAAATTAATATTATATTCTCTGATCTTATTAAATTTACTTATTAATTATAATATTATTATTTAGATTTATTGGGATTTTCTAAGTGGATTACATTTTTGGTTACAAATATGTAGATCCATACTATAGTCCAACTGAAATTTTGTCTAGTTCTATCAATTTTTGAGAATGATTAAAACTTACACCTTTGACTATGAATTTTAATCTCTTACTTTATTTATGTCAGTTTCTGTTTTAAATGTTTTAAACCTTTCTTATTTATTTCCTAGTGAATTAATCCTTTATGATAATGAATTATTTCTGTTTATCTCTGTTAATATCTTCTCTATTGAACTTGATAGAGGAAAAACCCACTGTGTCAACAGTTTGAATAGTAAGTGTTTTCCTATCCTTTTATGTTCAACATATGTGTCTTTACATTTAAAATATTTCTTGTACACAACATAATTTAGATTTTTTTATTCATGCTTACAACCTGCCTTTTAAGTGTTTAGTTTGCTTTCAGTTAATATAATTGTTATTCTAATATTTTTATGTTCACTATTCTGCTTTTTATTTTCCATTTGGCCCATTTATTTTCTTTTTGCTGTTGTTTTTTGTTCCTTTTCTTGTGTAATTTGAGCTGACAAAATATATTTTAATATTTCATATGAATTTCTATACTGATTTTATAACTATACCTCTTTAGAATTATTTTCTTTATATTTTTTAAAGGGATTGCACAATGCATCCATGGCTTATCACAGTATACTTAGAGTTAAAATTATACTTTTCCACTTAAAATGTAAGAAATATTCCATATGGTAACTATATAATTCTATCCACTACTACTTTATTTGTGCTAATATTGCCACATACATTCGAATTTGATGGATTATGTATTTTCCATATTTTTCCTTTAGACAATCAGTAGTATGTTAAGAAAATTAAGAGAAAAAAATAATTTTTTTATGTTTAACATTATATTTATTGTTTTATTGGTCCCTATACTTTTAAATCATTCACCGAGGTACATCTATTTGCATCATTTTCTTCTAGCCATATGAATTGCCTTTAGAATTTCCTATAGAGCATGTCCTCAAGATTTTTCTCAGTATAATTTCATCCAAAAATGTGTTTTTATTCTCATTAAAATAATATATTCCTGGATATAAAATTGAAATGTGCATTTATATTTTTCAGTTTTTTTTTGTTTTCATTTTTGTATTTTTTTGAGATGGAGTTTCACTCTTGTTACGCAGACGAGTGCAATGGCACGATCTCGGCTCACCGCAACTTCCGCCTCCTGGATTCAGGTCATTCTCCTGCCTCAGCCTCCTGAGTAGCTGGGATTACAGGCACGCGCCACCATGCCTAGCTAATTTTTTGTATTTTTAGTAGAGACGGGGTTTCACCATGTTGACCAGGATGGTCTCATCTCTTGACCTCGTGATCCACCCGCCTCAGCCTCCCAAAGTGCTGGGATTACAGGCGTGAACCACCGCGCCCAGCCTTCAGTTTTTGTTTTTAATTCAACTCATTAAGGATAATTTTCTTTGTCTTCTGGTCTCCATTTTTGTCTGATAAGTCAGCTATTACCTGTGTTATTGTTTTCCTGCATATGTGATGACATTGTCTTTCAAGATTATCTCTTTATCCTTAGTTTGCAGTACTTTAACAATAAAGAGCCTAGATATAGTTATTTTTGTACTTATCTTGCTTGAGGTCTGCTAATCTTCTTAAATTTCATCTTAATGTTTTTCACCCTATGTAGAAAATTCAGAGCCAGCATTCTTTAGTATTTTTTTCTGTCCTACTGTATTTTTTTTTTCTGATGCTTAAATTATTATTTAATATCAGGCCATAACTAACTATCTTCTGTAACTTTCTTGTTTTCTTCACTCCATTCTTCTGGTTTTGTAATTTCCATCAATTTATTTTATGTTGATTGACCGTTTCTTCTGCTATCTACAATCTATTTTTAAACCCATTAGTGATTTTTTATTTCAGATATTGTATACTTCAATGCTAACATTTTCATTTGGCTTTGTTATAGTTTCTACTTCACTATTGTCATTTTAAAACTATACAATTATTTTCACTTTAAGTAATTGAACATATTTATAATAGCTTCTTGACCATCAATTCTATTAACTGGGTATTTGAGGAGTTTGTTTTCTAGGAGTATTTATTTTCTTTACAGTGGATCACATTTACTTCCCTTTTTCTCATGTCTGTTAATATTTTGTCATATCCTTAACATTGTGAATAATACATTGTATAAATTTTAAATTCTCTCATCTTGCTCTGAAACGTGGATTTTGTTCCAGCAGTCTGTTAAACTACTGATTGATAACTTTGAAGTTGTAATTCTTGAGGTATGCTTTGTTAGGGCAGGTCTATGGGAAGCCTGAGATGTTTACCAAAGCCCTCTTATCTAGAAGTGTTTAAACTGCAAACTCTGTCTTTCTGAGGTGGACAGTATCTTAAATCTTTGCTCACTATTTTCAGCTTTTAACTTGCTGTTTTCTGGGGCCTATTCTTCTCCCTTCATGTATAATCTACCTGTCGGTCAAGGGGTTAAGAGACGGTTTGTGTGGAGATTTTAGGATTCTATTCACTATGATCCCTCTTTTGAAAGTTCTGTTAGATTCTTTGACACCTCAAACCTATCATATTATGGCTTTCTTCTTGATTTCTATTTGTTTGACATCACTTTTGTATTATGGAATGTCTTCTGAGGAAAAGCCATATTTAATATAGATGTATGGGTTAGTCTGCTAGATGTTTAGGGTTAGTATGCTACATTCTAGTTTCATTTATGCACTTACAATTTTAAATTTTGTTATTTTTATTTTTCAAAATATGGCTTTGAGAGATATTCATATACTATAACATTTATACATGGAAAGTATACAATTTAGAGTTTGTTTGTTTGTTTGTTTTTGTATATCTCAAGGTTGTGTAACCACTACCAGAATCTAACTTCAGAACACTTTCATCACTCCATATGGCGCAATGTGCTTCTGGACATATGACCCTGGCAACCACTAATCTACTTTCTGCCTCTATGGATTTGCCTGTTTGTCATATAAATGAAAGTATACAGTACTGATATAGGAGTTTAGAAGAAATGACTTAAGCAGATAGTATGGTATGGGAGTCTTCAGTAAGGCTTTTCTTTTTAATGATAAGCAGCCACAAATCATTTTCTAACAAAGGGAAGCCTGTAAAGACAAGCTGCAAATGTATATAAGAAAGCTGGGAGTTTGCATGAATGAATGCCAGCAGGAACAAGGGGCCAGACATGTTCAAGGCGGTGACTCCATCTTTCCTTCTCTGCCAGCCACATGTACAATAAGGCTCAAACAAGATGACACCAGCCAAGGGGAGAATTTATTTGCATATTAAGATTAGGGTAAGCAACCAGCCTTCCCTGTGTGATATGTAAACATTATACCTGATTGAATCCATCTGTGAGCCCTTTGTAAGTCAGACACTGCCTCTTTAAACCAGACTATAAAAACTGGTGCTATTTTTCTGCTTGGAAGTCTCCTTTCTGTAGAAAGAGCTGTTTTTCTTTCTCTTTCTTTCTGCCTATTAAACTTCTGCTCCTAAACTTTTTGTGTGTGACTGTGTCCTAAATTTTCAGGGCCTGAAATGATGAACTCTGGATATATACCCCAGCAATGTAGCTGCTTCATATTGGGGATCTCATCCAAGATACCAAGATACAACATTTATCAAAATGGTGAGTAGAGGAGCAAACTCCAACTCTGTGCTTTCATTTAGGGACTCTTGGCCTCCATTTCAGAACCAAATCAAATCAATAACAGGCATTTGTCAGCCAGGTAAAAACACAGTGTGGCTGCCGTTCTTGTAGACTTAGATGTGAAGCTTACCGAGGAGAACATGGAGAATCCCCTGTACACATGGCTTGCTGGGCATGTTGCCCATGTTTGAACCAGCTTTTTTTCATGGAGGACTTAGCCATTGGGCTGGAACAAGTTTCAGAGCAACTGAGGATTTCTGGCTGTGGCTATCCCCTGTCATGTCAGGGTCACTCTCCCCTTGGTATGGATAGCACATGGCATTTCAAGGTCAACAGCACCGTCAAGTGGAATAAGGATCATGTCCATGAGGCACATTGTCAATTCTTTACCAAAACACTCTAGCTTACCATTCTCTTTCGTTTTTGTGCTTCTCTACTAGAAACTAGGCTTCATGCTGCTTCTGTAAGGGGAAAATTCTGCCTTCAACAGCTATGAGTAAGACATCAACTGAAGCCAAATATTAGTCTCAATACTGTCCCATCAACAGGAAAACAGCCATTTGGTTCTTAATGTTTTTAAGTCATTGATTCTGCCTCTAATTAGAATGGTATTTAATTGGTAAGGGGATTTTAAGTTCAGAAGTTAACCCGAACCATTTTCTAAGGGTAAATGCTTTAGCATGGTCTATAATAGCAGGAAATAGAGCTCAAATCAGCACACTTACTCCATTAGAGAGGAACGTGCAACAGTTGCCCAAATGCAACTTTCACAGTCTCGCCAGAGACCATTTTTTTTTCCAGGGAGCCAGGCAGGTCACACAAGTCTAGGAAGTCAAAGGGAAATCACTGGCAGAGAACTACAGCCTCAAGGTGAGCATGATGAATACCAGTCTTTTAGTTCTTGTTCCATGGCTGGGGGTCACAATTGCAACCCTGAGCAGCATGTTCAATAAGGTGCCAGGACCCAGGAATCATGGAGGGAAAACAGTATGGACTGGGGTGGCGGGGTACACTCCCACTGTCTTCCTCTCCATCTTGGGTCACACCAAAAGACCAAAAGGGATGCCTTTCTCCCATTTCTCTTTCTAGATGGGTAACAAATTATCTTTGGCCTATACTCCTCTGGAGTGCGTTCTGAAGCACTGGGACTCCTTTGACCCTGAGACTTTGAAGAAAAAGTGGCCCATTTTCTTTTTCATACAGGCATGGCCTTCTTACCCTCTTGAACCAGCCTGGCCTGTGAAAGGGAGCATAATATTAATACTATCTGACAATTAGATCTTTTCTGCAGACAGGAGGGCAAATGGTCCAAGAAGGTACCATATACACAGCTTTTGTTTTTTTTTCCCTGAGAGACAACCCATATCTTTGCAAACACTGCATGATTGACTCAGCCCTTTTAGCAATCATATCAGACAGTCCCAAAGGGAATGACTCCCCAAGTCTAGAAAAGCAAATTCTGAGGGAACCATCTGAGGCAGCTATTGGGTGTCCCAGCCGTTCCCGTCTCTTTTCTGGGGCCACTTCCAACCATGCCACCAGATCTTCCACCTCCACCATATCCAAAATTTCCCACTTTGACACTTTCACTCTTCCCTCTCCAGGAAATACCCAATGGAGGTGATGCCATTAGGGTTCGAGTTCCCTTCTCATTGCAAGCCCTTAGGCCAGTAAGTGGAGACCTAAGCCAATTTTCTGATAACCCTGATAGCTATATAAAAGCCTTCCAAAATTTAACTCAGGTATTTGACCTCTCATGGATGGATGTTATGCTGCTCCTAAGCCAAACTGTAACCACAGATAAGAAGCAGGTAGCTCTGCAGGCAGCAGAGAAATTAGAAGATGAGCAATATGTCTCCTGTAGTAGACCTAAAAGAAAAGAAAAATGGGGAAGGTGAAGAAATAATGGAAACACGATTCCCAATTGGAAGGAAAGCAGTTCCTCTTGACAACTCTAATGGAACCCCAATAATGCTACAGTGAATGGAAAATGAAGCATTTTTAATGTGTATATTGGAAAGCCAAGAAGAACTAGGACCAAGCCCCTTAATTACTCTAAACTGTCCATGATAGAACAAAAGCTGGTTGAGAATCCCGCAACCTTTATAGAAAGATGGAGAGGCGCTAATAAAGCACAAAAAGACATAATCCGTAGACTCATTAGCCTCAGTAGTAATACAGAAAAGACAGCCCTAGATGTCCTTCCAGCCACCGTAGGGTTACCTATGTGGTCTTAAATGAAACATGCTCCTTCTGGGTAGCACCTCTAGTCAAGTAGAAGAAAACCTACAGTTGCTTAAAGATCAAGTTAAATTATTTACAGATTAAGAGAAAATGCAGGCTCCAGCCCTGGTGGTTACAATCCCTCTTTAATGAATTCTAGTCCCCTTTATGAAACTAGCTAGTGCCATTGTTAAGCCCCTTCTTGCTCAAATGTTTTGTATTAATGTTTAGACCTTGTCTGTTCAATACTATAATTCAAATTGTTTACTCTCACCTAGACACTATCAAACTCCAAATGGTACTGCAGAGTGAACCACACGTGGACACACCTTTCTTCTGAGGTCCCCTAGATCAACCCCAAGAGGATCCCTACCTGCTATTCCCCCCAAGACACCCCATTTCAGCAGGAATTAGCCAGAAGGAGTCATCAACCAACACTCTCGAACAGCAGTTACTGTTACCACTCCTGAGTGGTGAAGGATATAGGAGTTAAGAAGAAATCACTTTGGCAGATAGTAAGGATAGGGGCATCCTCAGTAAGGCTTTTATGTTTTTTTAAAAAAGCAGCTACAAATTATTTTCTAATAAAGATCAGCCTATAAAATCAAGCTGCAGACAGAAAAGAAAGCTGGGGCTGAGTGCAGTGGCTCACGCCTATAATCCCAGCACTTTGGGAGGCTAAAGCAGGCAGATCACCTGAGGTCAGGTGTTTGAGACCAACCTGGCCAACAAGTAAAACCCCATCTCTACTAAAAATACAAAAATTAGCTGGGTGTGGTCGTGGACACCTGTAATCCCAGTTACTTTGGAGGCTGAGGCAGGAGAATTGCTTGAACTTGGGAGGCAGAGGTTATAGCGAGCTGAGATCATGTCACTGCACTCCCTCCAGCCTGAGTGACAGAATGATACTCCATCATCTCAAAATAAAAAGAAAGAAGAAAGAAAAAGAAAGCCAGGAGTTTGCATGGGTGAATGCTGGCAGGAATTAGAAACTAGACATGTTCAAGATGGCTACTCCATCTTCCCTTATCTGCTAGCCACATGTACAGTAAGAATCAGATGAGATGGCCAGTGGCCCAAGGGGAGAATTCATTTGCATCATAAGATAAGGGTGGAGCAACCTGCCTTCCCTGAATGCTATGTAATCATACCTGATTGATTCAATCTGTGAGCCCTGTAAATCACTACCTCCATAAGCTGGACAATAAAACCCAACGCATTGGCTGCAAGCCATTTTTTTTCTGCTCAGGAGGGAGTCTCCTCTCTTAATTATGAGAGCAGTTTTTCTTTCTTTTTTCTTCTGCCTATTAAACCTCCACTCCTAAACTTATGTGTGTCCATGTCCTAGATTCTCCTGGCATGAGATGATGAATATCTGGTATATACCCCAGACAATGTAGTTGCTTCAGTACCTGTGCTTTTATGTCTTTTTTTGTTTTGTTTTACTTAGTCTAACCATTTCTAGGTTCATTTATATTGAAACATTTTCTGTAGTTCATTACTATTTATGACCAAATAATACTACATGTATGGATGTATCACATCATTTAATCCATTCATCAATTAATACACATTGGTATTATTTCCACTTTTTAGTAATCGTGAATAACATTACTATGAATACTCTTGTATAAATTTTATGTAGATGTGTATTTTCATTTCTCTTGGGCATATACTTAGGAATGTAATTGCTGGGTGAGATAGTAACACTATATTCAACATTGCAAGAACTGCAAAACCCTTTTCCACAGTGACTGTATCACTTTACATTTTTACCAGCAATATATGAGGGTTACAGCCTCTCCACATTCTGGTCTTATTAGCTTGCTAGGGCTGTCATAACAAAGAATCACAAATTGGGTGACTTAAAATATTTATTTTCTCACAGTTACACAGACTAGAAGTCCAAACTCAAGATGTTTGCAAGGTTTGTTCCTTCTAAGGGCTATAAGAGATAATCAATTTTATGCCACTATCATAACTTCTGGTGGTTTGCTGGCAATATTGGTTTTTTTTTGGCTTGTAAATAATATCATTTTTATCTCTGTTTTCATCATTACTTGGAATTCTTGTTGTGTTCATGTCTATTTCTGTGTTCAAATTTCCCTTCTCAATAAAGAAAAGAGTTATACTGGATTAAGGCCCCCAATAGTGACCTCAGCTTAATTTGACTACATCTGCAAAAGCCTGGTTTCCAGATAAGGTAACATTCTGAAGTACTGAGGTGTAGAACTTTAATATATTTTTGGGGGGAGACACAATTCAATCTATTACACTTATTCACATTGTTATTGCCTTTTTGGTAATGAACATCTTAATGGGTGTGAGGTGGTATTTTATTGTGATTTTGATTTGCATGTTCCTAATGACTAATTATATTAAGTTTATTTTTATGTATTATTAGCTATTTTAGCTTTTTGGAGATATGTATATTCAGATGTTTTGCCCATTTTCAATTGAATTTTTGTCTTTTCATCATGTAGTTGCACAAGTTATTTATTTACATATTCTGGACACAACACTATGAAAATATATTCTGTGCAAATATTTTCTTTCATTCTGTGTTTTGTCTTTTTCTTTCCTAACAATGTCCTTAGAAGTACCAAAGCTTAACTTTGACAAAATCTGTTTTATGTATTGTTGCTTATGCTATTTGTTTTAGATCTCTAAGAAATCATCCCCTTTTCCAAGCTCATTAGGTTTACCTTTACGTTTTCTTTAAGTGTTTTATTGTTTTAGTACATACACTTAGGTGTTTAATTTAATATTAGTTCATTTTTGGATACCATATGAAGCAGGGATACAACCTTCTTGTTTGTGTATAGATATCTGGCTTTCCAGTGCCATTTGTTAAAAAGACTTTTTTTTTCTCCACTGGGGAAATTCACATGAAATTTAAAGAAAGTTTGTGAGAGTAAAACAAGTAATAATAGGTGAATTATGTAATATAAAAAAAGAACATAGTAAGAGGCTACACTGACACACTACTAAAAAAGGTTTTCACATCATGTCTGTTAATCACTTCCACCATTGGAGGAATTAGTACTTCTATATACAAACCAGCTGTTTCTGAACCCACATTTTCTCAACTGCTGTACATGTTTGCATCACTCTTGGTTTTTAGTTAATTTACTTCAAGTCCTCTCAATGCACTGGAAATCTTGATGCATACATTTTTTTGCATGTTTACTAAGTAAAATACCATATATGTGACTCCAATACTCATTAGACATAGTATTTAGCATGACTACAAAATGCCTATAATAAAATTTAGAGAAAAGGAGAGTAAAATTTATCAAAATATATGTCCTCCCTGGATATGTGTTTTCTCTTTATTATGTTTCTCTCTATTTTATAGAATGAGAGATTAAGATACGGAATATGGTAGCACAGACTTTAATATATTAAAGTTGAAGTCATGGATTCTAATTTTCTGTCATATTCCATATCTCTATCCAACCAGTAGAAATGTTAGAATTTCATTCAAGATGCTGGAGAATGAGCATAATAATCTTTATATGGACAATATGAATCAGAAGACGAACATTTTGTACCCGAGAAAGCAAGTATTAATATAAGAACTAACTAAATAAATATATTAAATTAAAGAAAAGTGTAGGCCAGTAGAAAAGAAACAAAAGAAAGGGAGAATAGTGCAGAAACTTTGTCAATAAATGGAGTCAATACTACAGTGAACCCAAATAATTACAGTCAAGGTGTTGAGAAAGAATAAACCTGAGCAAATGTTTTTCTTGAACATTTTAGTTCAAAAATAGTTCTATCTTACCTTGTGCACATAGAGTCATAATAATAAGTGTCAGTAACTGTGAAGTTCTGACATTTACCTTATATGCAGGTTTACAAGTTAGCCTAAAGAAGTTCTGTAGATATTGGCAGAATTATACTTCTGAGTCTGAGATGAAGGCCTTCATTACTCATAGTACTCATGTACATTACATAGAATAATCTTCAAAATAATATCATTTCCACAGGATGATGAGCCCAGGTGATGCCATGAATGCAATGAGCTTATGTCACAGATCAGGAACCCCAGATTTAAATAATTCCTGATGTATTAAGGAAATATAAGAAAACTTGCCCAACCTTTGTCCCAGAGGAAGGCATTATTTTATTATCCTGGAAAGCAAGCAATTCTACCTTCTGCCCTAGTGGGAGGAGCATCATTCAAGGTGGCTCATGAAACAAGTATTATTGAAAAGAAGACAAGGAACTAGTCTGCCACAAGACTTGTCGGAACATGAGAAATCCATGGAGAGTGGTTTCCCAAAATCAGTCACATAGAAAGAAAGCAGCACAGAATTTATGTTTCTCAAAGAATCATCTTAAGCAATGATTTGGATGAAACTTGTTGCAGATAACTGAGTGGCATTGTTACAGTGGGTAGCAAGTTTAGTATTAGCAGTGCAGGGGAGGGTTTTCCACCCCACCACACACCAGAAGTAATGGTCAAGCTATTGTTAACTGTCTCTCTAAAGTAATAATTGCTCACAGCCGGCACCAGGGAAAGGCAGTCTCATAATTTAAAAAACAAACAAACAAAAAAACAAAAAAAAACTATAACTGGTAATCAGCAACTTCCCAGTAAGATCTCAGGAGTTGTGAGAGTGGCAAAAAGTAACACAAGACCCTGGAAGTATGCCAACATACAAAACCCCAGGTCAAAAGTTCAAGCTGGACACTTGTCTTTCAAGTCACATACTTGGCCCTCTTCCATTTATTTCTGTTCTAAAGCTTTTTAATACATTTTCACTCCTGCTTTAATACTTCCCTCAGTCTACACTTTTGCCTTTTGCCCCTCAGTCATGTTCTTTCTTCTGAGGAGGCAAGAATTTAGGTTCCTGCAGTCCTCTATGGATGCAAATTTGCCAGCACTAACAGTAGTAAATGAGGAGTGTAGGGAAAATGAATGTGCTATAGTCAAGAGTAGGCTGAGGAGGCAGACATCCAGTGCAGCATGACAACAGGTTTGGAGTGCAGGTGCACAACTATGCACACTATGTAACCATGCCACATGAGGTGCATTAGGTAATCACCCATGTGTGCTCATGCTTGCCTCAGAGCCATTATTGTCTGTAAAAGTTATAACTACCCTGCTGACACTGTCTTTATGGCTTGTGCCCAGGCTCACTTGTGACCAGTGAGAGAGACTAAAGCCATGTCAAAACAGTCTACTATTCCTCAAGTGTTTATCCAGCTACCTACAACTTGCCCACTGACTCCCCTCAGACCTCAGTTAGAACCTAGCAATTAGCATTACAAACAGGATCCAGAGCTGTGATGCTTGGATTGGCCTCAGGCAAAACCTGTGCAGTGGTAGGTGGGTCCTACACAAGCATGAGAAGGCGTTAAAGCAGCTGGAAGTGCAGAGCACCAAGAAGGAGCTAGCTTTTGCCAACAGAATTGGATGGGCATTTTTGATTGTGCTATGAGAAGTACACACCCAGTTTCTGAGGGATGCAGCATAGGTAAGGGCCCTCAAGGTGCAGGCGGGGCACCTGGATGCCTGGCTACAGAGCTTGGAACCACTGCTATTGTGGCTCAGTCCTGCAGGAGGCCTGCAGAAGGGGAAGATTCCCCACCCACAGGGGTCCCCCCAAGGGAGAAAATGGGGTCCCAAAGAGTGACATGCTCACAGATGTGGATATATTTGATTTTGGCCGGGATTGACTAAGAGGAAATTGGTAAACAGCCCAATGAATACTCTTAACTTTGTTGAAACAATCATCTCTTGAGCAGTAATTCCAGAAAATGCCCAAGGGGAAGAAGGATGTTGCTGAGTGACCCAGTCCCACCCAGGTGCTCCAGCTCAAAGACTATGTGCTGTAGCCAGGTGGGGGCGTAAAGCTTTTTCTGTTTAATTAGGAAACTAGTCTAAGTGCTTACCTTGGGGAGACACCAGAAGACTGAAGACCAATGTAAACTTGGCAATCCACTGGTCCCTTCACCCAGGTGATTTCTGGGCATAGCTTCATAGACAGTTATGAAGACTGCTTAGTGAAAGTAAAACTTGTATCTTTGCACCTTGGCATTGGCCATTTGGCACCTTGCTTTTGCACTGTGTGTGTCTCTCCCATACCTGAATACATTCTGATGGTGGATGTTTTACACAACTTGGCAGTTATGTCATCTGTCACGGACTTGATAGACCATTTCATGACAGAATTGGGACGGTACTACTAGGTGGTGGACTTGACTAATGCATTCTCAATTAACATTGCTCTAGAGCAATTCTCTCGAAGGTTTAGAAGCAGCAATACTCCTCTTACCTGATATTGGGATGGTGCAGCTGAGACTACTTCCTGGCAGCCAAGCAGGCTATTCAGTAGGCACAAGCTAGGTAGTAAACCAGGGGCACCTGTTTGAGCTGGTTGTGCATGTGACCACAGATGGTTCCAGGTGGGGCCTGTGCTAGCACACAGAGCACTAAGAATGCCAGCAGGCTTTTGGTCCCAACTATGGAAGGGAGCTGAGCTCCAATATTCGTTGATAGAGAAACAGCTAGCAGCTGTATATGCCACCCTTCAGGCTTGTGGAAGAGTGACAGGCTGGGGTGCAGTCATTGGGCAGATGACTTAACCTGATAGCGGGATGGATACATTCATGGGTAGTAATAGCCCCTGGACTAGGACAGCACAGACATTCACTTCAGCAAAATGGGAGGCCTATTGAAAATAGTGGAGTACGCTGAGTACAGGCCTTTTAGCAGCAGAGTTGCAAGAGGTCTTGGGGCCTGTAGTCCTAATTTAAGATAAGACAATGGGGCCTGAGACACCCCTAGACCTTGAGCCATCACCATTTAAGGAAGAACGTCCCCTCATTCTCAAGGAGGCATGGTACACAGATGGATCTAGTCAAGGTGCTACTCCTGCTTGGACTGCTATTGCAGTCCAACCTAGTACTGACACCATAAGGTTTGAAACCAGAATGGGCAAAGTTGTCAATGTGTTGAACCCAGAGCAATGTGAATGTTGATGACCAAAGAGGTGACACCTATGGTGTCACCAGTAATATGCACCAATAACTGGACAATTTATTGAGGCTTAATCTTGTGGTTAACTACTTGGAAGTTGCAGAAGTGGCTAGTCACTAGCCCATGTGGGGCCAATTCATGTGGCAAGACCTACAGGAGGAAGGATAACCTTTTCCCACTAGGTATGGGGACAAACAGTAATCTGTTGCTGCCTGTGCCAATACCTCTAAAGGTAGGGAAATAAAAACCTGGCTTAATGTATAAAGCAACATTGGGGAAACATCACTATGGGGTGGTTGCCTGCCATAACTTGAAGCTGTTTCTCCCTGTATTATTGCTATGGCCTCTGGATCTATGGTTCTGCCCTGTGGGCACATCTCCCCACTAGAAGAACTCCCTCATTCAAGGGAATGGAATGTAAAGCCTGTGTATTGGGCCTGTGTGCCCAGAGCTTATGTGTCAAGCCTGTGTATTCGGCCTGTGTGTCCAGAGCTTATGTGTCAGACTTATGTATCAAGCCTGTCTGTCGGGCTTGTGTGCCCAAAGTGTATGTGTCGAATCTATGTGCACAAAACCTATGTATAAGGCCTATATGTCAGACCTGTGTGTCTAAGGTCTATGTTTCCCTCTGCCTAGAGGGAAAAGAAAATGGATGTGCTGCAGTCAAGAATAGGCCAGAACAGACACCCGGCACAGCGTGACTCAGTGGGTTTGAAGTGCATGTGCACAACTCCACACATTATGTAGCTGCACCATGTAAGCTTATGCTTGGCTCAGAGCCACTATCGTCTGTAAAAAGTATAACAATCCTGCTGACACTGTACCTATGGCTTGTACCGAGGCTCACTCATGCCCAGAGAGAGTAAAGCCATGTTGAAACTGTCTACAATTCCTCAAGTGTTTTTCCAGCTATCTGCCACTTACCTACCAACTACCCTTGGTCCTCAGTTAGAACCTGACAAAGAGTAACATAGGGATTATGAATAAAGAATGTTAAAGTTTTCTTCCATGCTAGGGAATTCTTGAATTTTTCACAACTGTTTAATCTCCCACTGGCCTCAATTATATACATTGTAAAGAATAAATATAAGCTTTGGAAATCCATATTCCTTTTTCTACTGTATTGGATGTCATTGTTATATGGCAGTAGATGGCAGATGGAGCGGAATGGAAAGTCATTCATATAATAGTCATATTTAAAATGAATATTGCAGTTACACTGTACAAGAAACAGTTCTAAATGATTGCTGTCAATTTTGACATTGAATTATCTCAACAACACTGACTGATTATTGTTACCACTGTTTTACAGATGAGAAATCTGAGGCACAGAGGACTTAATTAATTTTCATAAGGTCACAGAGCTAGTCAAGGGCAGTACGGGGTTTCAACCTAAACAAGTTTTGCCATTGTGCTACAATCAAGTGTTGTAGTCCTTTGAAGTTGCTTTTTTCCCCCACATAACTTTTCTTTGAAACTTTGAACTATGATTTCAAGCTAAACCTGTTTGGGTTGTAGCAAAAATACACTGTGCTGGTATCAAACTGAGCTCAATTGAACATTACAGGAACAACTGGCATAAAGGAATGCTGTACGTTCGGGACAGGATATGAGCCATGGATGGTTTTCAGTATTCAAATTAGTTGGGTTTCAAAATTTTTCTAAGTAGATTTAGTTGGGTTTCTACATTGTTATACTTTTCTTCTTAAACTGCCCTTCACGTTTCTAACATTTACATTATCCACCAAAAGATTTTAGTAAAACCTAATTTGTAAAACTCTATTAATATTATTTAAAACTAATTTAGTCTAATTTCATGATGGTAACTGTAAAATATGGCTCATGCAAAGTACTTTTTGGATGTCTCACATTCTTTCAAAATGTATCTTTCATATCACTTTGCTTTTCAGTTCACAGCCAGGTTATATGTTACATCAAATGGTTGTTTCATTAACCAGGTCTTCACTAGTTGAAAATTGACTGTTATTTAAAAACCATAGGATATTACATATAAGGTTGATATTTAGGGGAGCTTTGGAAATGATAATAAAAAACAAAATAAATTTAGCATTCAGATTTAGAATAAGTACAATTAAGAGTAATAAGGTACATATGCAAATATATTTACACATTTTGGAAACATTTCAGAATAATCTTATGAATAATTATCGCAAACTATTTGAAATATGATTAAATGTGGCATAGGTCCACAGTTACCTGAAGAGTTATTGTGTAGGATCATTAACAGTTGGTGACTTGATTTTAGACTGTAAATTTGAAAATGACCTTCAAGCTAGGTATGATTGATATGGGTGACATTAATGCATTAATGTTGGCAGTGTGACATTTGTCTAAGTTACTGTAATCAAAAGACAGCCAACTATTAGAAAGTACAAGGGAGTGTTTTTGTAAGCACATGAAAATGTGTTTCTCTGTGTAGAAATTTGTAGTTGAAGTATTTTGACTAGAACCAATCTAATAAATACAAGTTGTCTGATATTACAAAGATTGATTTAAAATAAAGATGTTGGCTAGTTGCCCCAATTTGCACTTTCTTGTGTTCCTTTTGAAATATTCGTGAATTTATTAAGGAGATATTTTCAAACTCTACTGGAATTTAGGAATGATACTTGACAATCTTTCAGTCACTAGAAGCAATTTAGTGATTTTTACAATGCAAGTGCAGGTAGCAGTCTATAATTGAACATGATTATAGAGAAATGGTTAAACATATGGTTATAAAATAAAATTTAAATAACTTGTAAAGAAAAACAAGTTAACATTAATATTTTGGTTATGAAAACAATAAGTGCAAAATTCCTAAATATGTATTCCAGAGGGTGAGTAAAAGCATGAGAAATTTCATCTTATATAAAAGGGCATATACTGTTAGTCAGTTTTGAAATTTATTAAGAATATTTTTAGTAAAATCTAATAAGATAACTTTATACAGAATCTTTTTAGAACTAAATGTAAATCATGCACTTTCCCAATAAAGCCAATGCGAATTTAAATTATACACTTGAGCCAGAAAATACAGAATCTATAAGGATTCATTAAGAAAAACATAAACAATAGATGTAAGGTAAAATTAAACATTGCTTATAGTAACTGATGAAAATAAAGGACACTTCCCAATTAAGAAAACCATTTTTAAAATAATTGAAGATTATCAAATTATATGCTATTTACAACATGCACAAATAAAATATGAGTGACACGGAAATGTAAAAATAAAAATGTTCCAGAAAATACCAAAATATATCAAGTAAATATAGCAAAATAAAAGGGGAAATGGACTTAAAGTACTATCTGAAAGTAATATAGAAAACAACAATATTGATCATTGGAAAATTACATACACACGTATACGTGTGTCTTTGTGTGCATGCTAAATAATAAAGCCTGTTTTCAAAACTGATTTAAGAAATTAAAGTCAGAAGTATTATGATACAAAGCAAAAATTATGACGTACATTTTCTCATCAAAGGACAATAACACCAGGAGTTTACAAGTTTGGATATGAAAACCAAATACTTAAAGTTGTACAAAAATAAAAAAGCAAAGTCAAGAAAGGCAATTAGTATTGTGTTAAGTAAAAAAAAACAAATTATTTAGAAATTAAGTACAAAAACAACAATAAATATCACAATTGGTTGCATTTTCTATAAACAAGAAAAAATCACAAAGGAGAACACATACAAACACACACAAGCATATTTACTTAATTTACATATGTGCATATTTACTAATTCATTAGGCCTATGGAAAACGGAAAGCTTATGGAATGTAATTGGCTTACTTGTATCAAATACAAAACCTCTAAAACCCTTAAAGAAAATAGGCAAAAATCAAGAACTCACAATTTATCAAAATTTTTAGTTTTAGATAATACTTATGAAACATTATTCATACTCTGTTGTGTTTGAAGATATGTGAAGTTAAAGTAAGAACATCAAATCATTTTCTGCATATTAAAATGTTATAAAAAGATATATATATATTTTTTGAGACAGGTCTTGCTCTGTTGCTCAGGCTGGAGTGCAGTGATGAAATCTTGGCTCATTGTAGCAGCTTTGAATGTCAGGGCTCAAGGGAACCCCTTACCTCAGCCCCGCACCCCACCTATTCCAGATTAGCTAGGACTACAGGTTCATGCCACTGTTCCAAGCTAATGCAATTTTTTTTTCTTTATAGAGATGGGGTCTCACTATGTTTCTCAGCCTTATCTCAAAATTCTGGCTTCAAGCAATCTGCTACCTTCGCCTCCCAAAGTGCTGGGATTGCAGCCATGAATCATCATGCCTGTCCTAAAAATAATGTATTCTACATAGCCATCCTAATGCTAAGAGTGGAACTTTAAATTCAGGGAGATAGTTTGGCTATATTTATTAAGCTTTAAAATATCTATATAAGGATATATATTATATATCATATATGCAAACCTATATTAGAGTGATCAATCACTTTAAAAAGAAGAAACAGAGGTAAAGACATATATAAATAAGTTTCTTTCATATGAGTTATAATTATGAAATATCATAAAAACTATGCTTAAAGATAAAGAGAACGAATAAATACATCATGCCACATCTAAATGACAGAATCTTATGCAATCATTAAAATGATAATTTTGGAGACAGTGGGAATGACGTAGTTAGAAACTTAATATGTATAATAAAAATGCAATTTGCCCACATTTTTAACAAATATATGAGCACAGAAATAAACAATAGAAAAAGACATAAAATATTGGTGGTCATTTACATTTATTATGTGATTTTACATCCTATGTATCTTTCATAGCTCTATAAATATTGTATTTATTTTCATAATTTCATGTACATAATTTTATGTTTGATAAACATAAAACGTAAGGTGAATGTCATATTTCAATGTAATCTATTGTGGATTCAATGTCAAGTTGCTTCTATGTCTCTGTCCATCGGTTTGATAAAGAATATTTTGTGCATGAATATAAATATTCCTCTCCACGGGGTACTTTATGTTGCCTTTGGAAATATCTGCCCTTTCTTGATACTGTTTCCTGCTTGGTTTTATATGCTCTGCTTTCTCAGAGTGCTACTACTTCTAAATACTAGACAAAACAGTAAAACAGTATCCTAATTTTCCTAATATATAGAAATATGTGATTCAGAATAAACAACTGCGAGTTGTATTATACCTAGAATTTACAGATTAATTTAACATTTGGAAGCTAAAAACCAAAAAGAAATTGCCACCCAATTTTTAAAAGTCTACTTATAAAAAAATTTCCCCAAACTATTTATATAATAAAATGAAAAATCAAACCACTCAAGGGGAATATATAACTTTCTCCTGAATGTGAGTAGCATATTAGGGCATAGTTTAATTAGGTCTAATAGAAAGTTTCTGTCATTTCCCCAGCATACAGTAGGCAAAGGATACTTTTTACTCTGCTGCTTTAGAAAACTATTGTTGAAAGATTTATTCTCCACATAACAAAGCAAAAGGACAAGAGTACTTGAAGGACTTCCTAATTCTCTCTGTTGAAGTATGGTTGGGCAAGGCGATGTCACATGCCCATAAACAATCATAATCAACAATGTTTACAAAATAAATTAAGAAAAGAAAAGCTGCCACAATTTTTATTATAACTGATATGCCTTATTTTATTCTTTCTGAGAAACTAATGGGCTTATTTACTCCATGGAACAACATAATTGAAAATTTTCAGACAAGAATAAATCTTATGACATGAACTGTATTCTTTAGCATATGGTTCAAGACTGAAGGTGAGGATTTTGCTTTTTCCATTTTAAGTTATTAGGCTAAAAGTGAGAGGAGAAACACAGGGGCAGGGTAGGGAAGGTGATCATTTTTAAAATAAGCGTTTTAATGTCATTGTTTTGTGCTGGTTTTAGACTTTGCTCTATTTTAGAAACTGGAAATCAAGGTTAATGATAGGGTTATACTATGTGATAAATGGAGGGATTGCAGGTGTTAAAGTTTATTGCAGAATTATTGCAACGTCCTATATAAAAAAGAGCTCTTCATTTTACTTAAAAGACCAAGCTCATAATCACCCAGGTTTGACATCTGATTGTTCCTGGTCTCCTGACATGTGAAATTTGATGAGATAACCAACTGCCATTCTGAGATTTTAGGAGCTTTAATCTTCTTATCTACAAATATGAAGGTTATATGCCTCACAAGTATTACCAGAAAAATAGGGACACGATGCAAATTAATTTTCTTTCTTCTATCTCTCCTTCATTCCTCCTTTCTTCTATTCCTGTACATCATTTTTGTGGCCAGTGACTACTAGACCTGAGATATCTAGATAATGAAATAAAGCCCACCTGACAGAGTTTTATAATAGAATGGAAAGTTCTTACTCTGTGTTTAAACTGTACTAAAATACAGACATATATGTGGATGGCAACCCTAAGGAATCATCCCCTTATGCGAGAGTGGCCTTCTCCAACCTTTGGGTCTGAGTCAAGCATGGTTTTCAGAGGATTTAAGAACTCCTAACAGTATTTTAGAGATGATTGACTGGTTCACAGGTTTAAACAGTTTGCAAACAATCAGAACTTTGTGAAACTTGCATTTTGAAACATTCTTTTAAAAAATTATAGTTTCAGACAAAGATAAGGAGTTTGCACTGAGAGAATTAAGAAAAAACAAAACTAAACTGGTTTCTGCTCATTATTATTGTAACCAGATATTTGGAAGTCTGAATATTAATCCAGAAGATGACACAGATC
Organism: Callithrix jacchus; assembly: GCF_049354715.1. Classification (NCBI taxonomy): domain Eukaryota; kingdom Metazoa; phylum Chordata; class Mammalia; order Primates; family Cebidae; genus Callithrix; species Callithrix jacchus. Next base: position 106,140,865 of record NC_133503.1, on the reverse strand, counting down.
AGGATTATTGACCCTGGTATCCAAAGACAAGAAAGTGTAATTATTAGAAAGTCTTTGAGAGATGATATACCTGTATAGGGCACTTACTGTGAGTGGAACTTGCAGGACTGAAAGTGTCTCTGAGTGACACAGTTAGTGAGTGGTGAGTGAATGTGAAGGCCTAGGAAATTACCGTACACTATTATAATCTGTACAATTAGACTGCACTAAATTTATAAAAAAAATTTTCTTTCTTCAATAATAAATCAACCTTAGCTTACTATAACTTACTATGTAACTATTTTACTTTATAACCTTTTAATTTGTCGTAACTTTTTGACTTTTTTTGTAAAAACATTTAGCCTAAGATACAAACACATTGTACAGCTGTACAACAATATTTTTTCTTCATTTCTTATTCTATGTTTTTTTCTATTTAAGGACTTTTATTTATTATTTTTACTTATTACCCTTCTTTGTTAAACTCTAAGACACATATACTTTGACAGCTTCCGTCACTTTTTATTCTTCAGAACATACACGTCAGCCTAGGCCTACACAGGGTTGGGACCATCAGTATAACTGTCTTCCACCTCCACATCTTGTCCCAAAGGAACAAAGGACAATAACAGGCATGGAGCTGTAATCTCCTCTGGTAGCAGGTCTTTCTTCCCGCATACCTCACCAAGGTCCTGCCTGAGGCTCCTCTTGAGGATGCGTCACTGTTTTCAGAAATGTGTCAATGGAGATTTGCTTGGCTTGCATTTTTGTCATTATTTTTCCACTACAGATTTCTTGTAATTATATAGTACAGCATTAACATTTTACTCCATTAATAAAACCTTTCAGTGTTGGGGGTCCATATTTTAAAACTGTTTAAGGAGTGCATTGATGTCTGCAAAAGCTTCTGCTAAGCCGTTCACTGTGAATTTTCCTAGGGGTTTTCTCCTCTTGCAGTTTCCTTTTCTCTTGTCTCTTCTTCAGCTGTATATTACTGTTCCATTTTCAACTATCCACCTGTCAGTTCCTAAGGAACAACCTCTAGGAGATCCTCAATGTTATTCTCATCGACACCCAGGTTAAAGTTGTTTGCCATTCAAACACAGTTGTGTTGATTTTTGCAACCTCCTAATCTTTGACAAACCTTCGAATTCACAGGAGAACCTCTTAAGTATTCTCTTCCAGTTGCCACTCATTCACTCCTTGGTGAAAACACTCCAAGTCCAAGCAAGGTTCTAGATGCAATCATAGATGATATATTCCTTCCAAAATTGTGTGTCAGTTTATTTTTATCATCTCCCTCAGCTGCAGTAATAAACTGAGCAAAATTTCTCCTCAAGTTGTAGCCCATGAATGCTGCTATAACTCCTTTACTATTGGTTGGGTCAAAGCAGTGGTGTTAGGGGCTGGGCTGGGCCTGGTTGCTCACTCCTGTAATCCCAGCCAAGGCGTGTGGATCACTTGAGGTCAGGAGTTTGAGACCAACCTGGGCAACATGGTGAAACCCAAAAGAATATTAGCCAGGCATGGTGGAGGGCGCCTGTGATCCCAGCTACTCGGGAGACTGAGGCTGAAGATTCACTTGAACCCAGGAGGTGGAATTTGCAGTAAGCCAAGACAGTGCCACTGCACTGCAGCCTGGGTGAGAAGAGAAAAACTGTGTCTCAAAACAAAAGAAAACAAAACAAAACAACAACAACAACCACAAAGAGGTGGTGTTAGGAAGGAGAAATAACACATTGATTTTGAGATGAAGATCATGAGTAAAAGAAGAATATGCAGGAATATTACTAATAAGCAAATTCTTCAAAGGAAAATTATTCCCTTAACAGAACTTCTCCACTTCACTGACACAGCAGTTCAGCAATATCAGTAGAATATTTAATAATATTGGAAGAATGGTTGAGTCATTCATGGCTCCTTATTGCTCATTTAGTACACAGGACAAGTGTGCTTACTGATACCTGAAGGCTCTGGATTCTCAAGGGTTTCAATTCTTAGCCTGCAATATTGCCCCTAAGCAGGACTATTACCCTGTCTTTAATAGTCATGAACTGGGCTTTAACTTGGCCTTCTCATGCATGAAGTACATTGAGCATCTGTTCCCAGAATAGGGAGGTTTCATCCATATTGAAGATTTGTTCTGGCAAGTAATTTTTCTCCACAGTCAGCTTATCTAGAGTCTAAAATGCATCTGCTCCCCTCATATCAGCTCTCGCAGACTCACCACTCTTTTTTTACCTTATATAATAGATAATGATTCTTGAATCATTTAATCACCCAGAGCTAGTAGGAAATTTATCACTGTAGTTGGGTCAGGTTTTTCCTTTCAACATTGCAAACAAACTTTTTTCTTTGGATGTGATTATCATGGCACTGAGAGGGATATGCTTCTCTCTCTGGCCTTCAGTCCAGGCCATTAGAAGTTTGTCCATATCTGATAGGCACTTCTTGAATTTTTGTTAGTCACATTCCCTTCAATGAACCATATACTTTGAAAGCTTCAGTCACTTTTTATTCTTCAAGATGGTAGCTCTGACACGTTTGGTGAGCAATAACCATCACTAGTTTTCTACCTCTGTACTTTCTAATCACCTCCAATTTTATTTCCAGGTTCAGCACTTAATGCAGCCTCTTACAGGCAACATTAGCAGTGGATTTTGTATACTTATTGGCCATAATGAACAAAATTACAGAAGATTATCAAGCACAAGAGAAAATAGTGCATTCAGGAGACAAGTTAGACATGAGATGTATGAGTCTGTTGCCAGTGTAATAAAGTGCATTTTACAGCTAGTATTTTTTAAATCAGTAGAAGGAATACATTCTAAAGTAATGATAGAAAGTATAATATAATCCACAAACCAGTAGCATAGTCATTTATTCTCATTATCAAGTATTATGTACTGTATGCGATTGTACGCACGATACTTTTATTTGACTGGCAGCACAGTATGATTGTTTACAGCGGCATCACTACAAACATATGAGGAATGTGTTGAGCTATGATAACGTCACTGGCAATAGGAATTGTCAGCTGCACTATAATTTTATGGGATCATCATCATATATGGGAGCTATATTTGACTGAAATGTCATTACATGGTACATGACTATATATATTTACAAAGCTACTCATTCAAGAGGGAGAAAAAACATATGAGAATATGCTGTTATTCCTTCCCTTCATCAATCCTTTTCTTATCAGTGGTCTTCTATTTTTCTAATATCAATTTGTTTGTATGTCAGGAAAGAGAGAGAGGGTAATGGAAAATAAGGAACAGCAGAGGTAAATTCTCTGTGATCTTGTAATCAGAATGACACTGATGTTTAAGTTTAGGGGTAAACAGAAATAAGAGCAGTGGACAAGAAATCCCTTCATCCCCTCAGCCTGGCCATATTGCCAAATTGAAGCTGTTAAGGAATTTCAAGGTGAAAATTGTATCTATTGCTGAGGGAAATGATAAAAAATGAAAATGATGGAAAACGTGTGTTTTCTTTTTAATTTGCTTTTTAATACTCTTTTTATGAGTAAAGCTATTCTAGGAAAGGAGATATAGTTCATATATATCTAAAATTAAGTTTAATATAGAAGTTTAAATATTTGAAAATCAGTGACCTAGAGCAGAAAAATAATTCTCAATTTTCTATGACCATTATCAACCAAACTTTTTATTGCAAAGTACAGATATAAACTCTTCATATATATATATATATGTTTTTAGTTTGGTTAAAAAATAAAATGCACAATATGAATTTTCATATATCTATGACAATCTCTAAAGTAAGCAATTCATCAGCTCTTCCAGAAAATGTGTTCTTCTGTAAATTTTGCAGAGGATAGTGTTCTATAGATACTACTCTGAGAATTTTGGTTAAGTGCTCAAAAATTATATATGTAAATACTTTAAATATTAGATATATTTAATTATCTGATGAAAAAATTCATTTCCAATTAAAAGTAATGTTTCCACTTCAATTTAATTTTAAATTACTTAGTAGAATACTTAAATATATTGATAAACATTCAAAATAAATTATTTAAATATATCACTTGAAAATTTTTAATTTTCTTTGGTACAGAGTTCGGAATCAAGAGAGGATTAGTGTTTATGGAATGTCTGTTACATAAAAACCAGGTTTGCTGAAGCACTTATTTAAGGTAATGGTTTTAGGTATCCTTAGAATATTTAATAATATAAGGTTCTGTGGTAGAAGGGTGATCTCTTCTATTAGATGGAAGCTTTAGTGTAATATGCATGGAGAGAATAATCTTTTTCAAAGATACAATAAAGATAGATACAATAAAGGAGGATTAAATGGATATATTATAGAAAGATAAATATAAAAATATATACATATATATGGGTCATAACTATTCTTAAAGTACCACATATCTTACAATACTAAATTACTGTTGCAAAGATACTCAGGTCTAGTCAGTGAAACAGAACAAGTCAGGTAAAGCAGATTAATTACTTACAGATAGAAAGGCAGTAAAAATAAACAGAATCAGAGGGAACATGATAAGCCAGCCTCCAAGGCTCAGGAAAGTTACCCTGAGTGGATGGAGTTTCATCACTGTGCCCTATGTCACACCCCAGCTTAGGAATCCTGAAAGCATTCTTCCCTGGGTTTTATAATCTGGTTGTCACTTACGCTGCTGAGTTCAAGCACTGAAGAACTTCTTGTTATAGGAGAAAACAGGATAAAGCCTGAGCTGTTCTGGATGGTTCTTCCTTACCTCAGGACACTGCATTCTTGGAACCTCGCACAGTTATTCTGATAACTACAGATGGAAAAAGGGAGGTCTGGGTCAGCCAAATTGACCTGTAACCTGTCCTACAGTCCATCCCCCAATCCAACTATCTCCCCCTTAGCAGAGCTATACCATTTCATATATCCACTGATCCACAGCTAAATTAATTTCATGAGACCCAGGACTACTGCCACAAGCAGTATGACCAGGCTTGCCTGGAGCATTGACCTAGCTTAGGATCTTGGTGATCTAAGTAGAAATTTGCTAAAGAGATCAAAGAAAGATTTTTCAGGTTCACTGAGTGCAACAAAGGGGCTTGCTTCTTGCTTCTCTGTAATACTTGAGATGTTTAGGTACATCAGGAGTTGTTGGCAATAACACAAATCCCAGCCCCTTCTGCCAACAGATAATAGAGGGTTCTTGGCTACCAAGGACCATCTTGGCTAGTGAGTTCAGTAAATCTTGTTGGTGCTGAATAGCTAGTTGTAGCATAAGCTATCATCATCATGGTCAAGGATAATTTGCATACCAATTTTTCCAGGGCATGCACAGCTATGCCAGGTATGCGGACACTGACAGCAGGGTGGAATCAGCTGTCAGTTTGTCTTGCTGACAAGGTGTTTTGGGCAACCCTCTTGTGTATTATAAATGTGAAACCCTTTCAGTTCAGAGTGCCATTTTTTCACAAGCAACTGAGCACCCACAATTCCCAAACAGCATGCTCCATCTGAGAGTGAGAGGTACTCCATAGTCAGTATGGCCCACAATAGAACGACATATGATCTGGGGGAACACATGTTATTCTAATCAGAGGGAAGCCACTATAGGAGTTACTAGTTTAATTGTACAAAGCCTGTGTGTGTTATATCCATGAGTTAAATGGCAGGGTAAAGATGCAGATGTATGTACCTTCTCATTTCCTCAATGACATTTAAAGTTTGTCTCTAATCTTATGTCCCTGTTCTTCATGCATGGGTTATTAGATACTCTGTTGAGCTGAACCTGCACTGAGAGTATTACTTTAGTTAGAACTGCTGATGGCCTCTGGGGCTCCTGTTTGATTAGCAGTAGGCCATGGACTATTTGCACCGAGAGGAATGCTCTGTGTACGTGGGCCGAAGATGGAGCAATACTTCACATTACCACCTGCTGCTACTGACTTGCTTATATTCACCAGTGTGTTGTCAATCCAGGTACAGATAAGTATTCTGAAGGCACAGGGTGAAGATTAGTTTCCCAAACACTGCCCAATTCCCATATTTACTGTGGTCAGAGGTGTTTCTCCTTATTAGTTGGGGTGCCAACTGTCCATGTATTGCAACCTAGACTGTCTGTCCTAGTCCTAAGGCTACTACTCCTATAGGTACCCATTGCCCTTGTTGCTTGGCCCAGGCCTTTTAGCCTTGATGTGCAGTCCAGGAAGTGAAGTCACATTCTACAAAAACCTGCCACTTCTGATAACATTGCCCATCCAACTAGAAGGATCAGATGTCCCTGGTGCTACTAGAAGGACTCTAGCTGTTTTATACTCCTTGGTCCCACCCCCAACCTCTGAGGAATTTCACAGAAAGGAGGCACAGCCATCACTTGCATGTAGTTTGGTCCATTGGATGGAATGTCTGTATCCATTCTCAGTCAAAAAATAGCCATCCACTGGCTAGATGGTGACTGTCATCCAGTGGAGTTCTTCTTTTAGTTTTATGGAGCCATAGTAACCATGCCTAAGTGTCAGTAGGCATTTCTCTGGACCATGAATCCCAGACAGTCACAAGGAGGAGACAAAGTATCTTCCAAGGGCCACTCAGTTACTTCTGGTAAACTAGCCATTTGTTCATGGAACCTGCTAGTCCCTTGGGGTCCCAGCTAAGGATTATTTTCGTTCTATAATTGAGCTCTGGTGAACATACCCAGTTTTACTGGTAGGATTTGTAAGCACCCAAATAAGACAGAACAGTTTAGGTTTTAGCATCACACATGGCACTTTAGGTATAAAGTGGTCAGTCTCTACCAGTGTCCAATTGCAAGGAAGTTGTCATTCAAAAGGGGTATATCTAGCAGCTGCCTCAGGAAACTTATTTGTCTAAAATCTGAGAAACTAGTACAACCCAGTGGCAGTTTTCTATTGCTAGAGACTCCAAGCAGCATGCAGGGATGTTACAGATACTTGGAAATTCCATCAGGCAAGCATGGTCTAAAATATTCCAAAGGTAATGCCTGGGACACTGCTTGTTGAACAGCTTCCAAAGCTTGAAACTGCAAAGGGCCTCATTATGGGTCATTTTGACTAAGGAGGGCAAAAGCACATCCTGGTGGTGTAGTTGCTGTTTCCAGTACCCAAAGAGGCCTATCAATTGTTGGACCTTCTTTTTATTAGTGAGTGCCTTTCTAGCTAACAGGTTTTGCTTGACTATATCTAGGATACCTCTTGGGCTTTAATTTGAATCAATAACCCAACCAGCCCTAATCAGCGTTTCAGTAACTAAGCCCAGTCCAGGCTCCACCTGTTTTCCAAGATGTCATCAATATAATCAAACACTAAAACTTTTGTGAGGATTTGAGCTTGTCAAATATGCCTGGTGGTATATTCAGGGGAATTGAAGTGTCCTGTAGGAAACACAGTGAAAGTATACTATAAGCCGTTACATGTGAATAAATTGGTCTTGATCGTCGTTCTCCAAGGGAATGGAGCAGTGGCTCAAGCCTGTGATCCCAGCACTTTGGGAGGCCGAGGCGGGTGGATCACGAGGTCAAGAGATCAAGACCATCCTGGTCAACATGGTGAAACCTCGTCTCTACTAAAAATCAAAAAATTAGCTGGGCATGGTAGCGCTTGCCTGTAATCCCAGCTACTCAGGAGGCTGAGGCAGGAGAATTGCCTGAACCCAGGAGGTGGAGGTTGGGGTGAGCCGAGATAGTGCCATTGCACTCCAGCCTGGGTAACAAGCAAAACTCCGTCTCAAAAAAAAAAAAAAAAAAAAGGCACTAGCAAAGTCACTAAGAACATACCAATCTCTGCTTTGGGTTGCAAATGTCTTAGTGAAAGTGAAAATACCTGGCACCTCAGAGGCCAAGGGTGGAACCTTAGCATTCACAATGTGGTAGTCCATTGTCACACTCTATGCTCAGAGATCATTTTGACCAACCAAACTCGACTATTACATGGTGACAGAGTGGTTTGTAACATTTCTATATGTAGCAAGTTCTGAATTAACAAAGTAATTCATTTTCTTAATTTAATATGCAGTACTGCTTTTGTTGAATAATCCAGTGTTTGGGTAGTTTAAGTGGCAGGCAGAAATTTATAAGTTCCAATGTTATGACATCATTTTTTGCTGTGAGAGGCATTCCCTCTAAGACAGTGGTAATACTCTGTGCCACAACAGCCAGAATGTCAATACCTATAATTCACTCAGCAGCGGGCATCACAGCCCCTGTTTAGTGCATGTATATGGATTGTAGGGATTGACTGTTCATTATAGCAAGCCATTAAACATCAGACACAACGAAGTCATCTGTCCCATCAGATCTCTTTTAACCAGAAAATTTGATGGTATAAGTAATATACTTACAAAATAATCTACAGTTGCTAGGGAATATTATTTTCATAAGATAGAAACACAAAAATCCAAGACATTTATTTATTCATTCAACATAGATGTATTACAGGCTACCACCACACACTGGGATTTCAGTTATAAACAAAATAAACAAATTCCCCTACCATAAAGGGGCATCTGGAAAAGGGAGACTAAAAACAGGATAAATTCATAAAATATATTGTTTTCAAAATAGTTTTTATGAGAAATTTAAGTCTATGGCAAATTGAACAGATGGTATGAAGATTTCTCATATATCTCTGTCTCCACATTTGCATAGCCTCCTTCCAGTTTGTTGTTGTTGATGATTCTAGGAAGATTCTTTATAGTTGAAATTAAATAGTTATCTTACTTCAAAAGAATAGACTCTAAAATATTGTGCATGTGTGGCAATATATTTCTAAAACAGAATTTACAAAATATTTACATACCAGTCAGAATTCCATTGCCTTCTGTTCCCCAAAATGAGACAATGTCTATAACAGCCTTTTCATGTTATCAATTTTTAAAAATATTCACAGACTTATAATAGATTAAGTAAAAATGTGTAACTCACTGTGTTAATTTGTAGTGACTACATTTGAAAAAGTCCTTTTTTTTTTACATACTAGGTTGCCTCTGTGCATCAATCTAAATTGATGATTTTGTTTTCCTTGGAAAACTTTCTTCCTTTATCTGTGAAACACTGCTCTTGTGTGCTTTTTCTCAGTTTAGTCTTACAAATTCTTTTAATTATTTTCCCCTTTTCTTTCCCACACATAGTTAAATATAAATATAGATCTGTATTTGTTCCTTTCCCAGGCAACTTGTTTTCATGACTATTTACCTTCCTTCACTTGTTTTTTAAAATCTATCCATCATCTGTAGATTTGTCTATCCACTATTATTAACATCTATCCATCCATCAGCAAAGATTCATTCAGAAGCTATGTGCCAGGCACTAAGTGAGGTTTCAAGGATATTGACAGAAGTTAAGATGTAATTCCTTCCTAATTCTGGGTAAGCAAAAAACATGTATAAAAATGAAGTCTATAAAATATTTATGATATAGCCTCTGGTAGAAAATAGTATGGAGAATGGAGGACACTAAAAAGGAAATGATTCTCCCAGAAGGGTAACGTATAAGATACATAAAGAAAATGTTATGATTCTTAACACAGGGCTTAATGTAGTTTACATTTGTTGAATGAATACATAGTAGATTTACCATATTTGAGGTTCAAAACTGACATTTTCTTGTTTCAAATTGGGAAGGCATAATGTTAATGTAAAAATCATTAGGGTAAAATAGACATCACCAAAAGTACATACTTACTAAATGAAAAAAAAAGAGTTTTACTCTACGTAAAATTCTTGGCATGTATTTTGTAGAGTCACCTACATTTTTAAAAAATCTGAAATGTGTCTCTATCTCCTTCAGTTCTGCTCTGATCTTAGTTATTTCTTGTCTTCTGCTAGCTTTTGAGGTTTTTTTTTTTATCTTGCTCCTCTAGCTCTTTTAATTTTGATGGTAGGGTGTCGATTTTAGATCTTTCCTCACTTCTCTGATGGGCAAAGGATATGAACAGACACTTTTCAAAAGAAGACATTTATGAGGCCAACAAACATGAGAAAGTGCTCATCATCACTGGTCATTAGAGAAATGCAAATCCAAACCACATTGAGATACCATCTCACATCAGTTACAACGGCGATCATTAAAAAATCTGGAGACAACAGATGTGGGAGAGGATATGGAGAAATAGAAACACTTTTACACTGTTGGTGTGAGTGTAAATTAGTTCAACCATTGTGGAAGACAGTGTGGCGCTTCCTCAAAGACCTAGAAATAGAAATTCCACTTGACCCAGCAATCCCATTACTGGGTATATACCCAAAGGATTATAAATCATTCTATTATAAAGACACATGGACACCTATGTTCATTGCAGCACAATTTACAATAGCAAAGATCTGGAACCAGCCCAAATGCCCATCAATGATAGACTGGACAAGGAAAATGTGGCACATATACACCATGGAATACTATGCAGCCATAAAAAACAATGAGTTCCTGTCCTTTATAGGGACTTGGATGAATCTGGAAATCATCATTCTCGGCAAACTGACACAAGAACAGAAAATCAAACACTGCACGTTCTCACTCATAGGCTGGTGTTGAACATGAGAACACATGGACACAGGGAGGGGAGCATCCTACACTGGGGTCTGTTGTGGTTGGCTAGTGGAGGGACAGTAGTGGGTAGGGAGGTAGTGGAGGGATACCATAGGTGACGGGGGATGGAGGCAGCAAACCACCTTGCCATGAATGTACTTCTGTAACAGTCCTGCATGATCTGCACATGTACCTCAGAACTTAAAGTACAATTAAAAAGAAATCTGAAATGTGTTAACTATATGGGGAAAAAAAATATGCCTTTCATAGGGAAATTTTATTCAAAGGAAAAATACAGAATATTAATTATTAAATAATATCTCTTATAAAGAACTCAGAATAACATAAACTAACAAAAATATTGTATGGGAAAATGTTATTGGACTGAAAACAAACCCCTAGTTTTTCACTTTTTGTGAACTAGCCTCACATAAACCAACCTAGAATTTTAAATAGGGTATTAAGCATTTTAGCTTACCCGAGATCTACTAATCCTGTACACAAATGCACAACTATCTTTGCCACTCTTCCACAGAGCTAGCATTCTGGACAAACTTAACAGGAATATTTTTGAAAACAAAAAAAATGTATAGATGCCATTCATACTGTAAGAAAAAGCTGAAGAAATTTTTACTAATTCAAAAAAAAGTGTAAACCTGTTACTTTTAAGATGAAATTTTAAAATATTTTTAGTAATTAAGAAAGTCATTGATAAATGAAAATATACTAAAATCAAGACTTTAGGAGAGAGGCAAATATGAAGTAGAAAGTTTGAAAATTTCAGTCTTTATACTCAATTTCCTTCTTTCAAATGCTCATTTATTATTCCTGATCTGTTATAATAGTCTCTTGACCAACAGCTACTTAAACCCAGTGTTTGGTTTTCCCCATTAACTCTAAAATATTAATTGATTGTCTGTCTAAGAATGGTTTCCCAGGGCATAAATACCAGAAACATAAGTTTAGTAATCAAAACTCTTTCTGATATACTAGCAATTAACATTTTTAACATTTCCATAACATACCATGTATCAGTTAGGGCTAGGTTTTGTCAAAGAAAAAAAGAGACCCAAAATAGCAGTGGCTGAAAGAAGACAAAGACATCTATCTTCCATGTACAGTTCCTAAGGCAAATTATCAGGTGCTGGCATAGAACCTTATAGAACCTTGCTCCATGAAGTCCATAGAGACCTAATCCCTGTCCACTTCTATGTGTTGCCATCACTATACATGGCCTCAGATCGGCATAGGGCAAAATGAAGCTCAAGTGTTGACAGTTATTTTCCAAGTTAAGTTTACGGGGGAAGAGGGAAAGAAGAAGAAAAGAAAACATGCTGCCACACAGCATTTCTGCTCCTTTTCTTTAGCTAGGTCTGAGGCATAAGGACACACCTAATTTAAGTGGAATTTAAGAATTCAGTGTTTATTCAAGTGCACATGGGCCAAGCTAAATGCAATGACTGCTAGAGAAAGAATGATATTGTGGCAAGAAACACAAAACTCCTCCACTATATCATGTCTACTTTGTTCTCTTGATTCCATGTCTACATATCTTAATTCCTTTAGTAGAGACAGTTTTCCTGGAGGGCAGCTAATGCCAAGTATGACAGCACCAAGTTACCAATCTTGCTGTAATCCAAAGATATTTTTAAAAACGAATTTTCTCCTGGTCCAGAGTTCCTTTCCACTATCAAAATTGCCTGGTAGGATAGATAAGACCAAGCAATTTCTGAAAACACTTGGTTAAATTTCACTGTTTTCAAGCATATCTGCAGGAAATAGAATATTTTTGCAGTACCTAGAATGTTCTCAAGAGCTCAGTATTTCTACAATGATTTCCCACATGACTTCATTGATGTTCTCCACTTAAGTCTCTCAGAAACTCCACCTGAGACCTCTCACCCAGGTGGAGTTAGCTGACATGAATATTGGTCTAGTCTTTTCCTAATTAGTAGTTTCTTCATTTTCATGTGGCTTTTATTAACATGAAATGAGGCTCTTGAATTCCAACTGAGATCTTACCTCACTCTTTGGATTACAAGAATAAAAGCAGTTGGCAACCTATTTCTCCTTACTGTGTTCAGAGTTTCCATTATCCTTTTGAGTGCTGTCCAATGCTCTGTTTTGGCACACTGTGTTCCTACCAACCATAACAAATAGCATATAAACCGATGATATTGATACACATTAGTAAACTTTGTAAAAAAATGTATTTTATGTACTCATTGCTTACTAATGTACTATAATAATGTAATGTATCATTACACATTTCCCTTCTGATCATTCTTACCAATTGGAGTACAGTCATTTTGTTCCTGCTCAATCCAGATAGGTTCTGTATTTTTTCTTATTTTCATTGCACTAGTGATGTAGTAAAGCTAGTAGTTAAGAAAGCCAACATAGCAAGAGTTCCTACATTCCTTCATACTCTGAGGACTTTAGGTGAGTTACCAAAACGTTTTGGTGTTGTGGTTTCTTCACCTGTAAAACAGAGAGCTTAGCAGTAGTTACATCATAGTGTTGTTATGAAGCTTAAATAAGTTGTTAGAACAGAAAGACTTGATAAATCTTAGTTATTTTGCCCTTTATCTAGAATTATCTTGCCCTAATTGACTGACTATATATATCTCCATTTAGTTTTTATTCCTTTCCTCCCTGGTCTCACATAATGCTTCGACAAAGCTTTGTTACTTAGAGTGTACTTTTTATTAGGGTGACTGCGTATGTATCTGTTGTCTTGATGAGCTTGTAAGCTCTTACAGAGTAGCCTTTATTATGTCTTCTTCATCTATAATTTACTGGTAATGTCTTACATTCATAGTAGTTATTTAATATAGTTGTTTAATTATATTGAAGATTTTAGTATAAAGGGATAAAATGTAATACCTACAGTATTGTTTAGCTTGTCAATTTTTTCCCCCAGAATCAGTAGTTTGATATGTAATTTAAGAAATGATGCTTTAGGAGCAAAGGCAATTGCTGATGTTCTTTATTGGTAATTTTTGCCTTCTTTTCAAATTTTTAGATATCTGTTGATTGATCAATTTATGAATATTTTATTTTAAGTTATTCTAAATGTTCTGCAGCCTTTGGAGAATGCTTATTATTTTATAGACAGCTTGAGTGTGCCTTCTCTGGAGCCTTTCCTCATTTGCCACCAATGAATATGTTGCTTTATTCTTAGTTTTTTTCAGAATATTTTTGTCTTATTTTTATCAGGATTTGTGACACAATATTGTACTGACATATTTATGTCTGTCTTTTCAAAATGTGTATTTTTAAAATAAGAGGCTACATTTTTATTATTTCATGTTCTACCATCCTACATGGTAAATATAAAAGTTTATTGATAACATAAGTGTGTGTTTAATATCCTATATTTTATTTTCCACATTTATTGATTTATATAATGATAATTCATTGTTGACATAATGATCTCAAAATACTTCATGATTATCAAGGTATCTAAATAGAATTAAACAATTTGTTGACTTGGTATAGCAATAAATAAATACTTGAGAAAGATGATTAGTGAGACTCAGAGGCAGTGCAATTCATGTGTAAAGAGGCAGGTCAATCTTTAGAATCAGATTGTCTTTATTCACTTTCTGCCCCTGACTTTCACTGACTTTGGGCAGGTTACTAACTTCTCTATGTCTTGTTAGAGATAATTGTCCTTGACTCATAGAGTTGTGGCTAGGATCAAATGAGTTAATCAAGGAAAATCCCTGAGAGTTTTATGCCTGACATATAGTAAGCACTGTTCAAGTATTTTTCATAGGATACCAATAAGACCATTCAATAAATTGTGGTACCCCGTTTTCTGAGTATTTGAGTTTGTGAATATTTAACCATACAGAGCTGTTTCCCTGCATTTTCTGTGTTGGTTAAAATGTGTCCTTGGCACTAAAGAGAGAATTTTAATGAATATTGAAGTCATTGGAAAGAAAGGATGAGGAAAGTGAGCCCAAGGATAAAAATGTGGGTCAGCAGAAGAGTTGGATCTGCAGGACAAAAACTGTCTTACACACAACTACCCAGATCTGGGAGGGAATCAAAGCCAGGTGGCAGCTGATGTGGTGTTTGGAATATGATAGCAGAACTCAGTTGCAGTTGACTAGTCTCTTCCTCTTAAATAACATCATGCATTTTAATGGTTTTATACTGAATGTTTAATGGCCCATTTTATAAGTTGAAACTGCCATCTTCTCAATTTCATTTACCATTTGGATGCCAGAAGCCCAAAACTTCCTTTCATACAATTCTTCCGAGAAGGCAGCTTCATTGGAAATACTTGTTTTTATCTGTTCACATGAATATATGTATTAAAATCAAAAGGAATAGTTTTCTTTGCCTTCCTATTAACAAGTTCCACCCCTATGATTTCAGCAACTGGATATCATATTAGTTTTGATATTTTGCTATTTCCAGACCCAAAATTTGAAAGCCTTCTTACCAATTCTCTTTTGATCACTACAATTTTCTACTATATTTTATGTTTTTTTAATTGCTTTATTTCAAAATAAAATGTAATGAAACATAAGTTAAAGAAAGCCATATTGTTTTTTCATGATTATTTTTAGATTTCCTTTGCAGCAAAGAAAATCAATTCTATTATCAATTTTCTGTTTGCCCTTGTATTTTTCCCTGCTGTGTTTCTTATACCCTCTTTATATTTATTCTTTAAAAATTAATATGGCAAAGGGCAATAGATAGAATCAAAACATCAGGTTATTTTTACAAAGCTAGTCCATGCTGCGCACCTAACAACTAAAACCTTGGAGCAGTTAGTTGCCCATTTTTCTGAAGAGCTCTCGAAAAACACATGCAAGTTCACCTCTTCACCATTAAATAAGAGCAATGGACTGGAGGCCTAGTTCCATCACAGATGATTCCTTAGTTGCTCAAGTCCTTACTGCCATTATTTTTAGCATTCCTAATTTATGCATTTGGAAAGCTGAGTTAAAAAAGAAGGTGTTCTACATATTGGAACATGTAAGTGCAACCTCAGAGTCCAGGAAAATTAAAATAGAGGAAAATTAATTGTATATTTGTTACCCAATCACATGTATTTATAGTGCTTCATAACAAATGTTTCAGGAGATGATTGCTTTTCTTTAACTCTTGGTTTCCCATGTCTCAGAGAAAAGTCCTCTTGCCACTTGACAATGTTGTAGTTCTTGTTAATACTTACTTGACATGAGTCTAAATCCCCCATGGCCTACTCTACTAGCTAAACTAGAAGATATCAGTGGCTGAACATGATTTAAACACAAATTGAGAAATATTTGGAAAGTCAGTTTATCTTTATTCCTCAAAAAAATATAGTGCCTCTCTTCTCTGTTCTGAAAAAGAGTACAAGTTTTCTAGATTGTTCTGAGGATTTTATGAGCCTCTTCTGTAAAAGTGCCTCATATAGAGTGAGTTTATAAGAATAAAATTTAGCTACTTTACTTCAGCTTGAACTTGATGAAAGAATGAATGATAAATATTAATCCCTTGCTTAATTTGTCCTGCTGTGTCCTCCCTAGAGGAAATTCCCTGGGTTCAGGCATCTAGAGGTAATCTCTACTTTGGAGGACACGTTTCAGTAGTTTGAAAGTCCTCAGGCACATTCTGCAGGAGTGCCAACTCTGTTTGCCTGGGGTCTTCTTGCCAGCTCAGTAGTCCTCTTGGCCACGTACTGTCAGGCTGGCCTTAGCTATCTTCTACAATATCCGGTTGGCTAACAGGAAATCACACAGCATTGCTTAGCCAAAGAAGAGGAAAACATGCTGTCTCACCAGAGACTGCTCACAGTCTAAATACCTTTTTTACTTCTCTTCTATTCCATTTCTTCCTACTTAAATAGAACAGTGGGTAAAACAGCAATGTCTAACTATAAAATGAGACAAACAATGCCAGCCTCCCCTTACAGCAGGTAGTCACAATTCCTACAAGATCTTCCTCTGCATTCTCATTCCTTCAGGTTTCCCACCATCTGGTGTTAAGCTCTTCTCAGTTTGCTGTGTCTTCTCCATTATGTTGATATTTCCAAGATCTCAAAAGAAAGAAAGCAAAGTCCTTAGTCAGGACTCACTGTCCATGAATATCCTAAAATTCCTTCATTTTTCTAAGTTGACTACTCACACAGGCTTTGGGGGTGACTGTGTTGATGTCTGGACAGTGAACTGGTTCGCCTTTTAACAAACCCTGCAAGATGTGTCTTTCCTTCCTCCCTCAAATGTGCAAATATACTTAGCAGCTATTTTTTACAACTTAGAAGATCATAGCTGAATTTCTGAGATATCAGAAAATGTCCGTCCTTATATTTGGTTGTTTTTCTGAAGGAATTTCAGGTATAGAGAAATGTGTGACAATTCCTCATGAAGTCTTCTGGGACAAGTGACAACTCTGCTAATGGGTGAGGGTGACCCTGACTGTGACTTATATATGCAAATAATTACAATACTACTAACAATAAAGAAGATGATGATGATACCTCACATTTACAGGTCTCATTATTTTCCAGTCACAATTTTAAGAGCTTTCAAGCTGCTAACACATTTAATCCCCACAGTAACTCTGTAAGAATGTTCTATTTAACTTATTTTACAGTTGAAGAAACTGAAACACAGAAAACTTAAATAATTTTCTTAAAATATCACAAATGAGAAGCAGTAGAGCGAGTCTTTGAACCTAGGAAGTTTTGTTTCAAAGCCTTCCATATTAGCTAATTCCTCTTACTAAATAATATATAATTAAATAATGACAATTTATATTGACTAGTATGTTCACTTCTAAATGAAATAGTAAATAGTATTAATTATTGATAAAAGTACATGTTTTCCATGTATTTATTTTGGCTAAAACATTTAGATAGCATCTGTTAGTTTTCTTTAAAACTGTATATATCATGACCTCACAAAATTAAATCTTAATAATGAAAGATGGTCGATAAAATATTGCAGCAGTTTAGGCAAACTTCAATAATGTTTATTTAAAATATTAATTTCAGTATGAATATTTTAAAATATAAGATTAAGTTTGAGGATTTCATTTTCTTTTGATATTTGAATCTATTTTTATTTAACTGTTACTAAGGTTGGTCCTGTACCCTGCTAATACAATTTAATTTTTCTTTCCATTCAATTATTATTTTCAGATGTCAAATCCTTAACACAAAAATACTTTTGAATTTGTGCCACAGTTTATTTTTTCACTCTAATATTCTATTCAGAAATACACTGTATGCACAACCAGTCACTGTGGTGGCAAAGTGAAGGTTAATCACTGGGAAATTCTTGGAAATAAATGCTTCATTGGGTACAAACATTCTAGATTAATAAAGCTAACAGTATCCCCTATCCCCAGAATGTTCTTAAAAATACATACCTATATTGAAATACAGTTAATCCTTTATAAAATATATTTTTTGGTGTTCAATTTTATTTAAAATAATAATTTATTATAAAAGATTAAGAAAAAATTATCTAAAAAAGAGAAATTGTATTAAAATCTTTCCTGAGATGGAAACAATATTTTTTCAGTTTTTTTTTTAAGACTTCAGCAGGTAAATACAAAGTAATTTTCCTAGTTGGTAAAATTCTTCCCCTAGGAATATTTACTAGCGTAAATGTCAATATTGCATGGTTCATTTATTGAAAGCCAAACTATTTAAGTGAGTTTGGATGAGTTATTACAGTTAATGATTCTTATTAAAAACAACAAAAGAATGCATCAATCAGGAGGTATAAAGAAAGGAAACATAACTTTGAAACATTGGTTTTCTTCATAAATTCAGATTTGTTGAAATCTGGGGATTCTTATGCTAACATAGTCTTGGTTACACTTTGTAACACTACCTGAAAGCAACTGGCTTAACCATTCGTTTTTGCTAGTAACTTTATGTGTCATAAACTTGAGATGGACTTTGTTCTTAGGCTGGATGCTTAGTCTCTGATGGAAGTAGCTTCAGTTAGGGTGTCTAACAGAGAATCTACTGGCCAGTCTAGCTCCTCCATGGTCTTGGTCGTTTTATCTCATTTTCCACAAAGCAAATCATCCGCTTAGTTTCCTCTTGTGGTTTAGGCTTCTCAGAGTTTGGCAACCTCAGGATATTTGGACTTCTTATAAGGTGGATCATGGCCCTTAGACATCCAGGTGAAATCTGCCAATCCTTTGAATTCCTAAATTCAGAGATGTCATCATGTCCCCTCTATCACATTCTATAGGTCAAAGCAACCCCAATTTAGCACAGATTCAAGGTGAGGAGAAAAAAAACAGGGCCCTACCTCTTTGTGACAATAAAATTAAGTGATTTGTGCCAATCTTTAATTTGGATATATATTTGTTAAAAAGATACTCTTGAAATAGTCTTTTACTTCCTAGTTTTGCTTGCTGTATTTCAAACCTGTGCTGCATTAGTTAACATATGGCTCAACATACACTTTCTAATGAGAAAGCGTCAAAAAGCTCAATCCCCAAATGCCAGTACAAACACTAGACTGGCACAAAGTCACCTGCATTCCTCCCTCTAATATACAGAACCCAAGCTGCATGGACTTGTTTTCCCAACACAGAAAACATTATAGTAAACAAGGGATTTGAGTTTAGATATTTACCCAGCTTCTCTGCATCCTGAGCTCCTTTTTTTGCCTAGATCCTCTGCCAGGAGATCCGGCTGTTTTTCTTACACTTTGGCTCCTCACCTCCCCTAAGCTAATATGCACTTTCTGGCAAATTATAAGCACTCGGAACTGGAGCAGAGACTGTGGCTTGAGGGTAAAATTAACGCTACCAACTGAGTAGTTTCCCCTGTTCATCAAAATGTGCGCTTGGAGGCTTTAAAAAATGTATATGTGCATAAACTTGGTTATCAGTTGAAAGCAGAAATAAATGCTAGATAAAAAGAAAAGCTATCCCATATGAGAGACCTGAAACATGCGACGTTTTTATGCATCACTTTGTGCGTGGTCATTTCCTGCTTTGTTCTTTTGTTGCACTATTTGAAATGTGCCCTCTCTTGTTTTTTAGTTCATATATGTTGGAAATACTATAATGTTCTTTTTTTGTTGTTGAAGTATTCCCTCCTTTAGATTCAATAGGTTTTTATTCAAGGTCCATGATCTTTTTACTAGTAAAATGACAGAGTGGACAAATGAATATCATGGCATATCATCCCTCAGTTGGTTCTTGAAAGCCACAAGAGACAGCATGTGGTTACGAATATATACATAAATATATAATAACCATTGTTTTTATATATAATGCTGCTGTACATTACAATATCATGAAGAAAACTGCATTCTTCATGATTTTATTCACTAGACCAGCGAATGCTTTTCTATCCTTTGGCATTGGAGTGCTGTGCCTTTTATGGATGTTGTCAGCCTATGCTAATTGAAATGTTTATAAAATGCTGATTCTGAAATATTGCAGCTTAACAGTTCAATAGTTCTTTAATGGGCCCTCTGTTTTATTAATGAAATGATTTATAGAAATATTTAATCTCACTGATTTACCATTAGCATTAATGAGTCTAGTTATTAAGCACTGTATTTCCAAAGGCTATGGAAACAGCCCTGGCAAGTGTATAGTATTTTGCGATGAGTTATTTGTGCTGAGATAGAATCAATGCTGTGGGAAGCTTATTCCTCAAGTGGAACAGCATTATTTATGAACACGTAACTTGATGACTCTTTTTGTAATTTTTATACCCTTGCATTCTTATTTACAAGAAATTTAATATCAATTATGAAAATCATCCCACAGCATTTTAAAGACATTTAGATGATATATAAATATATTTTTCATAATAATTAAACTATGCTCTGACAGTAAACCATTTAAAAATACTTACACTGATCCTTGAGGAATACAAAGGTTTATTCTTTAGAGAAACCACATTTGGATTTCCTATTGTATCCAGTAAATATTTCAGATAAATATTACTACCTATGTAGAGAATCTTGTTTAAATAACAAACTGAACCCCACAAAGTTCATTTGTGTCAACTTATGACGATATTTCCTTTGTACATATTTAAAGATTTCACATTTTATGGACAGAACTTAGTCACAGATCTTAAGTATATTTATATGACAACTCTTATACATGTGAAGTCATCTTTCAGGGTCCTTAAAATAGATGGTTGTTTAAGATTCATCCGCTCTTTGTTTATCTTTAACAAAACTATCTTAATTACCTATCTCAGATATTAAAATAATTTCTTAAGGTTCACTTTAGAGTTTTGATGTTCTTAGAAATGTCAGTACTTCTTTGAGATTTGAGTAGGTTATTTTGAATTATTAATCTGTTGAAATAAATGAAATAGGGGAAAGGGAAGTAATAATACGTCTTTAGTTTTAAGATATCAAAAATGAGGTCTCAAAACATTCGATTGCTCAAACTGGCATAAATGGCTTTGTAACTAATATTCTCTTTTTTTCCAGCTGGTAATGTTGGTGTATGATATGTCATAATAAGGCATTGTTGTGATCCAGTAACATAAAAATACCAACATGATGTGGTTTAGACCACTGAAATGGTATATTTTCTCTTTCTATTGTTCTGTTTCCTTCTTGGAACAGAATTTGTCCTTGCATTATTTGGCAGCATGTGGATATGACTTATGTTGGAGAGTTTATGATTAATCAGAAACAAAGATTTTTATGAAAATCTCTTCTATCAGCTAAGAAAAATGTCCTTAACTATTTTATTAACTATTTTATATAAGTAAAGTCTTAGTAATTTCTGGCAAAGTTTAATTGCAAGGTTTTTATTCATATTTAGAAAGGCAATTAGAAAAGAAAGAGAGCTGATCTTCAGCCACGATTCAAAGAAATAGGATATAATTCTGGTAATTTCAGGCAAGACAAGTATATATTTTCAAATTTGATTTTGCTTTTTATTCTAGCTTCTCTAATTAATGGAACAACATAAGCTTACAAAATTGACTCTTTGCTAATATTGTAAAATAAATTATTCAAAACAAAGATAGTTGTATATATAGTTTCAAAATTTTCTGAAGCAATTAAAAAGGCTAAAGACTTTCAAATTGCCAATGAGTTTATTCTGCAAAGTGACACAACATACCCAACATTGTTATGAGTTATTTGTGATTTTAAAAAAGAATGAACATAATCCCTTTTCTTAAGACATTTATGATTTTCGGGAGTTTTTTAATAAGAAAATCCCATAACGGGACAAATGTAAATTAGTATAAGGCTTTCTGGAATCCTTAGTGGGGGCAACATTAATAAGGTTGTAAAAAGATTGACACAAGTTCCATAGACTAAACAATATAAAATTGGAATGTTTAGACAAATCCCAAACTATAGATTTATTGGTATATATTTTTTCAAATGAAATTCTTGACTTTTACTTATCTTTTTTCCTGCTTACAAAGAATGTAATCAAGAGGAGAGCCCACACAATTTCATACACAAAATGAAGCAAAACTAAATAAATAATCAAGTGAAAACAGAATAAGCAGTAGCAATGGGAGATTATATTGCTTGTCTTTTTTGTTTTTAGTGTAAAAGGAAGAAGATTAGGCCTATGAATTCGTATTCATAACTCTAAAATTGATAAAGCTGTATAAATGAAACCTCTCTCATAATTTATTTTATTATAAAATCTGACAAAACTAACACAAGGCTATTTAGAGTCTTTTTTTAAATTCCCCTTAATGTAAATATTCACAAGTTTTACTGGTGAAACATTAAGATATTATGAGATAGACAGTGTTCACAGCTTACTACATTTCTGGAAATACAATGAATCTACATTCTGACACACTTGCACCAAGAATTCACTTGGGAAAATTTCAATGTAATTCAAGTTTAATGTCTTTTGTTAAGAACAATAACCCACTTACTACCTCTTTATCCCCAGCATCACTTTTTATTATCTATATGGGATTGTGATGATGAATCTAACCATAATAGCATGAGTTAAAAAGCCTGGTCATGCCTTTTAAGCTATACATTCCCTCCCTCCTTCCCTTTCTTCCTTCTTTCTTCCTTTCTCTTTCCTTCCCTTCCCTTCCTTTCCTTCCTTCTCCACTTCTCTCTTTCTCCTTATCCCACCGTCCCTCCCCCACTTCCTTCCCCTCCTTTCCTCTCTCTCTCTCTCTCTCTCTCTCTCTCTCTCTCTCTCTCTCTTATTTTTTGGTCTTTTAAAGGAAAGAAATGTGGTTCAGAGCATGGGCTTCAGAGGCAAAGTAACTTAGATTTAGATGCTTACATTTTACTAGCTAGCCATGTGACTTTAGGCAAGTACTTTTGGCTTTCTGAATTTCTGCTTCTTCCACAGAGAAATATAGGGATAAAAGCAAAATTTTGTACCTTGTAGGTTTTACATAAAAGCTATAATATATTGCATGAAGAGAATTTAGAGCACAGCCAAGTTTATAAATACATTTAATAAATATTAGCTATCATCATGATAAATAAATGTGATCTAGAATCAAAACAGGATGGGAGAACTAAGAAAAAGATAATTTTAATGTATCCAGAAGGAATAGAATTGTAGTGCTGGATAACCTCTAAAACGTTTTTCTAAAGTAGATATTTCTGTTATTGCATTCTGAAACAAAGTTCTAACCTCTCTTCTACATTTTAACCTGTGGTAATCATGCTTAAAACTTTAAATATGCCTTAAATTAGCTCACTGTGGTAAGCAAAAATATGATGAACTATAAACTATTGAGTAGGATTGGAAGTTGTAGAGGATTCAAAACCCTAAGGTTTCCAGTACACCCACTCCACAGGTCACAAATTCCCCAATTCCTGGCTGTCTTTAAGTACTGAAAGCAGCTGATTCTTGTAACGAGTTATCACAACTCTCAGTGAGAAAACATCAAGTGAGAAGTAAAAGAAACAAATCACTTGCTGACTAATTTATTCATAGATATTTCAAACCTAGAAGGAAAATATAGAATTAGATAATGTAGTACAACTACCACTTTATATAACGGGGAGTAAAAACTTAAGAAGCTAATTTATTTACCTAATATGACAAAGGAAATACATAGCAGGAATATTACCTGCTATTTTGGACAGTTCTTTATTGTAGCTCTTATGATAGCATGCACCTTTGCATATAAATATACTTCAGCACGCTGGAACCAGAAGCAATGCTTCACATGAAAGCACTTTACATTTGGTCTCCACGCTTTATGTCTCAGTCTACTTTTATCAATCAAAAGACAAAAATAATTTATAACTGAAAAAACACTGCATTAATATCAAAATACCAATTCTTTGTGAATGAAATGGAAAATATATAAATTTTAAAAATAGTAAACTAATATAAATAGCCTAAGACACTCAGTACTAGGCTGAAAAATGTCAAATTCATATATTTTGTTGGAAAAGATACATTTATTTGCGGTTATTTTATAATTTGATTATTTATTTGTGGTGACTTTGCATACAAATATGACGTTAAAAATAGGTATATACTTTTATTTTTTAGTGATTTCAAGGAAGATTTAATGTATATGCACACACACAATTGTAAAGATAATTCTAGACTTGAATTTAATTTTTTCCATAACATTAAGGTTGACTTGAGTTTCTTACTGCATCTGAGTTTGTCAAATATTTTTTGATTGCCCTTGGTGGTTCAGAAGACTCAAGATAAACCCAAGAGTCAAACTCTTTAGAATTATTTCTTGCTGTGAGACCTTGAGCAAGTTAAGTAATTCCACTAAACCTCAGTCTTCTCATTTCTAAAGTGGGAATTATATGCAATCCACCTCTTAGAACTGTGAATTTCAAATGTAGCTGGGTATAAAAATGTAAGTTCTCAATATATATTATGTATTATTGCTGTCATTATTAATTTAAATGCATAAATACTCATTATTTCAACTAGACATTTACAATGAATTGGTTGTTTCCATGTGAATTCAAAATTTTTGGTGTATAATTTGAAAAACATATCAAATGCTTCAACTGTTACAAACTTTTATAACAGTTGACTTCTCGTAATTTGCCAAGTTTAAGTTTATTTATGTTCAGTTGAATAGGTGCACTCAAAAAATGTAACATGCTATCCTGAAAACATTGTTTATAAAAGGTGATTAATATAGGGAATGTGCTATGTTGAAGCTACTCAAAATGTCTTAGCGAGATTAATGAAAGAACAAACAAAATATTCAAGTTTGCTGAATTTTAGTTCTAAACTTAGGAATTTGCCCAAATATTGAACCCAAGAAGTTTACCAATAATTATTTAAAAGAATGCACAAAGGAACACTTTTATAATTACTTAAAAAGGGGAGATGTCAGTATGTCCAATATAAGGAATTGTTCATTATATTAATACCATCATGAGGTCACTGAGAAACTTCTTTACATAAGAATATTTAAAGACATAGGGAATTTTAACTTATTAATTGGGTGAAAAGTAAATTATAAATAATCACAATTCTGCTCATAAAAATATGTACACATAAAGATGCTGATAAATTATAAGACTCTTTCTAGTTCCTGGAAATACTGAGAACTAGTGCTAATTTTACCCTTCACTGCCTTCCCCACAATCATCCCTGGAGAAACTAGTACTAAAAAGCATTGATTTGAAGTACTAACCCAAACCAGAATGTGAGAAAACTCTAGCAAATCTGATACTGTCTTGAACTCCTATACATGCGTGTATGTATTGAATTGGGTGGTGTCTAAAGCCCGATAGGGGAGGGTGACCAGAGGTTCTTCTCGAAAGAATGGATTTCAGGTCCTACATTTCTCGGTGACAATGGTTGCCTGCTTCTTCCCAAGGAAATTCCCACCTCCACCTCCCAGGAAATTAATCCAGCAAAGGCACCCGTTGCAATAAAAACCTAGCAGAATGGTTGCCTGCTTCTTCCCAAGGAAATTCCCACCTCCACCTCCCAGGAAATTAATCCAGCAAAGGCACCCGTTGCAATAAAAACCTAGCAGAATGATTGGTTACTCTTCTGTCGTTCACCTCAGCCCTTCTAAAACCTTAGATTGGTGGACTGCAATCTAGGAAAGCTGTTTTCTCTGATGGAACTGTTTTTGAAGATTTGAAGACCATAAAACACGAATCCGTGTATTTGCCTGATGGAGTTGTTCCAGAAAGGAAACATGAACGGTGATTTTTGCCTCCTTAGGGTTCTTCCTAGAACTCATTACTACTTCAGTCCTCACATTGGGTGGCATTTCTCTTGCATATTACTAAATATAATAGCTGATACTCCAGACAGAAAATGAGCTTACAGGCTAAAATGAAGTTCATAATGTGGGAAATGGAAAAAAGAGCATTGACACTGTATTGAAACAGTGCTTTTATCTGAGTGTTGCATTATGGATAATTTTTGTTTTTATTATAATTTTCTAAGTTTTTGGCCAAAAGTCCAATAGTGCTTCTTAATTTGTATTATTAGAATAAGGAAGATAACATCTTTTAAAAATAAGATTTAATTTCATCATCAAAGGATTCATAGAATTTCATGGTTGCAAGTAAGTTTTTATCAATGCTTTATAATCCCCTTTTAAATTTAGTTGGTTTTGCTTTGTATGTTTGAATATCATTTTTTAAAAGTCAAATCGACATTGTAATATGTTCAGTAGTCCCTAAAATCACTAAATATTATAATATGTTCAGTAGTCCCCAAAACCACTCTCAGGTTCAATGACTTATTAGAAGGACTCATCAAACTCAGGTTTATTTCAGTGAAAGGGTACAGATTAAACACACAGAGTCCAGGAGAGAGAGTTGCAAGCTTTCAATTGTTCTCTCCAGTGGAGTCATAGGGACAATGCTTAATTAATTCAGTAGATGTGTGACAACATGCACACAATATTGCCAACCAGGGAAGCTCAATCTGATAACCCGGAACTTTAGTGTCTAGATTTACTATTGGGCATTGGCCATAGACCAATAATATATACTTATACTGATACATACTTATGTCATTTGAGAAAGCCTCATACCTAGTATCATTGATGTGTGTGTGTGTGTGTGTGTGTATGTGTACGCACTGGTGTATAACTGGCATACATATATATATAAATGCATTGATATATATAATACATATAGGTACTTTTTATAGGTGTGTGTGAATATATATATATATATACATACATACACATATATATACTTTTGTTTTGGATTGGAGTCTTGCTCTGCTGCTCAGGCTGGAATGCAGTACCTCTATCTCAGTTCACTGCAGCCTCTGCTTCTCTGCTTCCTGGGTTCAAGCAATTCTCCTGCCCCAGCCTGCCGAGTAGCTGAGATTACAGACATGTGCCACAATGCCCGGCTAATTTTTTTTGTTTTTGTATTTTTAGTAGGAATGGGGTTTCATCTTATTGGCCAGGCTGTTCTCAAACTCCTGACCTCAAGCAATCCACCCATCTCAGCCTCCCAAAGTGCCGGGATTACAGGTGTGAGCCACCACACCCAGCCTATGTTGTTTTTTTATTTGTTATCTTATTTGGTTGACAGAAAATATTGTAAAATGAATATAGGGATTTATATAATTCTGAGAAATTTTTAATCTCTAAGAAAATCAGATACTAACAAAAAAGTATTTGGAGAAATCACCACCATTCTAGCTCAATGAAAAGAATTGGTACTTATTTATACACTACTGGCATCCATTTCAGTTCTGATTTTCCATTTTATATCATATAGACATAATTTTATTATCAAATATAGATTAAAAAGAGTTGTCATATTGTTATGGGATCTCTGGAGGGTATAGATTTTTCTGGCCAGAAACCTCTGTAACTGTAGCTGCAGCACCTTTGCCCGAGACCACATCCAGATAATAATTGTGTGTGTGTGTCTCTCTCTCTCTCTTCCTTTTCTTTTGGACGGAGTTTTGCTCACTGCCCAAACTGGAGTGCAATGACACCATCTTGGCACATTACAACCTCCACCTCCAGGGTTCAAGCAACTCTCTTGCCTCAGTCTCCCAAGTAGCTGGGATTACAGGCGTGTGACACCATGTCTGGCTAATTTTGTATTTTTAGTAGAGATGGAGTTTCACCATATTGGCTAGGCTGGTCTCGAACTCCTGACCTCAGGTGATCTGCCCACCTCAGCCTCCCAAAGTGCTGGGATTACAGGCATGAGCCACCGTGCCTGGCCACAAAATAGTTTTATTTAGTGTTAGAACAGCTGAGAGGACGGGTAGCTCCTCTCTGTAAGCAGGTCATCCAGTTGAGTGTTCAGTTCTTAGCAGAGAGGAGACCCTGGAGAGGGTGGCTCCTGTCTGCAGGCAAGTCATTCCTACATCTCTGAAGGTCTCTGAAGCTCTCAGCAGAGCGGGTAGCTCCTCTATGACAGCAGGTCATCTCTACAGTTCTCAGTGGAGAGGGTACTCCTCGGGCACTCCTCTTTTGCAGCTGGTCATCCCAGTTATCAGCAGAGAAGGTACTGCTCTCTGCGGCTGGTCATCCCTCCCGAAGACGTCCCTCTCTGCCTGCTTCATCCTCTGGAGTTCCTCTTCCCTTGTCTGGCTGAATCCAGGGCTTTTACAGACCTTAGAAGGGAGAAGTCTCTGTGGATTGGCAAATGGGCAGGCATGGGCAGGTCCAGAAGAGTCATAAGGAGTCCCCACTCTGGTCCAGGACTGGCAGCTCGGCCCTCAGTCTTCAGGCCCTCCCTGCCTCCTGCTGCCATCTCATTGGAGCAGGCGCCCCGAGCAGAGAGTGGCCAGGCAGTGGGAGCAGACACACCTAAGCCTACAGGGACTAGGGGTGGGGTGTTTGGTCTTTCCTGGGGCCTCCAGGGTGCAGGCTGCAGAGACGCCCTCGTCCTGCTCCTGGGAGGGCAGCCGCAGCCGCACCCAGCAACTTGGGAGGGTCAAGGCTCCCGCTTGTCTCCAGCTCCTGCCTGCTTCCTGGAGTGGGAGGTCCAGGTCAGCAGCCGCAAGTGGGGAGGCTGCAGCTGCAGCCTGGAGGGTTGATCCTGCGTGTCCCTGGCTCCCCCTAGAGCACAGGGAGGCTTGGAATCTTCGCCGAAGTTTGGACAACTGTAGCCCCTCCCGGGAGGGCGAGGCGTCTGCTTGCTTCGTGGAGCGGGAGGCCTGGATCTGCAGCTGCGGTTTGGGCCGCTGAAGTGGCTCGCGCAGCTCTCTTCAGAAGGGGCAGGGCTCCCATTGGCTCCATGGAGTGTGCAGCCCCAGCCGTGCTTCCCCGCTGTAGCTGGCAGGATGACCGAAGACACTACGGTCAAGACGCGTCAGAGCAAATCCATCAAATGAATGAACTACTGGGTAGTTCAGGCCGTTGCCATCTGGATGGATCAGCTGCAGCCGTCTTCAGGCTTTGTTTTTTTCTACTCAAGATTTAACAGTCGCAAGGGAGAGGAAGTCTGATTGTTCAATATTGCTCATGTGCCCATTCTTTAGCCAGGAGAGGGCAACAAAATTGAAAGACAGCACCACTAAGTCTACATCTATTATGGGAGAGTTAGCTCACTGAAAGAAAATTGAGGCACATTTAGCACAGACGGGAAGAGAACATAATGCCATATACACATAGTGTCCTTCACTGCAGCAAATGACATTATTTTAAACCAAAATTATTACAAGCAAAATGGGGTGTTCAGCTACTTATGTAACCAATGGACTGCTTTAAACTGTGGTTAGATTTTAGAGTATTAGGGTAGATGATTTCAGGCTGTTTTGGTGTTAAGCCTCTCAGTAACAACGCCATGCCTAGGCTTGACCCTCATCTCAACTTTATGTATATTGAACTTGAGATATTTTTATGCAAACACCACTCTACTAATTATTTTGTATATTATAATTCATGCACGAAAACACAAATAGGATGAAGTGGAAAAATGGAAATAGAAATTCTAATATTTTCTTCCTGTACTATCTCGGGTGATTGTCCTGTGTTGGAGACTAGCATAAAGGAGTGAATATACACTACCTCAGGTGGTTCTATATAAATGCTATTTCTTCTTTCCATAAAAGGTGGATGGGAGCGGGGCACAGTGCCTCACAGCTGTAATCCCAGCAATTTGGAAGGCCGAGGCAGGTGGACCATCTGAGATCAGGAGTTCAAAACTAGTCTGGCCAACATGGTGAAACCCTGTCTCTACTAAAAATACAAAAATTATCTGGATGTGGTGGTGCGTGCCTCTGCAGCCTGAGGCAGGAGAATCACTAGAACCTGGGAAATGAAGGGTGCAGTGAGCCAAGATCATGCCACTGCACTCCAGCCTGGGTGACAGAGCGAGACCCGGTCTCAAAAATAAAAATAAAAAAAGGTGGATAGCAGCAAGCAGATACAAACTGAAGATATGCCTGAATAACAAGTATTTGTCATTGTAGTTTTATGATAGATACATGTGCTATGATGATGGAATGCCCATCAAGCTGCCGTATCTTTGTTATATGAAAAAGTTGCTACTAGAGCACTTTGTCCTCAGACCAGGGTGCTGCTCTTCAGCACATTTATTATGATTCCCCTAATAATTCCCCGAAACATTACTTGTGAGTAAGAATTTTTCCTTTCCCCGAATGCAGAATCATTTGGTGTAGCGTCTGCCTCCTCTAACTAACCTTCTTCTTTTGGGTTATTAACATTTCTGCAAGTCACCACTATCAAAATAAGTAATGTGCTCTTTCTTTTAGATGGAGGAATTGAGCAGTACCTGTATCCTATAATCACTCCAGCTTAGCACTTCTTTGATATTTTTATTGCTGATTAGCATGAGGATCTTCCTTTTGAAAATTATGCAGAAATTTCAAACAGCTTCATGTTTTGGAAATTCTCAGTACTCTGACTGCTGAATAACTTTTTTTTTAACATAAAAAGTGAAATGCTTTCTTTGCTACAGGTGATTAGTGAACAGTTAAGTGAACAATCTTAGTTTTGAAGGTTTTCAACTGTTGGTAATAGCGGTTTAGATTTGATGTGGTAATTCACAAGAGTCAAAATGCATTTTGGTAAATCTGCTTTAATATGTCCAGGGATATATGATTTTGTAGTTTAATAGCCCATGAATAAACATCCAGACATTAATGTTAAAAAGCAAACAAATTCTACAAATTCCAAATGTTAAATTCTTCTTCTTTTTAAAAAATGTCAGAATATTCAGGTATTATAATATTTTAAATTGCATAGGGGATACACAAAAAGACCAAGAAAACATTTGTTCTTCTTTATTAAATAGATATACAGTAAATGGACATATGCGTTTTAGCACTTACTACAAATAACCAACAGTTTCATGAATATATTAGGCAGAAGACTAATATTTTTAACTGGTTTTTGAACTATACAAGTAATACTTTCTTATGATTGACTAAAATATATTAACAAGGCTTTGTCAGTAAAGACTTTCTTCCAGTACTTCTAAATTGACTTATTGCATTGTATATCATGTACTATGAAAGGTTTCCATAAGGTAAGTTTTGAGAGAAAAAAACAAAATTCAAAATGTTTTTGCTTAAAAATACCTATTTAACACATACTAAGATAATACAGACTTACTACCCTGCTTCAGCAAGAATGTGTAATAAGCTCTTCAGACTGCTTTGTCACATCACTGACAATCCAAAACAACAGTGATAAAATCAAGTAAAATTGAGGACTCAAGATGGCGCTGTGAGAACAACCCAGGATTGGAGCTCTTCTCGTTGAATCTGCAAACGGTGAGTCAGAGAGGCATTTCCAGACTGATCTTTGTTGCCCACAGAACGGGGAAACTCCCAAGTATAAAAAAGACATGGGACGCCAGGCAGTAGGTCTGCCTGGCGAAGCCGGCAGCCGGGGCGGCGGTGGCCGGCCCTACCCAGCAATCCCCACAGGGCGCGCTTGTCTGGGTGCCCTGTTGAACTGGCAACCTGAGACTTGAGAGGGCTGGACTTGAGACTGAATGAGACTTGGACAGTAGCCCAGCCCAGGGGATTGCAGGAATTGGGATACCCAGTGGGATGAACAAAACCGCGATTTCAAACTATCCGGAGCAGACGGTCCGAGACGCTCTGTGGGGGAGGGGCGTCCACCACTACCGAGGCAACCCGCCCCAACTGAGATACACGCCCTCTGCTGACGCAGCCTGCCGTTGCTGAGGCAACACGCTACAACGAAGAGACTCCGTGGCAGGGCATGGCGGAGACCACAGCAGAGCTGGCAGGAACAGCACGAATCACACAACAGCAGGGCGGAGCCTCGGCAGCCAAACAGTGGCTAGTCTGCCTTCTAGCTGGGCAGGACACCTGATCGGATATTCAAAAATAAAGCCCAAACACCTCAACACAGAGCATTTGAGGAAAAAAAAAAAAGGGGGTTTTTTAATGAGCTCTGTTGCAGCAGAATCAAACATAGCAGCCTAACAGCCCTGAATGAACAACAGAGTGCACAGCTCAGCAATTAAACCCCTATAAAGTACAAACTGTCTCCTCAAGCAGCTCCCTGACCCCTCTATATCCAAAAGACTGACATTAGGCAGGCATCATCCAGGGACAAAGAGAGCAGAAAAAGAAACTGGTAGCGTCCCTCGCTGTGCCACAGCTACTAGAGGTGCACCCCAGACAAGCAGGGTCTGGAGCAGACCTCAGCAGTCATACAGCGAAGGGGCTAGACTGGTAGAAGGAAAACAAAGCAACAGAAATACTTCATCATCAACATTCTGGGTGTCCACTCAGAGACCCAAACGAAAAGTCAGCAACTACGCAGACGACCAGCGGACAAATCCACAAAGATGGGAAGAAACCAGCGCAAAAAGGAGGAAAACACCCGAAACCAGAACACCTCGCCTCCTAGAAAGGACCAAAACTCCTCACCAGCAAGGGAGCAAAGCTGGACGGAGAATGACTGTGACGAAATGACGGAATTAGACTTCAGAAGATGGATACTGAGAAACTTTTGTGAGCTAAAAGATCATGTATTAAATCAATGCAAAGAAACTAAGAACCTTGAGAAAAGATTTGAAAAAAGATTCGAGGAAATGATAACAAGAATGGATACCTTAGAGAGGAATATGAATGAATTAAAGGAGCTGAGAAACACAATACGAGAACTTCGCGAAGCAAACACAAGTTTCAATAGCCGAATTGACCAAGCAGAAGAAAGAATATCTGAAGTCGAAGACCAACTCAATGAAATAAAACGAGAAACCAAGATCAGAGAAAAAAGCGCAAAAAGGAATGAACAAAGTCTCCAAGAAATGTGGGACTATGTGAAAAGACCTAACCTACGTTTGATAGGTGTACCAGAAGGGGACGAAGAGAATGAATCCAAGCTGGAAAATACTCTTCAGGACATCATCCAGGAAAATTTCCCCCACCTAGCAAGACAAGCCAACACTCAATTGCAGGAAATACAGAGAACACCACAAAGATATTCCGCAAGAAGAGCAACCCCAAGGCACATAATCATCAGATTCAACAGGGTTGAAATAAAGGAGAGAATACTAAGGGCAGCCAGAGAGAAAGGTCGCATCACCCACAAAGGGAAGCCCATCAGACTCACAGCAGATCTCTCGGCAGAAACCCTACAAGCCAGAAGAGAGTGGGGGCCAATATTCAACATTCTTAAAGAAAAGAACTTTCAACCCAGAATTTCATATCCAGCCAAACTGAGCTTCAGAAGTGAAGGAAGAATAAAATCCTTTGCGAACAAGCAAGTACTCAGAGATTTTGTCACCACCAGGCCTGCTTTACAAGAGCTCCTAAAAGAGGCACTACACATAGAAAGGATCAACCAGTACCAGCCATTCCAAAATCACACTGAATGCTAAAGAGCTTCAACATAATGAAGAATCTACAACAACTAACAGGCAAAACAGCCACTTAGCATCAAAATGGCAGTATCAAATTCACACATAACAATATTAACCCTAAATGTAAATGGACTAAATGCACCAATCAAAAGACACAGACTGGCAGACTGGATAAAAAGCCAAAACCCATCAGTGTGCTGTATACAGGAAACCCATCTCACATGCAAGGATATACAAAGGCTCAAAATAAAGGGATGGAGGAAGATTTACCAAGCTAATGGAAAGCAAAAAAAAGCAGGAGTTGCAATTCTCATCTCTGATAAAATAGACTTTAAAGTAACAAAGATCAAAAGAGACAAAGAAGGCCATTACATAATGGTAAAAGGATCGATACAACAAGAAGAGCTAACGATCCTAAACATATATGGACCCAACACAGGAGCACCCAGATACATAAGGCAAGTTCTTAATGACTTACAAAAGGACTTAGACTCCCACACAATAATAGTGGGAGACTTTAACACTCCACTGTCAATACTAGACAGATCAACAAGACAGAAAATCAACAAGGATACCCAGGGCTTGAACTCAGACCTGGAGCAAGCAAACCTGGTGGACATTTACAGAACTCTCCACCCCAAATCCACAGAATACACATTCTTCTCAGCACCACATCACACCTACTCTAAAATTGACCACATAATTGGAAGTAAAGCACTGCTCAACAAATGCAAAACAACTGAAATCATAACAAACAGCCTCTCAGACCATAGTGCAATCAAGTTAGAACTCAGAATTCAGAAACCGACCCAGAACCGCACAGCTTCATGGAAACTGAACAACTGGCTCTTGAATGTTGACTGGGTAAACAACGAAATGAAGAGAGAAATAAAGAAGTTCTTCGAAACCAATGAGAACGAAGACACAGCGTGCCAGAACCTCTGGGACACATTTAAAGCAGTCTTTAGAGGAAAGTATATAGCAATAAGTGCCCATATGAGGAGAATGGAGAGATCCAAAATTGACACCCTATCATCAAAATTGAAAGAGCTAGAGGAGCAAGATCAAAAAAACTCAAAACCCAGCAGAAGACAAGAAATTACTAAGATCAGAGCTGAGCTGAAGGAGATTGAGACACGAAAAACCCTTCAAAAAATCAATAAATCCAAGAGCTGGTTTTTTGAAAAGATCAACAAAATAGACAGACCACTAGCCAGATTGATTAAAAATAAAAGAGAGAACAACCAAATAGATGCAATAAAAAATGATAAAGGGGAAATCGCCACAGATTCCACAGAAATTCAAACCATCATCAGAGAATATTACAAACAACTCTATGCGCATAAACTAGTAAACCTGGAAGAAATGGATAAATTCCTGGACTCCTGTGTCCTCCCAAGCCTAAACCAGGAGGAAGCTGAAACTATGAATAGACCAATAACAAGGTCTGAAGTTGAGGCAGCAATTAAGAGCCTACCACACAAAAAAAGCCCAGGTCCAGACGGGTTCACAGCCGAATTCTACCAGACACACAAGGAGGAGCTGGTACCATTCCTTCTAAAACTATTTCAAACAATCCAAAAAGAGGGAATCCTTCCCAAATCATTTTATGAGACCAACATCATCCTGATACCAAAACCTGGCAGAGACCCAACGAGAAAAGAAAACTTCAGGCCAATATCCATGATGAACATAGATGCAAAAATCTTCAATAAAATATTGGCAAGCCGATTGCAACAGCAAATCAAAAAACTTATTCATCATGATCAAGTAGGATTCATCCCGGGGATGCAAGGCTGGTTCAACATACGCAAGTCTATCAACGTAATTCACCACATAAACAGAACCAAAAACAAAAACCACATGATTATCTCAATTGACGCAGAGAAGGCATTTGACAAAATTCAACAGCCCTTTATGCTAAAAACCCTCAATAAACTCGGTATCGATGGAACGTATCTCAAAGTAATAAAAGCTATTTATGACAAACCAACAGCCAATATCATACTGAATGGGCAAAAACTGGAAGCATTCCCTTTGAAATCTGGCACTAGACAAGGATGCCCTCTCTCACCACTCCTATTCAATATAGTACTGGAAGTTCTAGCCAGAGCAATCAGGCAAGAAAAAGAAATAAAGGGTATTCAAATAGGAAAGGTGGAAGCCAAATTGTCTCTATTTGCAGACGACATGATAGTATACCTAGATGGTATACCACTGCCTCAGCCCAAAAACTCCTGAAACTGATAAACAACTTCAGCAAAGTCTCAGGATATAAAATCAATGTGCAAAAATCACAAGCATTCGTCTACACCAATAACAGACTTAAAGAAAGCCAAATCAAGAGCGAACTGCCATTTGCAATTGCTACAAAAAGAATAAAATACCTTGGAATACAACTCACAAGGAACGTGAGGGACCTCTTCAAGGAGAACTACAAACCGCTGCTCAACGAAATCAGAGAGGACACAAACAGATGGAGAAACATTCCATGTTCATGGTTAGGAAGAATTAATATCGTGAAAATGGCTATACTGCCCAAAGTAATTTACAGAATCAACGCTATCCCCATCAAGCTACCATTGACTTTCTTCACTGAACTGGAAAAAACCACCATGAACTTCATATGGAACCAAAAGAGAGCCCGCATAGCCAAGTCAATTCTAAGCAAAAAGAACACAGCGGGGGGCATCACACTACCGGATTTCAAACTATACTACAAGGCTACAGTAATCAAAACAGCATGGTACTGGTACCAAAACAGAGATATAGACCAATGGAACAAAACAGAGGCACCGGAGGCAACACAACATACATACAACTATACAATCTTTGATAAACCTGACAAAAACAAGCAATGGGGCAAGGATTCCACGTTTAACAAATGGTGTTGGGAAAACTGGCTAGCCATGTGCAGAAAGCAGAAACTGGACCCCTTCCTGACACCTTACACTAAAATTAACTCTAGATGGATTAAAGACTTAAACATAAGACCTGGCACCATAAAAACCCTAGAAGAAAATCTAGGCAAAACTATCCAGGACATAGGAGTAGGCAAGGACTTCATGAACAAAACACCAAAAGCACTGGCAACAAAAGCCAAAATAGACAAATGGGACCTAATCAAACTCCACAGCTTCTGCACAGCAAAAGAAACAGTCACTAGAGTGGATCGGCAACCAACAGAATGGGAAAAAATTTTTGCAGTCTACCCATCTGACAAAGGGCTGATATCCAGAATTTACAAAGAACTCAAACAGATTTACAGGAAAAAAACAAACAAGCCCATTCAAAAGTGGGCAAAGGATATGAACAGATACTTTACGAAAGAAGACATATATGAGGCCAACAGTCATATGAAAAAATGCTCATCGTCACTGGTCATCAGAGAGATGCAAATCAAAACCACATTGAGATACCATCTCACGCCAGTTAGAATGGCGATCATTAAAAAATCTGGAGACAACAGATGCTGGAGAGGATGTGGAGAAAAAGGAACACTTTTACACTGTTGGTGGGAGTGTAAATTAGTTCAACCATCGTGGAAGACGGTGTGGCGATTCCTCAAGGCCTTAGAAATAGAAATTCCATTTGACCCAGCAATCCCATTACTGGGTATATATCCAAAAGACTATAAATCGTTCTACTATAAGGACACATGTACACGAATGTTCATTGCAGCACTGTTTACAATAGCAAAGACCTGGAATCAACCCAAATGCCCATTGATAATAGACTGGATTGGAAAAATGTGGCACATATACACCATGGAATATTATGCAGCAATCAGAAATGATGAGTTTGTGTCGTTTGTAGGGACATGGATGAATCTGGAGAACATCATCCTCAGCAAACTGACACAAGAACAGAAAATGAAACACCG
This sequence comes from Callithrix jacchus, assembly GCF_049354715.1. NCBI lineage: Eukaryota > Metazoa > Chordata > Mammalia > Primates > Cebidae > Callithrix > Callithrix jacchus. The sequence goes on along the minus strand of NC_133503.1, from coordinate 106,103,790 downwards.
CATATTCTCACTCATAGGTGGGTGATGAAAAATGAGAACACATGGACACAGAAAGGGGAGTACTAAACACTGGGGTCTATTGGGGGGAAAAGGGGAGGGCCAGTGGGAGGGGGAGGTGGGGAGGGATAGCCTGGGGAGAAATGCCAAATGTGGGTGAAGGGGAGAAGAAAAGAAAAGCACACTGCCATGTGTGTACCTACGCAACTGTCTTGCATGCTCTGCTCATGTACCCCAAAACCTATAATCCAATAAAAAATTAAAAAAAAAAAAATCAAGTAAAATTGATGTACATGTTGCTATTCTTCTATTTTTCTGTGTGCGTTTTATAGTTATTACTGCTCTTTCTTATAATCCTCAGACAAGGGATTGAGTTATTAAAAGAATTTTTGCAACTTGCCTGAGATGAAATAGGTGGCCTACAGATGCATGACAATTTTAGCAGCATGAGCACGAGGGGACTTCACAATGTTAAGTGTACTTCAATGACAATCTTTTAAGGAATTCCCTGTGACTTGTTTCTGGGGAAAAAAAAATGCAATAAGGAAAATGGACAAGAGTTTTATAGCTTTTATGTATGACCTTTAAAGAGTAAATAGTAAAGATTTTTAAACTGAATTAATAATGCAAAATAAACTGTGACAATTGAAAACTGTTTTCCCAGATTTCCTTGAACTAATTAAATGCCCGATTTAATCATATAATTTATCTCAGTGGTCAATAATCTCTGATTTGTTGTCTTTTTTTCACCTGCTAGAATATTAGCTTACACAGGGCAGATTTTATCTCTAATGCATCATTGTATATACCCAATACCAAAGTGCCTGGAGATCATTATGTATATAGAGAGTGAGTAAATTAACATTAGAGTTATATGTAAATAAGATTATTTGCATATAAATTTGAGTGTCTGAGGACCTGTTGTTGTTGTTGTTGTTGTTGTAGTTTTTCACTGGACCAATTCTTTTGGAAAAATATGCTTTGGCTTTTTTGGTATGATTTGCTGCTTTGGTTTTTTCTTAAAAACATGAAAAACATGCTTGAAACTGGCCACAGTACAAGCTGTTTTTACTTTGCATGATCAATGAAAAAGAAAGGTTTTCCACTATTTTCTTGTGGTGACACTGTGGCTCCTTATTCCAAACAGTTGTTTTTATAGTAAACTGGAAAAACAAAAAACCAGGAGAAAACAAGCACACCTAGTACCACTGAAAAACTTTGTTAATAATAACAAAAAAGGCTTTTCGTTATGTATTTAGAAAACTTCTGGCCTCTTGTAAACTGTGGCTTAAACTTTAAATACAAGTTTTCTCACTTTGATTTAAAATTATACTGTTAAATATCTGAATAAATGTTTAAAGGATGAGAGGAGTTGTAAATTAGGTAGCACTATTAGATTGCATTAAAAAATTCTTTCTGACTACCTTGAATAAAACAATTTCGTAGCATTTTCTACAATATTTTAAGGATCTTTAAAGATTTTTTAATTTTATAAGTATTTGCACTAATTTTCAATGATTCTCTATTCCAGGCTAACCTTATTGTAAAATATGACACAAAGTAAGTGCACCCTAATATTAATTAAATTCATTATTTTGAGAATAAATGACAAGATGAATTTAAAAATGTATAATCAAATAAAGTATCTCTAAATTAGTATTCTACTTAGATTATCTAGTTCTTCTTATCATAGTATATTAGAGAGACTGTCATAGTCTCAAGTGATTTGTTCTCCATTTGTATTTTGGAGCTTTCATATATATCAGTAATATAATTTCCTTTATAATTAGAACAAGTAACATGAAGCAAGGAAAAAAATCTTACCCGTAGTAATAAGATGAGGTACAAATTTATATTTTATTTTTGGTATATTTGGTTTAGTTTGTTGGCCTACTAGTTTTTTTGAAAGTAGTTTTACTCTTTAGCATTCTGGTGACCTGTAACTGACATAATGTGAGTAGTTTCCAAAATTTAATTTTTCAGAAACTTTGCATTTAAAATACTGAAATTCAAAAGTAATTTATTTCACAGCTTGTTCTTACCATCTCTTTTCCTTAATTTAGGTTAATGCTGATGCCTCTACAGGCTTTGGTGCAACAGAAATAATTTGAACAGAATGCCATAACCCTCTTAACAAGTTGATTTTTTATTTGATCACCCAAGCAGTAATTTCATAGACATAATTGCAATAAACCACCCATATGCTATTAAAATATTTCAGTGAATTTTATGTTGTTAGCTCAAGTAAAATAGTTCACTGGGTTAAGAAAAGAGCATAAGATTTCTACAAAACACAGAAGATTGTTCATACATGGCCATAGAGTTTTTAAGATGAACGAGGTCTCAGAGATTGCATAGTATATATCTTTTTTATTTCTGAAATTTCATATAAATTACTGGACAAATTTGAAATAAACTAACACGTTGATTTCAAGCATCAACTAGTAAAAAGGTATGATGTAGTAATTGAAATTTGTCTTACAGAAAGTGCTAACATTAGGCCAATGCTAAAAAAACTGTAGAAAGTGAATGCTTTGTCCATATTGGACTTTAACTTACTGTTGAAGACTCCATCCAGAAAGTGATTTGAGGTCAATTTGGGTATATGCAAACACTTCCATCAAGGCATAATCTCACTGATTATAAGAACATAATAATAACTACTGTATATCCCTAAATTGTTTCCATAATATGCATCCCATAGATACTCAATAAATGTATTTTTGAGAGATTTAAAATGAAAATAACCAACATCATACCACTGTTATATAAATGATCCAAAAAGATGGTCTCTGTGTACTGACATCTAGTTGGCTTATTTATTTACTATAGGCTAAGATTAGCTTTCTCAAAAGCCCAACAACACTAAATTCAAGTTTTTACATATTCAGTTATTTTCAAAAATAGCCCTCTTTAGCCATTAAAGCCTGCCTGCTTTGCAGGCTTCTAAGACTGACATTTGCCAGCCATGCCTCGTGTAAGCCTTGTAGAGGACACCACGACACTGCTGCAGCTGCCCTTTGTGGTTCTCTAATGCAGTCCCCACAGTGCTACTGAGGGACAGCACCTAGACAGGTAAACCCCCTCTTCATCATCCTTTTTCCTTGGACTTTCTTTCCTTACTTGCCTTCCTCCCCTTCTGAGTCGCAGCTCTGCTCTAAGGCCTCTAGACAGACTCCTGCTGTGAAGGATTCCTCCATGGCCCTACATACAAACCTGTTAACGCCTCCCACACTCAGTAAGTTTGTGTGTGCTACTGCCACTTCTTTACCTCTCGGTCATAGCTTTTTTTGTCTGATCAGTCCCTGAATCTTTCCAGCCCTCTATCCCTGAAACATTTAGTATACTATGTTACATTATATTAAAACCTAGTAATCTACCTTTTTTTTTTTCTTGAGACGGTGTCTCGCTCTCACACCAGGCTGGAGCTCAGTGGCACAGTATTGCCTCACTGCAACCGTGGCCTCCTGGTTCAAGTGATTCTTCTGCCTCAGCCTCCCTAGTAGCAGGGACTACAAGCGTGCACCACCACGCCCAGCTAATTTTTGTATTTTTTAGTAGAGACGGGGTGTCACCATGTTAGTCAGGATGGTCTCGATCTCTTGACCTTGTGACCCGCCGGCCTTGGCCTTCCAAAGTGCTAGGATTACAGGCGTGAGCCACCACACCCGGCCTAGTCTACCTTTTTTTGTTTTTTGACGGAGTCTCACTCTGTCACCAGGTTGTAGTGCAGTGGTGCAATCTCTGCTCACTGCTACCTCTGCCTCCTGGGTTCAAGTGCTTCCACTGCCTCAGCCTCCCGACTAGCTGGGACTACAGGCACCCACCACCATGCAGTCTACCTTTTAAGGTTAGAAAATTAAATGACCTTATAAAGGTAAAATGTGCAGAAGAGTTTCTTATGCATGTGTGTGCTTAATAAAGGCCACCTATATTGTTAATATTAAGCAAATCCCCAAATAACCTACTGAGATACTACCCTAATTGCAGCTTTTCTCACACACTGGCCACAACAGGAGACTTAAAGAGAGTTAACATGGGTATAAATACTGCCCCGTGGGTCTCCCCAGGGGCAGTATTTACTGTGGAGACTAACTTGGGCAAAGGGCAAGTTTAATAACTAAAATGCCCAAGTGATTTACCCAAGGAGGTTGTATTTAGTAATTTTTACACCATGATGCTTTCTTTATTTTAGCTACATTATGGGTTAATTGGATATCATCAATAATCTTAATATTTCTAAGTGAGTTGCAATTTACATTTGGATCTATTTTGAAGTTTTTCCATATTTAAAATATTAATATCAACAAAAATTTTACATATAAAATTGAGCCTATTCTCGAGGAATTCCTGAAATTATAATCTATACATCATAAAACCAGATGCTTTGCACCTATTACAGGAATTCCTGATTACTAGAGTAAAACGTATCTGAGTTTTCAAATTGTTTCTCTTCAAACAAGTCAATTATTTTTACATGCATTTAGACTGAAAATTAATAAATGTGTGCATAGGTGTTAATACATTTTCAATATAGATGGGTCTTACAAATATAGTTGTGTGTAGATTTTTAAAATCAAGTGAGCCTATTTTGTGTACTAACAACAAGCAATCATTTAATACTTATTTTATATCTTTTAAAGTTGTTATAATCAAACACTAAATAAGATTATTTATCTTCTTAACTGAAACATTGAAGAAGAACATCTGCCTAGCCTTTCTTGTTATGTTCAATTTCAACACACAATCACCATGGTAGGTGTTTAGCTGTTTATTTTTTCATAACAACTGAGAATGTTGTTATGCATACTTTATGCCTGTTGTCCTTCCCTGGATGACTTCCATTTCTTCATTCAGGCATCGCCATTTTCAGGAAAAAGCACACAGCAATAATGCCAACTCCTCTAGAACTTGGATACCTGAGTTTCAAAAATCAAAGACCCTGCCACTTGCCTTGATGCAGACTCAATATTAGCTATCACTCACATTAAGAGTTTTATTCTCCTATAGACCAACTCCTGAAGGTTTTAAAATATAGAAATGTAGTTTTACCTTTTGTAGCTTATTAATGCCTATATACTAGTGGAACAAGGACAGAAATTTAGGCTATTTGAATTTTTATGATATTTAAAACAAATATTTCTATTTTATTTTAGTGCAAAATATTCCCCCTAAAACTATTGAAACTAACAACCTTAAAACTAATAGAGATAGCTTTGAAATAAATGAAAATATATCCCTGTAAACATGGAGAAAAAACAATATGGTAAAAAAACAAATTAGTACCCTTTGGGTCTGTATTACACTTTCATTATAACATATATTCATAAATTAGGCCAAAGAATTGCTACAACATTTTATTGAATATTTGTATTAGTAAAATAAAAATGTGATTTTCCTCAGCGTATTAGTTTCCTTGGGTTACTGTGACAAAGTACCACAAAGAAGTGGTTCAGGACTTTATCATCATTTTTTTTTTCCTGTTGTAGTTCAGGAAGTCAGAAATCTGCAATCAAGATGTCAGCAGGTTGGCTCTGGAGGCTCTTAAAGAGAATCTGTTCCATGACTCTCCCTAGCTTATGTTTACAAGCAGTCCTTGGCATTGATTCGTCTGTAGCTGCATCACACCCATCTCTGCTTTCATTGTCACATGGCCTTCTCTCTATGTGTCTCTATGTGTGTATCATCTTCCTAAAAGGACACTAGTCTAGGGATTTTTTTCAGACTCTTATCTAGTGTGTCTTCATTTGAACTCATTGTGTTTCTGAAACACCAGGGGTATGATCTAGTTTCTACTGCTCATCACATTGAAAGCCAATCAATGACACAATGAGTATTGCCTGGGAGGAAGGCTTTAATAAGGTACTGCAGTGGAGGAGATGGGAGATCAGTCTGAAACCTGTCTCCCCGATGGACTAAAATTAAGAGTTTGTACAGTAGGGACAAAATATATCCAAGTGTTGGAAAACAGAAAATAGGGAAGAGGAGTTAGTCAACAGGAAGCAGGTGGCCGGGTAGGCAATCATAATGGGTGAGGGTCTGGCATCTCCTTGTCCAAATGTGGTGATCTGGTAAGTTTCGGTTCCTTGATGCTAGCTGGGAGGCTTGATAGTTCATTTCCTGAGAGAAGAACTCAGGTAAGACAATTGTAACTTTCTCAAGTTTTAAGCCTGAGTTAATTTCTGTGTTTATTTAAAAGAAATCATCAACATAATTTCTATGGAACAATTGAATCAGATTCAACTACATTTGCAAAAAGTAGATTTTATTTCCAAATAGGATCACATCCTGAGATCCCACCTGGAGATGAAATTTTGAGGGACCCTATTCAACTTATTAAACTCATGATTTATATCAAAGAACTTTACCACTCTTGATGGTATAATGCACATAAAACTTGGTGCTCAATTAATTATGCATTTTGTATTCTGGGATGGGTATATCCCAGAATACAAAATAACATAATTAATCCACTTAATTTTAGTGCCTTGTTGTTTTTATTTCTAAAACATGAAAGATAACTTCCATATATATTATAGGTTTTAATTAGAATCATGCAAAATAAGAAGTCATAACTATTTTGGATTAAGGTGGTTCAATAATTTAATAATATCATCAGAATAAGAACTATTCTCATTCCTTCTAGTAATCTGTTATGTGACCTTGGGCAAGTCATCTGCCTGTTTAAAATTTGTGTGATTCATCATAAAGTCAAGAGGTAGAACTAGAATAAAAAATAAAAAATCTGTAGCCCATGGGTCCATTATTTGTAGGAGTATTTTATTTTACAAAAAAAAAAATTAAAACAATAAATATTATTGCTTTTAGGCAAGACTTGTACTTCCCAGTTAATCACAGTTCTTGTCCCATCTTAAAATGTCAGATTGGCTAGTTCATATTTAAAACATCAGTGACTCTTGAGGGCATTTGAGTTTGTGGTCCTAGAGTTTTCTGACTATATAGTCTTTCGAGTCTGAAGTCATAGATTACTTTCAGAATGATAAAGTCACATTTTGTGACTAGTTTATCTCATTTGACAATGGTATAAATCCCTTTGACTCCTTAAAGGATAGCTACTTAATAAGTATAAAATACTATTATGCTGTAATCTCTTTGTTACTGCTTGAAGTACCACTATGTATTAAGTGGACATCTGCATTTAGCTTTTCATTATGACTTCTCGATTATTTCTTTGAGAGGTTAAAACTAATTCAGTTCCTATCAGTGGATATGAGTAGTCACAATTGCCTCTGTCCAAGGACACTCATGTAAATCAAATGTTAATTTCATCTCTGTGAGATGCCATTAAAACAGCAATAAGCTGTCTGCCTACATTTTAGCTTTGTGAAGACAACATGCATTTAAATATTCTTTTTTATATCCTTGGCCTTCTGCTCACTAGAGAAATACCTATTCAGGGGCATTTTTACTGCCAATGTCTGTCCATCTTCTCTCTCTTCAAGGTAATGTCTAGTATTGGGAAGTCTTAATTGGTGCTGACACAGAGAGCAGTAGTTGGATATATGTATATTCTAAATGCTAATATACTGAATATTTTACTTACACATAGGTTTTACACATAAAGTTAATCTAAGATGTAGAACTCTCTTTTAAGGAGCAAATGATTCTTGCATGTCACAAAAGCTGAGTTTCGTGGAAAAGATAAATTTTTATAAAACTGTTTACTAAACTATAGTTGTGATAAGTGTAACAATAAAATTATTATTCATGAGAAGACATTTTCTATGCACAGGATTAACAATAAGATTCATTTAAACAGGATACTAACTCTTAAAACATTAATTAAATAGAGTGCACTAGTCCAATGAAGGGATAAGGAATACTAGGAGTCATCAATATCCCAGACCTCTCACTTTCACTGCATCTCCTGACTGACTCTATCCTTCAAAGTGCTGCCAAAGCTTGACAGTATAAGAAACTGGGTAAAAAGAGTCCAGAGGATCTTCTGTGCTCTTAGATTTTCATTGAAGAAAATTGATTTATGTCTGTAACTTAATAACATAACACAGAAACTCTTCAATATTTTGAACACAGTGTCCAGCATTCAAACACAATTACCAGGCATGATAGGAGGGAGATGAAAATCCCTTTAAAATAGGAAAAAAAGGCAAACATTCAAAACAGACCCATGGAAAATATAGATATGTACATTATACAATAGTGGAAATGAAGCAAAAACATTTAATATATTCAACAAAACATAAAACAAGATGAAATATTATATGAGAATTGGGAAAATAAAATACTGAATCTCACTGGTCTATATATTGACCTTGTAACAAAATAGACAAAGGAAAATAGATGTTTGGTAACTAGAATGTGTGTCTGCCAGTTAACCAACTTGATGAGGAAAAAAAGATAGAACTAAGGAAAAGAACAGAAAAGCTATAGAATTTATGGACAAAAGCACACACACACACACACACACACACACACACACGACTTCACAATGTAAAAATGGAAGGAAGTGTAATATCTTTCAGAATTGTAAAAGAATATAACCATTAGCATAGAATTCTGTGCTTAGTGAAAAATGATTTCAAAATTAATATAAAAGAGAAGTATTTTCTGACAGGAAACAACTGAGAAATTTGTCACAGCTAAGCAGTACTAAACGAAATACTAAAGAGTATACTTCAGGCAGAAGAAAGGGGAGCCTAAAAAAAAGGCAAGAAAATGCTGAATGAGATATACAAACTTGCAAAGCCTAAACAAAAAAAAAGCTAATTAAAAAAAAATTGGTATAATTAAAAAGTAGTGTTAATATCTTGTGAAAATGTAAGAAGTATAATGTACAATGAAGTCATTTATTCTCCAGGTAATGGTCATTTACCTCCAGAAAGGTAAGTGGTAAATAGTAGAAAATTTTGAGATTTTTATTTTTTAGCTAGGATAATACTTCTGATATAGAATAGGTGCCAATATGGTAAATATAGATTGTAATATCTTAGCTAAGTGCTGAAAGAATAATAAAATACAGCTAAAGTCTAAGATAAGAAAAATGAAAGATATACCGAAGTAATCCAAAATAAGCCAAAATGAAATAAACCATAACAAAAAACAAATGGAATAAACTAAAGCAAAGAGGACAATGATAGCAATGAAATCAGTAATTACAAAAAATATAAATGGACTAAGTATTCCAATAAAAAGATAAATATTGTTAACTTTTTAAAAAGTAATGTGCTACTTATAATAAAAAGCAGCTTAATTACAATATCCAGAGTGTTTGATAATAAAGGGAAAGAAAAAGATATACATTCAAATATTAGACAAATGAAATTTGGTATAATTATAGTAACAAATCAAATGACATTGAAACAATGAGGATTACAAGGAATATGAGAATTCACTGTTCTTATAAAAAATTAAAAGGCTGACTCATAGGATGTAATTAAAATTAATAATGTAGTTTCAACATTTACAAAGCAAAAATATTACAAAAATAATAAGTAAAAAAATAGCAAGTAGTGGAATAATATTAGCTATCTCTTTAGTAATTGCTAGAAAAGTATAAAAAAGTAGGGATATTGAAAATGGGAATAACACAATTAAAAAATTGACATATAGATCACTGCACTTCAACTTTCAATGAAAATATAAAAAATTGACAAAAATTGATGAACTACTGAGACATGATAAAATCTAGACATAGAGAATAATAAAAAATATTTAGGTATGAAGCATTATTTCTCCAAATAACCCACATTATTGTGGAAATGAAAATAATAATTTTATATATTTAAAATACATAGGAAAGTATGAGAATCTTGCAAATGTAAAATGAGAACATTTTCCCTATGAAAAATTTATAAATTGTGACTTCTGTATATATGTTTGTGTTTATAAATCTACATGAGTGTGTGCATGTGGTTAACTTATTGTTTGCATGTTATAACAAATTAAAATTAGTAAAAGGAAACTAACACCATAATTCAAAGAAATTTATATTGCTAAGTGAATATATTAAAAACAAAATAGCTGGAATCTGTTATCTAACTTTATATTTTAACAAATTTTTAAAAGCCAATTAATAACCCTTTCCAAAGAGAGGAAAACACTAAAAGCAAGTATGAAAATGAATGAGATGAAAAACAATGCTAAATGTAAAAAATAACCATGCCTACAATTTTTTTTAACTAACAAAATGGATAAATCCTAGTATGATAGAGAACCTCACTATATATCCTCACTATATATCCTGTGGGTATAAAAATAAAATACAGATATTATTCAGAAAGCTATACAGTTAACTAAATTTAGATGAAATGAAAAACCCTTAGATAGACACAATTTGCCAACAGATTCAAGTAGGAATAGAAAATTTGCATTGTGATCTCCTTACTAAAATTTACTGAACTTACATAGTACACAGTGCTAGAACTTACTAAAACTTACATAGATTACTAAATCTATGGAATACATAAGAGAAAACACACAAAGAAAGATAGTTTTCTCAGTGTAGATTTCTCAATCTATAAGCCTAAGCCAAGATAACTTTTTAGTGGATGCACATAAAAAAGAAATAATGCTAATTTAGTAAATACTTTTAAAAATGAGGAAGCATTTTGTAATTCATTTTACAAGACTAGCATAACTTTGATTATAAACTTTGAAAATAATATATAGAAACATAAATTTACAAGTCAAATTTTACAAAGAATAGATGCAAGAAAAACCTTAGAAAATAATAACCACTTAAATTCAACAATGTAGAAAATGGAAGATGACTCAAATGTAGTTATATTTATCCCTGAAAAAAAGTATTAGTGAACCATTTGCAAAAATCAATCAGTGTAATTCTTTGCATTCACAGAATTAAGGTGAAACATTGTGTAATTATCTTATTACATACACAAAATTAATTTCATAATATTCAATACTCATGATAAAACAAGCAAAAGCTTCTAGAAGCATAAATAGAATAACAAACATCCTCCTCTATGATCTTATACCTGAGATTGTGGCTGACATGAGAATGCCTATGGACCCCAATTCTATTTAATAATATTCTGGAGACCTTGGTAACATAGCAGGGAGGGATGAGACTAAAGGTCGAGATTTAATAGACTAGGAGGCTCTAAGAGAGATCTTTCAAAAAATCCTAATTGGATTAAATAATTCACTTGTTCAAAGCCTTTCAGTTTGGATAAAAATTAGTCTGCTGTACGAGGCCCTTCATTACCTGGTAATTATTCACCTTTCTTGACCAACTTCCTCCAATCAAACTCTCATCTTCTAAGATTTAGCCTTGCTTGCTGAAGAGAAAGTTAAAGTGGCTGGAGTGTGATACATGTCTGTGATTATTTATTGCCAGTGAAAAATAAAGAAGGCAGACAAACCAGTCTAATAATCTTGTCAATATGGTTATCGAACCTCCAAGTAAATGGTTAAATAATTTTTATAAATATGAGAAATGTTATCTACTAAATGTTCTTAACAAGATGTCCTTCTTTAAACATTGCTTATAGTAACTAAAACCTCAAATCTAGGATTCTCAGAAGCATGTTCCCCCAAAAAGTTTCTATAAACTCTACTATAAAATGAAGAGTTTTCTAAAACTAACTCCTGCTCATGATGTAAGTTAGTACATCATGTAGTGACTTTGTCCCCAGTACATGTCCAATGAAGGTATGGAGAATTTGTGGAGCTGCCCTCATTGTTTCAGGCATCTCTGATGCCTTATGTCCTTCAAAGTATTAAGCTTGATAATAGCCAAGATCTCTGATTTATATGATAATGATTTTACAATCCAATCCATTATGTTAGTTTGCAATCCTTCATTCATTCATTTCAGGTGATGTTAATAATGCTTGAGATATAATATTGACACAGACAACAGGAATTTTGCTATTGTATCATGGATCTTTAATCCAGAAAAAGTGAAGATAACTGGTAATGAAAAATGATTAAGATAACTTCAAGTAGTGTTAAATGGTAGCAGATAATTAAGTAGAAAGAGTTATATGGCAAGGAATATGTTAGATAGAGAGGACCGTTAATGGACATTTTAAACGATAACTTCCCAGCAGAGATTTAAATAATATATGTGTGAGAAACTTAAAATCTAAATGAGGGATGGGAGAGGTGAGAATTACAGATAGAGGGAAAAGCAGGACAAAAGGGCATTAGATAAGAAGAATGTTATTTTATAGAATAATAATAAAGCCACTAGGATTGGAAAACAAAAACCAAGGTGAGAACAGAAGAAGGTGGATTTAGGCACATAGGTAGCAGCTGAAGCATACAGGATGTAAGTAGTTTACGTTGTAGATGTGATGCAAAGCTGTTGGAAGGTTGTCATTACAAAATATTTTTAATGATCTGGTTTTTGTATAAAGTATAAATTAAAAGGCAACAAGAGTGGAATATTCTAGGTAAGAAACAGAAGATTTTTAAACTAAGAACATGGGGCTGAAGAAGGCATGCAGTGTTCATAATAGAGATTGATTTAAAGGAAGGTTGGCTATATTCTGGTGAATTGAATATAGACATGAAGAGAGAGAGAGAGAACTCAAGGGTAATATCTAAGTTTTGGACTGAGCAATTGGGTGAATGAACTATTAACTAAAACGAGTAGGTTGAAATAGAAACAAGCTCTGGAGGTGACATTAAAGGAAAAGCCATACCTTCTTAATTTACATATTAAATTTGAGTTTTCTAATTGACATTCGAGAGGAGACCTTGAGTAGGAATTTGGATATTTGTGTCTGGAGTTCTGATCTGAAGTTTTTCATTTGGGAGTCATCAGCATATAGATACTATCTAAACAAAGAGGCCAATGCAAATAACCAGAAAGAGTGTTTAGATGGACAAAAGAGGAGGATGAAAGACAGTCCTGCATCACTCAAATATTTAAAGTACAGAAGAAAGTAAAAGCTTAAAAGGAGACCTGGAAAGACTGGTATAATAAGAGAAAAACCAACCTTGTGGTATCCTGGAAGACAAATGCTGGAAGACATGCTTTAGGAAGAGAGATATGACAAATGTTGCTGAAAATTTAAGATGAGGACAAGGAATCTCTGAATTTGGCAAACTAAAAATTGGTGATCTTGCAGAGTGATTTTAGAAGAATACTGGGAAAAAATGCCTAATGGAATGCAATCAAGAGAAAACTGGATGTAAGACTGAGAATGTAGTAAGTATTATTTATTCCTTTAAGAAGTTTTGCAGTGAAGGACTGCAGAGAAATGAGCTATCAGCTAGGAAGAGCACTTGTGTGTATATATTAATGGAACTGATCCAACAGAGTGGAATAGTAGCAGGTTAAAGAAGGTGAATATTGGGAGAACAAAGAACCTCCTATTTCAACTAATAGGAGTCAGACTCTGGATATAAATAAAGTATACTTGGAAAGAAAAAAGACCATTGATCAATTTTTAAAAAGAAAAAAGTTGACATAAGAAAAGACATAGATATATACTCATCTGTAGAAATATAAAGTAGGTCTCTTCTGATGGCATATTTTTCCCAAGACAATTATTAAACATAGTCATCATTTGAGAGGAACAAGGAGACTGGGCTATTGAAAGCTTAATAACAGAAGAAAATAGGCAAAAATGTTTTGCTTAGAGTATTTCTTAGAGAATTCTACTAGTATTGCCATCTGGTACTGCAGAATAATTTGAGATTTACGAGGATAAAATAATAAAGTGGGAAAGGTCATTTTACTTGCATGTTCTCATTTCTTACATCATATTTAACAGCAACAATGTGGAAAGGGAATCAGAGAAAAATCTGGTAAATCAGAATTGTCTTTTGCTAGCAGAATGCATTGAGGAATAGAGGAGTAAGGAAATGTAGTGTACATGTAATGGAAGGATTATGAGGTTGAAATGAAACATAATCAAGATCAGGAAGAAATAAGAACATAAAGTTACTGGCAAAGAAAATAAACATGGAGTTATTAGATTAGAAATACTGATGAGGTAAAAAAATCAGACCCATTAGGGACATTAAAATGGTCTAAAAATAATATGCTGTGATCAAAGAGTGATAAATCAATTTACTAATTTTAATTACAATTTATTAATTGTAATGAAAATTTGGATACAGTGCTCCCATTAGAGATGACAAGATCTGGAGCAATGATTGTCAAATAGGGAACTGCTAGCATTTTGGAGTGGAAAATTCCTCACTGTGTGTAATTTACCAGCACATCGCGGGATGCTTCAATTCTCTAGCCCTAACTTACTAAATGCCAGAACTATCACTTCATTCCAATAACATATTTTTAAACTTCTCCTCAAGTTCTTTCAAGGTGAAAACCACTGGCATAGGGTAGCACAATGGACCATCATAAATATAGTAAAGAGTTTTTGGAAGTACTTTAAGGATGCCAGGTACTTTTTACATCTGTGTCTATCAAGAGTTTAAAAGGTTAAGAAACAATTCCTTCTGTTCGATGGTCTAGCACAATGTCCAGTGCACAGAAATCACTCAAAATTTATTTGGAGAAAGTATATGTAGAATGATGGAATCTTTTAGTTCTCCTTTACTTTTAAGTTTAATTGCATTATTTCACAATGCTTTTTTTATGAATGATTTTATTTTATTTCCTAATGAGAAATTAAATAACTTTATAATTCCTCTTTGTATGTTAAAAAGCTCTTTCATTTTTACCTAGCTTAGGTTTTGAAGTGTATTTGCCTTAATCCACACAGTATGCTTGAATGATTTTAGATGAACACACTTTTTTATACAAGTCTCTACCATTCTCTTTTTCTTTGCTTTAATCCTGTTTTGCTTATTTATGTTATCTGTATGACTCTTATAGATAGTTGAGTTTAAAATTCTTAATATAATCTCATAATTTCAGTTTAGATGATACATGCATTAGGCTTAACCAAAAAGAATATCTGTGCATAGTAAAAGCAAAATAAATATTGGTTGTGAATAACATCCATATGATTTCCCTTATTTTGTTACAAGTAAAGAAAGCTCTGATCGAAAACTATTTGAATTCCAGATGCATAGAGGTAAGTGCCTTCAATTTAAGAAAATCTTGTGCCATGGTACATGATGCTTAACTACTTGGGATAGTCTACTTTTAAAGTAGAACTTTCAACTCACAGAATATAACCCTCACTTAAAGACTTCAACATGTTAAATATGCATTAGATATGTTCCATTAGCTCCTGTTTCTTCTAATAAAAGAAAATTTTTAATTTTCCTAAACATACTAAAAAATTTATAATTTGGAATAACTTGCATTTTCAACATCTATAGCATTCAGCCTTTTTTTCCAGAGTTTTTTTTTTTTTTAATTTTTTATTGGATTATAGGTTTTGGGGTACATGAGCAGAGCATGCAAGACAGTTGCGTAGGTACACACATGGCAGTGTGCTTTCTTTTCTTCTCCCCTTCACGCACATTTGGCTTTTCTCCCCAGCCTATCCCTCCCCACCTCCCCCTCCCACTGGCCCTCCCCTTTTCCCCCCAATAGACCCCAGTGTTTAGTACTCCCCTTTCTGTGTCATGTGTTCTCATTTTTCATCACCCACCTATGAGTGAGAATATGCGGTGTTTCATTTTCTGTTCTTGTGTCAGTTTGCTGAGGATGATGTTCTCCAGATTCATCCATGTCCCTACAAACGACACAAACTCATCATTTCTGATTGCTGCATAATATTCCATGGTGTATATGTGCCACATTTTTCCAATCCAGTCTATTATCAATGGGCATTTGGGTTGATTCCAGGTCTTTGCTATTGTAAACAGTGCTGCAATGAACATTCGTGTACATGTGTCCTTATAGTAGAACGATTTATAGTCTTTTGGATATATACCCAGTAATGGGATTGCTGGGTCAAATGGAATTTCTATTTCTAAGGCCTTGAGGAATCGCCACACCGTCTTCCACGATGGTTGAACTAATTTACACTCCCACCAACAGTGTAAAAGTGTTCCTTTTTCTCCACATCCTCTCCAGCATCTGTTGTCTCCAGATTTTTTAATGATCGCCATTCTAACTGGCGTGAGGTGGTATCTCAATGTGGTTTTGATTTGCATCTCTCTGATGATCAGTGACGATGAGCATTTTTTCATATGACTGTTGGCCTCATATATGTCTTCTTTCGTAAAGTATCTGTTCATATCCTTTGCCCAATTTTGAATGGGCTTGTTTGTTTTTTTCCTGTAAATCTGTTTGAGTTCTTTGTAAATTCTGGATATCAGCCCTTTGTCAGATGGGTAAACTGAAAAAATTTTTTCCCATTCTGTTGGTTGCCGATCCACTCTAGTGACTGTTTCTTTTGCCGTGCAGAAGCTGTGGAGTTTCATTAGGTCCCATTTGTCTATTTTGGCTTTTGTTGCCAATGCTTTTGGTGTTTTGTTCATGAAGTCCTTGCCTACTCCTATGTCCTGGATAGTTTTGCCTAGATTTTCTTCTAGGGTTTTTATGGTGCCAGGTCTTATGTTTAAGTCTTTAATCCATCTGGAGTTAATTTTAGTGTAAGGTGTCAGGAAGGGGTCCAGTTTCTGCTTTCTGCACATGGCTAGCCAGTTTTCCCAACACCATTTGTTAAACGTGGAATCCTTGCCCCATTGCTTGTTTTTGTCAGGTTTATCAAAGATTGTATAGTTGTATGTATGTTGTGTTGCCTCCGGTGCCTCTGTTTTGTTCCATTGGTCTATATCTCTGTTTTGGTACCAGTACCATGCTGTTTTGATTACTGTAGCCTTGTAGTATAGTTTGAAATCCGGTAGTGTGATGCCCCCCGCTGTGTTCTTTTTGCTTAGAATTGACTTGGCTATGCGGGCTCTCTTTTGGTTCCATATGAAGTTCATGGTGGTTTTTTCCAGTTCCGTGAAGAAAGTCAATGGTAGCTTGATGGGGATAGCGTTGATTCTGTAAATTACTTTGGGCAGTATAGCCATTTTCACGATATTAATTCTTCCTAACCATGAACATGGAATGTTTCTCCATCTGTTTGTGTCCTCTCTGATTTCGTTGAGCAGTGGTTTGTAGTTCTCCTTGAAGAGGTCTCTTACGTTCCTTGTGAGTTGTATTCCAAGGTATTTTATTCTTTTTGTAGCAATTGCGAATGGCAGTTCGCTCTTGATTTGGCTTTCTTTAAGTCTGTTATTGGTGTAGACGAATGCTTGTGATTTTTGCACATTGATTTTATATCCTGAGACTTTGCTGAAGTTGTTTATCAGTTTCAGGAGTTTTTGGGCTGAGGCAGTGGTATACTATCTAGGTATACTATCATGTCGTCTGCAAATAGAGACAATTTGGCTTCCACCTTTCCTATTTGAATACCCTTTATTTCTTTTTCTTGCCTGATTGCTCTGGCTAGAACTTCCAGTACTATATTGAATAGGAGTGGTGAGAGAGGGCATCCTTGTCTAGTGCCAGATTTCAAAGGGAATGCTTCCAGTTTTTGCCCATTCAGTATGATATTGGCTGTTGGTTTGTCATAAATAGCTTTTATTACTTTGAGATACGTTCCATCGATACCGAGTTTATTGAGGGTTTTTAGCATAAAGGGCTGTTGAATTTTGTCAAATGCCTTCTCTGCGTCAATTGAGATAATCATGTGGTTTTTGTTTTTGGTTCTGTTTATGTGGTGAATTACATTTATAGATTTGCGTATGTTGAACCAGCCTTGCATCCCCGGGATGAATCCTACTTGATCATGATGAATAAGTTTTTTGATTTGCTGTTGCAATCGGCTTGCCAATATTTTATTGAAGATTTTTGCATCTATGTTCATCATGGATATTGGCCTGAAGTTTTCTTTTCTTGTTGGGTCTCTGCCGGGTTTTGGTATCAGAATGATGTTGGTCTCATAAAATGATTTGGGAAGGATTCCCTCTATTTGGATTGTTTGAAATAGTTTTAGAAGAAATGGTGCCAGCTCTTCCTTGTGTGTCTGGTAGAATTCGGCTGTGAACCCGTCTGGACCTGGGCTTTTTTTGTGTGGTAGGCTCTTAATTGCTGCCTCAACTTCAGACCTTGTTATTGGTCTATTCATAGTTTCAGCTTCCTCCTGGTTTAGGCTTGGGAGGACACAGGAATCCAGGAATTTGTCCATTTCTTCCAGGTTTACTAGTTTATGCGCATAGAGTTGTTTGTAATATTCTCTGATGATGGTTTGAATTTCTGTGGAATCTGTGGCGATTTCCCCTTTATCATTTTTTATTGCATCTATTTGGTTGTTCTCTCTTTTATTTTTAATCAATCTGGCTAGTGGTCTGTCTATTTTGTTGATCTTTTCAAAAAACAAGCTCTTGGATTTATTGATTTTTTGAAGGGTTTTTCGTGTCTCAATCTCCTTCAGCTCAGCTCTGATCTTAGTTATTTCTTGTCTTCTGCTGGGTTTTGAGTTTTTTTGGTCTTGGTCCTCTATCTCTTTCAATTTTGACGATAGGGTGTCAATTTTGGATCTCTCCATTCTCCTCATATGGGCACTTATTGCTATATACTTTCCTCTAAAGACTGCTTTAAATGTGTCCCAGAGGTTCTGGCACGTTGTGTCTTCGTTCTCATTGGTTTCGAAGAACTTCTTTATTTCTGCCTTCATTTCGTTGTTTACCCAGTCAACATTCAAGAGCCAGTTGTTCAGTTTCCATGAAGCTGTGCGGTTCTGGGTCGGTTTCTGAATTCTGAGTTCTAACTTGATTGCACTATGGTCTGAGAGGCTGTTTGTTATGATTTCAGTTGTTTTGCATTTGTTGAGCAGTGCTTTACTTCCAATTATGTGGTCAATTTTAGAGTAGGTGTGATGTGATGCTGAGAAGAATGTGTATTCTGTGGATTTGGGGTGGAGAGTTCTGTAAATGTCTATCAGGTTTGCTTGCTCCAGGTCTGAGTTCAAGCCCTGGATATCCTTGTTGATTTTTTGTCTGGTAGATCTGTCTGGTATTGACAGTGGAGTGTTAAAGTTTCCCACTATTATCGTGTGGGAGTCTAAGTCCTTTTGTAAGTCCTTAAGAACTTGCATTATGTATCTGGGTGCTCCTGCATTGGGTCCATATATGTTTAGGATCGTTAGCTCTTCTTGTTGTATCGATCCTTTTACCATTATGTAATGGCCTTCTTTGTCTCTTTTGATCTTTGTTGCTTTAAAGTCTATTTTATCGGAGATGAGAATTGCAACTCCTGCTTTTTTTTGCTTTCCATTTGCTTGGTAAATCTTCCTCCATCCCTTTATTTTGAGCCTTTGTGTATCCTTGCATGTGAGATGGGTTTCCTGGATATAGCATACTGATGGGTTTTGGCTTTTCATCCAATTTGCCAGTCTGTGTCTTTTGATTGGTGCATTTAGTCCATTTACATTTAGGGTTAATATTGTTCTGTGTGAATTTGATACTGCCATTTTGATGCTAAATGGCTGTTTTGCCTGTTAGTTGTAGATTTCTCATTATGTTGATGCTCTTTAGCATTCAGTGTGATTTTGGAATGGCTGGTACTGGTTGATCCTTTCTATGTGTAGTGCCTCTTTTAGGAGCTCTTGTAAAGCAGGCCTGGTGGTGACAAAATCTCTGAGTACTTGCTTGTTCGCAAAGGATTTTATTTTTCCTTCACTTCTGAAGCTCAGTATGGCTGGATATAAAATTCTGGGTTGAAAATTCTTTTCTTTAAGAATGCTGAATATTGGCCCCCACTCTCTTCTGGCTTGTAGGGTTTCTGCCGAGATATCTACTGTGAGTCTGATGGGCTTCCCTTTGAGGGTGACCCGACCTTTCTCTCTGGCTGCCCTTAGTATTCTCTCCTTTATTTCAACCCTATTGAATCTGACGATTATGTGCCTTGGGGTTGCTCTTCTTGCGGAATATCTTTGTGGTGTTCTCTGAATTTTTTGCAATTGAGTGTTGGCCTGTCTTGCTAGGTGGGGGAAATTTTCCTGGATGATGTCCTGAAGAGTATTTCCCAGCTTGGATTCATTCTCTTCGTCCCCTTCTGGTACACCTATCAAACGTAGGTTAGGTATTTTCACATAGTCCCACATTTCTTGGAGACTTTGTTCATTCCATTTTCCGTTTTTTTCTCTAGTCTTGGTTTCTCGTTTTATTTCATTGAGTTGGTGTTCGACTTCAGATATTCTTTCTTCTGCTTGGTCAATTCGGCTATTGAAACTTGTGCATGCTTCGCGTAGTTCTCGTATTGTGTTTCTCAGCTCCTTTAATTCATTCATATTCCTCTCTAAGTTATCCATTCTTGTTATCATTTCCTCAAATCTTTTTTCAAATCTTTTCTCAAGGTTCTTAGTTTCTTTGCATTGATTTAATACATGATCTTTTAGCTCACAGAAGTTTCTCATTATCCATCTTCTGAAATCTAATTCCGTCATTTCATCACAGTCATTCTCCGTCCAGCTTTGTTCCCTTGCTGGTGAGGAGTTTTGGTCCTTTCTAGGAGGCGAGGTGTTCTGGTTTTGGGTGTTTTCCTCCTTTTTGCACTGGTTTCTTCCCATCTTTGCGGATTTGTCCGCTGGTCGTCTGCATAGTTGCTGACTTTTCGATTGGGTCTCTGAGTGGACACCCTGAATGTTGATGATGAAGTATTTCTGTTGCTTGGTTTTCCTTCTACCAGTCTAGCCCCTTCGCTGTATGAGTGCTGAGGTCCGCTCCAGACCCTGCTTGTCTGGGGTGCACCTCTAGCAGCTGTGGCACAGCGAGGGATGCTACCAGTTTCTTTTTCTGCTATCTTTGTCCCAGGATGGTGCCTGCCTAATGTCAGTCTTTTGGATATAGAGGGGTCAGGGAGCTGCTTGAGGAGACAGTTTGTACTTTATAGGGGTTTAATTGCTGAGCTGTGAGTTGTGTTGTTCATTCGGGGCTGTTAGGCTGCTATGTTTGATTCTGCTACAACAGAGCTCATTAAAAAAAACCCTTTTTTTCTCAAATGCTCTGTGTTGAGGGGTTTGGGCTTTATTTTTGGAAGTCCGTTGAGGTCCTGCCCAGCTAGGATGCAGACTAGCCACTGTTTGCCTGCCGAGGCTCCGCCCTGCTGTTGTGAGGCTCGCCCTGGCTCCGCTGTTCTGCTGTTCTCCGCCACGCCCTGCAGCGGAGTCTCTCTGTTGTATCGGGTTGCCTCGGGAACAGCAGGCTGCGTCAGCAGTGGGCGTGTATCTCAGTAGGGATGGGTTGCCTCGGCAACGGCTGGCTGCGTCAGCAATGGGTGTGTATGTCAGTTGGGGTGGGTTGCCTCGGTAATGGTGGCTGCCCCTCCCCCTCAGAGCGTCTCGGACCGTCTGCATGGGGCTTGTTTGAAATCGCGGTTTTGTTCGTCCCACTGGGCCAATCCTAACGCTCTGTTCCTGCAATCCCCTGGGCTGGCCCACTGTCCACGTCTAGCTCAGTCTCAAGTCCAGCCCTCTCACATCTCCAGTTGCCAGTTCAACGGGGCACCCGGACAAGTGCGCCCTGTGGGGAGCGCTGGGTAAGGCCGGCCGCCGCCACCCCGGCTGCCGGCTTCGCCAGGCGGAATATCTGCCTGGCGTCCCGCGTCTCCTCTTCACTTGGGAATTTCCCTGTTCCATGCGCAACAAAGATCAGTCTGGAAATGCAGCTCAGACTCACCTCTCCACAGACACAACGAGAACTCCAATCCTGGGTTGTTCTCACAGCGCCATCTTGAGTCCTCCCTCTCCAGAGTGTTTTATTCTATTAGGCAATAACCAGGTTCTATCTTGCTGATATCCACTTTGTGTGCAAAATAATACATATGTAAAATGATTAGAGTGAAAAGAAAACATTTGGTCTGCATAATTCAATATATACTGCTGTGTAGTCATGTCTTGCAGTTGGTTTACCCAACTAATAGGTTAAGTTTTTTTTCAACTCCATCCTAACAATGCTTGGTAAAATACAATTGACAAGATAAAAAGAGGTGAAAGGGGAAAAAAAACAAATTGAAGAAGGCATTAGGCTTTATCTTGACCTCACACAGTTTTTTTTTTTTTAACTCAGTACTTCCAAAGACATTATTTTTAGGTGCTTTTGATATGGTTAAACAGTTATGTTTCCAACTAGCTTTTTAATACATGAAAAATGTTATTTTTTAATGTCATAAAATTATTATTTAATTAATTGATGGAAAAAATAAATAAAGTGATTTAAATCAATATAAGCTTTTATAAAATTTCGTTACTTGTTGCAACAACTATCAAGTAAAATAAAATTACCCATCCAGTAAGCAATGAATTTACACTTAGCATCACCATGAGTTCACAGGTATTAAATTAGCCACAGAGCAACTCTTGGGAGGAATCCAAACTTAATAAGAATGGACGAGAATGCAATTTTCAAAAGAACATGAAGCCAAATATATGGCATATAACTCTGACTCAGTCCACAATAATGTGTCACTACTTTTCTGCTATTTTTATAGATAGTCATTATATTTGTGCCTCTATTCTTAGTTCTATTTCTTTCTCAAAGAAAGTTGAATTTCAGTAGAACTGAACTAGTTTTTTTTTTCCTTTGTAAAAACCAAACTATTTTTAGACCTCAGACATTTCTATCATTAAACCCATGTGACAAAGCATGTTTTGAAAGGGAGCATGGCTCATAAAATGGTTTTCACACTGTGAGTATGTGGGCATTTCTTTAATTCCAGAATAATACAACAACCAGTTCTAAAAAATCTCTGTAAGTGGCTGCCTGCCAGCTTTCAGCACATAGCCTCTTACAGTCCCTTGATAGCTAAGGCTTGCTGTCTGCCATATAACACTGAAGCTCTTGGCAAGACTCTCCCAATTTATGGGGCTTTGGGAGTCACAGCCTTGAGCTATGTTGCAGCAATAGTTGAGCATCTGCCATGCCAGAAAGCCCAGAGTTTCCGCTGGCAACAGTGTGTCCCTGCCCAGGCAAGTATTGCAGAGTGCAGGAGAGCCAGACGACTCCCATAAGACTGGAGACACGGATTCCATTTGCCAGGCTGCCAACATCAAGCAGTGGATGTTTAGCCATGAATCAAAGATATCTTATGAAAATCTTTTACAATCTGCATTTGAAACACCTTTGTACCATCAAGTAAAATGTATTAGATTTACATAAATATTGGCCAGAAATATTAACCTTACTCAGGATTAAGGTTGAAGATTAAGCAGTCCTACCCTAGAGCACACCTGAACATTGATGTTACATTACTATTACATTAGTTGCCATTACTGAATATGTGCCAGATGTCAGACACCATGTTAAAAGATTTACATACATTACATTTTGTATGACAATATAAATCCAATTTGAAAGTTGTGAAATTCACACTAAGTCACTCTAAGACACTTGCTCAGTGTCAAGGCTTGTAGAGGGGAGAGTTGGAATTTGAATGTAGGTTTTTCTGATACCAAAGACTCCATACTATTCTGTTTTTCTAGTGCCTTTGCAATTTTTTTTAACTTTCATTTTAGGTTCGGGGGTACATATGAAGGTTTGTTACATAGGTAAACTGCAATTTTCCTTCTCACCCTCAGGACTCATTAGAGTGGAAAGGACTTAGACTTATAAGACTTTCTATACTGTTCTGAAGTTCTGGATTTGAGATTTTTAAGAAACCTGGACTAGAATTAAAATGAGTTCTGAACAAATCTTTAATAATCTTTTAAACACAAAATTTAAGGCGTGTATTACTCAAGATAATTTTATTGAACATTTTTGCTGAAGTTCTGCTTAAGTTTGGATAAGCTTGCCAATACTACCATGTCACAGTGTGTGTTAAGATTAGACACTGGAAAAATCAATTACTTAGAGAGATTTAAAAGAAAAAAGATGAGGTTTAATGTTTCTGACCAGTGGCTTTCACAATTGACATGAAAAACTATTTTGAATCAACAATTTATCCATGAAAAGTATTTACCCACTAAAATATATGCTATATATATTTACCATAGATATAGCCCATGAATGTGGGTCATGGTACAGCCATGAATGTACATGGTTATATAATTTTTTATTAATAGGCATGTCAATCGTCATGTACATTAAGACAGACACATAGCTGAAATGCCCTGCTATTACAGAGACACATGGGCAGACTCCTACCATTAACTAGGAATATTTTTTATTTCCTAATCTAGAATACAAAGAAAATATATTTTCAAGAAATTTCGTTTTATTGTGGAAGAACTTATTTATAAGGATACAATAGTTCATGATTTAATCACTCGTTGGGTTGTCTATTTTGTAGAATAATCTCTATTCATTTATTAAATTGTATATAAAAAAGTAATAAAGAAAATACACAGAATACAAACTTAAATAAAAAGTGCTATCATCTGTAAACCCAAAAGAATTAATATACATCTTTTCAGACACAAATGACATTCACAGTATGTAGCTTATGAAGAAGAAAAAGCAAAGCTGTAAGAAATATTTGCCTCTTTCAAGCCCTGAAATAAATCGGAATTCTATATTTTACTATTCTCAATAGCAAATTGTTAATTAAATAAAGACAGAAAATTACAAAATGAGGACAAACATGCTTTATGTGGAGGACAATTTCTCTAATCTCTTCATTTTTTTTTGACAAATTAAGAGATCATGAGATATACTACTGAAAAGAAAGGAAAAACAGAATAAGACATCAAACAGCACAAGCCAGAAAATCTTCCTCTTCTTTGCTCCTCCATGCCATATCCAATCATTTCTAAGTCATGTGGTTTTTGCCACATTTCCATATCTGCTTAAAATTCTCCCTCCCTTTGAGTTAACATGTCCTCATAGAGCTGTGATGATTCCCTTTAGTGCCCTAATCTGAGTGTTACTGGATGTTTACTGATACAATAATTTGATTATTTCTCTCATTTTTCTGAGAGAATAGGGACTATGTCTATTTATTTATCTCCATTTTTATTCATATCTTCAATACATTGTCTGGCACATAGTTGTCAATCTTCTTTGATTGATTCAATGACCAAATTAAAAAATGACTTAAAATTTAAATTGTATGACAGTTAAAAGTTAAAGAAAATAATTTTAGGTATATGAGATCGTTTATATTCTAAAACTTTGAATATAATTGTTGTCTCCAAAATATTATCACTCTTATTCTTTTTTATTGTATGAATTTAAGGTATACAACATAATGTTTTTATATACTGACATACGGCTAAATGATGACAACAGGTAAGCAACTTAACATATTCATCATTTCGTATAGGTAGTTTTTGTGTGCATGTGGTAAGAACACCTAAACTTCCTCTGTTAGAAAATATTCTGGACACAGTATAGTACTATAATGATGGGTCTCAAGCTATATTTTAGATCTCTAGATGTTTTTCCTTCTACATAACTGACACTTCCTACACTTTGACCTATTCCACCTCCCTTTTCCACCCCTGGAAACTACCATTTTATTCTCCGTTTCTACGTATTCAACTTTTGTTTTTTAAAAAATATTCCACATATAAAAGTGAGCACACAGTATTCTTTTTCTTTGACTGGCTATTACACTTAACATAACACTGTGATTCAGAATAAATGTTATTAATATTACGACTTCATGAACTAGTTTTTTCCAGGAACCAGTGAGGGAC
Source organism: Callithrix jacchus (assembly GCF_049354715.1). NCBI lineage: Eukaryota > Metazoa > Chordata > Mammalia > Primates > Cebidae > Callithrix > Callithrix jacchus. Next base: position 106,078,285 of record NC_133503.1, on the reverse strand, counting down.
ACATAGAGACTACCTGAACCTAACATGTAGCGTGAACTTAAGCCACCCAGAAAACACAACAGTAAGGATAGTAACCACTTGCAGTCACAAAGCCAGTGAAATATTGGGTTCTTTATTAAACAGCATTGTTTGGGAAATTACTAATAGAACTGTTTACTCTCTAATCCAATAACATACCAAAGAGTCAAAGAAATCAAATTTGGCTTTGTATTACTACTAGTATGTGTGAATAACTGCCCATATTTCATGGAATTATAGAAATATTTTGCTGTATATAATTAGATGTGTTCTAGTATTACTTTTAAATGATTACAACAAATAGAAAAACTGGACATTTTCTGAAAAGTGGATAAATGGCTTTGTTCTGTCACCTAATACATCTTCACAACAATTTTCTAAGCCATCTCCCAAGAGTAAGGGTCAAAAAGAAATGACTGTAATTGTAAGATTTCATAATTTGTTTTAATGATAAATGATTTAATGAAAGACATATTCAGAATTACTAATTACTATATTTGAAATCATTTCATGTTACATACTATCCAAGATTCTTTAGAATTTAGGTTTTATATGATACAGATTTTGGGTGATAGACCGACTTTTCCTTTAACTAATTCAGCTGTTTCTCTACGTAAAAAGTAAAATGAACCCAAGGCAAAGATGTGCTGTATAAAATAGTTTCAATGAAATATAACTAGTACAAAGATTCTTATTTCCATTAATAGCTAATATGGTTTTGCTAATTAAAATCTGGATTTTTTGTAGATGTTGAGTTGCCATGATATTATGAAGAAGCATAGGGCCACATTGGTGTGAGTGAAACACCAGTACAGGGAGAATGGAAGTGAGTACATATCATACACTCTGGATTAGTTGGGATATGGAGTTTTCTTCCACTTTTTTTGGCTCACTAACTGGGAGTCTGCTACCATCAGCACTTGCAAGAATATAGGCTTGTGCGAAGGATCTTTCGCCCCAGACGTTTATGACTGTCTATACTGGCATAACTTTTTATTCTTCTATTCATTTTTCATAGGGCTCTCATATCAGCAGGTTATTAGCCACTGTATTGTACCTTATAGCAGTCATATTAATATTTGTTATCAACAGTGGAGTGGGCAGACATGAAAAGAGATTAGCACTCATTTAATCATAATGTGTTTGAGGGTATGATCGTTGATTTTCCCATTATTATCATCAATCTGAGATAAAGGAAAGATTGAAGTAACACTAGCATTTCCTTACATAATCAAAGTTCAGTTGCTAGAAAAAGATTTTTAAATTCAAATTGATTGTGTACCCTTAGCAACTGAGGAATGAGAAAATCAAAATATTTAAAGAGGAAGACTGGAGTAATTGTGGCTGACATTTCTTATGCTCATCTGCAAGAGGGATGCAGCACAATGCTTTCATTTCTTGAATAAAGGGGGTGTTTATGTGGTAGGTGCATGGTGGTGGTGGTGGTGGGTGGGGGGATTGGGAGGGAGAAATAGAGAAACTGAAAAATGTGGGTCACTTTTTATATTTTCCCATAAAAAGCTTGTGTTCACTAGAGTAAAATATGTTATTAATCTATCTAACTATCTTCCTAAGTGAACTCAATGGTCAAATTTACTATGGTTCTTAATACAAAATATTGGTTTTCCTATGACCAGAGTTGTCCCTTGATACCAATCTGAGGAAATAGGTTATATTGTAATAGAATGTAGCATACTAGAAAATAAACTAATAATATATTAAATGCTTGAAAAAAGTATTCTCAGGCAGCAAAGATGTTTTTAAAAATAGTAAAATTATGATATGAAATTCAGTTATAATACAAAATTACCTAAAGTAGAAAAGTATTATTAAGAGCAAAAAAAAAAGTGCATTATTTGCCTAAATCAAGAATGTTTATATACTGAACATACACTTGCCAATCTATAAGTTGGGTAATTGAGTTTTAAACTGAATCACATACATTGTAGAGTAGTAATGGTGCCCTGCCTTGATGCTGTATTATTGTCCAGGAATAAATTCTTGTGCCCTTCTTTCCATTCTGTTTCTCCTGTGATTTCCAATTTGTTCTGGAAGAGCACAATCTTATCACGTTTTAGTGTGCTACTGCCTAGATTTAAGAGAGAATATATCACCGGCATCCCCTTGTATTTCCAGAATGTATGACATAAATTGTTGTGAAGTATATGCTGAAAATATGACTTTAGTAAATCTAGTTTAATACCGAATACTCTTAATGGAGCAAAAACAAAGACACACACAAATAACATACAATGTGAAAAAGTAAATTTTCTTAAAATGAAAGGTATATATATATAGAGAGCCTCTTTGAATGAATTTTTTGGACACAGCTTTTTCTTTTCTCTCACCAAATCTATTTTCAAGTCAATTTTCATTATAGAAATTGCATTTATCAAAACATGAACATGTGACATATGCAGAGAATATTCTCAAAAATTTGTTTCCATTGTTTGTTATATTCCTTGCATAGTATATTTAACTGCATAAGTAAATTATTTATGAAGCCTACATAATAGATTTAGATTTAGATGATTTTTATATTCTACGAATATGTGAAACATCTAAATTTGTTTTTTAACCTGTCATTCTGCTTTAAAAACAAATGAAAATGCGTGCACACAAAATTCCTTTACAGTTCGTTAAGTTTTGCTTCCATTTTTTACTAACTTTATCTAATGCATTTTCACAGTTTTTCAGGACTGTTGGCAATGACAAGTGCTATATCATGGGCAGATCACTTGTAAATACATCTTGACATAATTTCTTCAACTGCATCCATATATCTTTTCATTTCACTTAAAAACATTCTCCCAATGCTAACTATGTCTTAGAATATGCCAGATGTCGTATATGCAGTCATAAACAAGACAGCTTTGGTTTTCTACCCTCGCAAAGTTAGTTCCTAATTTGTATGGAAAATATGAAAAATTTATACATAAAATAACTGCAATGTGCACTTTATGATGGAAAAAGTACACATTGTTACAAGAAAACATAATAATGGTAGCTCATCTAGTCTTCAAGTAATTTGCAGTTTTAAATTGACAGCTGAAATATATGCTATATGTATTATACACATATTATAATTTAAGAGATGTCTATTCTATTCACTTAGCATGTCCTGGCACTCAGTATACTATATAACTGATGTGTAGTAGGCAGTCAAAAAGCCACACAGAACAAATAATAGATGAGTGAAAGGGATTGACAACCAAAGAGATTTGATGTGAGATAGGTGCAAGGTGTTAAAATATGCCACTGGCTGACAGACACAGTGGACTCCCCATAGCTACCTAAGGTGATTAAAATTAAGGCAGACCAGGCAGCCATAGCTGGTTGAGGGAGGAGTCACATATTGTATGTTATCAGAAAGATGTTGTAAAAGTGTTATAGGACCTTCCTTTCTACAATCAAGCCAAACCAGTTCCTGCTGCGGGTGCCAAGATAAACTGGCCAAAACCCACCAACCCCACTGGTTATTTGCAAGAAACATCTGACAGAGACTGCTGGTTTGGGGCTTGTCAACTATCCAGACAGGGCTTGCCTATTTTGACCAATCAGAACCAAACAAATTTGAATCTGTGATTTGCATGAATAGACTTGATTGAGAACCTGAGTAAGAACTTTCCCCTTTCAAGCCAGACTTTCCCATTTTTCTACAGAGAACACACTTTCACTTGTACCGAAGGCTGTGGCTCCCCAATCAGCAGATTTTTTCTTAGAAAATAGTTATATTTTTGCCCCCACTAAACTCGTTAGTCTTTGGTTAATCGTTTGCAGAGAGAACATAAAATATAAAAGCTTGAAGGTGAGAGGATGTAGAGAAAATAAGTTAATCATGACCAGGTGAAGAATGAAGAGACGAAGGTGGAGTTTTAGATGGAGGCCAGGTTCTCAAATATTTTTGACTTCCTGAAACCAATAGAATATTTTAAAAACGATTTACATAAATAAATCATCAAATTGAATTTCAGAAAAATCACTCAGGCTTTTTTGTAGAGAATAGCTTGGAGAGGCCAAATCTGGTGGAAGAGAGAATTTAAGACTGTAAAGTTCATCTAGCTGAGAGAAGTCATAAAAGATCTCATCTAGCTGAGAGAAGATGTCTCAGGCTAGTAATACAGCTGGAGTTTTGAGAAATGTGAACATGTCCCTAAAGAACTTAGAGACATGAAAAACTTAGTTATGAGTTTAATGTGTTGAATATGGAAGAGGTTCCTGTCAGGGAGGATTCTCATGTGCTAAGAGAACTAAGATAACCAACAGTAGTATTTTAGAGAAAAATATACTTGTGAAAAAGAATTGGAGATGTCTGTGCTAGATTCACAGAAAAGTGTCCAGTTGACAACTGGAAATTCGGGTACAAAGAGGTTATCAGTTTTCTCCACTAGAAAATATCATATATTTCCAGGATGCGAAGGGTAGAGTTTATCTAGGGATTTGAATGTCCAATTTGCTGGAAGGTAATTAACTATTTTAGTTGAGAAGTCATTTCTGAGATTTTGATCTCAAAGAGACTGTGGGGAGTTCAGTCTGTTGATACAGTAGTGGCTGAAGAGTCAAATAATGAATCTAAAACACAAAGCTAAGGAAATGGAAGCTGGAGGAAGTGGGGAACAAAATGAATGTAATGTCCTCCTGGTCTAAAGCAGCATTTAGGAATTAATTGAATCAATAATACTGAGGAAGGATTGCTGTTGTTCTAGGTTAAATAAGAATTAGTGTATGCGTTTAAAATTTTTCTTGAAAAATGGTGAGTAAATGTGTAATTCTATCTATATCAATATCTCTAGAGAACTCAGCTGGTACAGTGCATATTACTTAATTTCTTGGATGTAACCAAAGTACAAAATAAATCTTGCTGTCTTGTTTATCTTTTATGTACAAATAGCAAAATAGGAAAATGGATTCCTAAACATATTAAGCCAAAACTGTTAAACAAAGGAGGTGAGAAATAAAAGGTGCCTAGTATCTTTTCTTGGACTAATTTGACACCTAGGCTCACCATTTTCAGACCAAGTAGAGGACTGCTTGAATGTAGAAATTGTTCTTTTAAGGCAAATAAAAAATCATGCATATTCTGTTATCCATGATCTATAGTCTTTAAAAATATTTGTTTTTTTGTTATAATCCTGGGTCAAAAAGAAAATTAAAGATTCTTCGGCTTTCTTAGCTTGATCAACTACAGACTTATTTTTATTTAGAAAATAATAAATTCTAGTATATTACTTGTTTAAGAGAAAAATCAGTTTTGTGTTCGTAAGTTTAAGAAAGGTATCATTGATATAATAAGGAACAAAAATATAAGTTACAATGAAGTAAGACATATTTCAGCCTTTGACCAATCTTGCTTTTGATAAATAGGCATGATCAGTTTCAATGAACATTGTTGTCATCTCTATTTGGTCATTGTTCTCTGCAAGATATTCCTTGCTAAGAAAGATAATTTTTATCTTTAGAAAAGCAAGAGTGAATAAATGATCATGTTTAGAAGTCTCAGGCAGGTGAATATTTCATAGACATTGACTAGATTTTCTTCAAAAGTAGAAAAGGTTTAGGAATGTAAATGCCTATTTTTCTAGAAAGATAATTTATTATTTTGATGAGAAATAAATTCCAAAGGTTAATTACTATAAGAATGTATTATAGATTCCAAAATTAAAGTAGATACATTAAAGCCCAACCTAGCATTGTCAAAAGCAGAATGAATTGTTCAAATTCACAGCCTATTAGAGAATGAGGAAATAGTTTTATGACAATGTCCTTGGGGATCTGAGCTTACTGTGCTCAGATTATTCCTCATTATCACTTTCAGCATACCATAGGAGCTTTCCAAATCTTATATGGAATAGACTAAAGTTCTAACTTTAGTTGTGGGCGCACACATACTACATCTAGATACACTTAGTCAAGAAGCAGTCTATACTTTTTGGCCGTTTGTATGGCTTATTATGAGAAATGTCTATTCAGATCCTTGGTCCACTTTTAGTTGATTATTTGAGTTTTTTGCTGGTTAGTTGTTTGGGTTTCTTGCATATTCTGTATTTTATTGTAATGCATCAAGCTTTGCTCTTTTTTTTTCAGAATTGCTTTAATTATTCAAGATCTTTTGTAGTTCCATATACATTTTAAGATTGTTTTTTATTTCCCTGAACAATGTAATTGATATTTTGAAAGAGATTGCACTAAATCTGTATATTGCTTTGGGTAGTGTTGCTATTTTAACAATATTAATTCTTCAAATCCATGAGCATGGAATATCTTTCTATTTTTGTGTCCTCTTTAGTGTCCTTCATCAGTGTTCTATAGATTTTTGGATAGAATTTTTATTTTTTTGGTTAAATTGATTCTTTGGTGTTTTATATTCCTTGTAGCTATTGTAAGTGGGATTAACTTTTAATGCTTTTTCAGAATGTTTGCTATTGGCATATATAACTGCTACTGATTTTTGTATGTTGATTTTGTATCCTGCAACTTTACTGAATTTACTGATCCATTCTAATAGTTTTCTGGTGGAATCAGTAGGATTTTTAAAGTATAAGATTATGTCAGCTGCAAACAAGGTTAATTTGACTTCTTTTCCAACTTGTTTGCCTTTTATTTCTTTCTGCAGCCTACTTGCTTGGTCAGGACTTCCTGTATTATGCTAAATATAAGTGGAGAAACTGAGTATCCTTGTTTTGTGCCAGATCTTAAAGGAAAGGCCTTCAAATATTTCCCTGTTCAGTTTGATATTAGTTGTGGCTTTGTCATATATGTCAAATAAGGAACATATTATTTTGAGATATGTTCCTTCTATATCCAGTTTGATGAGGGGTTTTTAAATCATAAAAGGGTGTTGAATTAGGAACATATTATTTTGAGATATGTTCCTTCTATATCCAGTTTGATGAGGGGTTTTTAAATCATAAAAGGGTGTTGAATTTTATGAATGCATTTTAAGTATCTATTGAAATAATCATGTGTTTGTCTTGGTTCTGTAAATGTGAATATTATGTTTATTGATTTGTGTATGTTGAGTCATTCATGCATCCCTATGATTAATCCCACTTGATCATGGTGAATGGTCTCTTTTTGTTTTGTTTTGTTTTTTGCAATGGAGTTTCGCTCTTGTTACCCAGGCTGGATTGCAATGGCACGATCTCGGCTCACCACAACCTCCGCCTCCTGGGTTCAAACAATTCTCCTGCCTCAGCCTCCCAAGTAGCTGGGACTACAAGCGTGTGCCACCATCCCCAGCTAATTTTTGTATTTTTAGTAGCCACAGGGTTTCACCATGTTGACCAGGATGGTCTAGATCTCTTGACCTCGTGATCCACCCCTGTTGGCCTCCCAAAGTGCTGGGATAATAGGCGTAAGCATGGCTCCCGGCCGTGAATGGTCTTTATAATGTTTTATTGAATTTGGGCTGCTAGTATTTTGTTGAAGATTTTTGCATCTGTATTCATCAGTGATACTGGCCCGTTGTTTTTGCTTCTTCTTTTGGTTTTGGTTTCAAGGTATTGCTGGTCTCATAGAATGAGTTTGGAAGTATTCTTTCCTCTTGTATTTTATAAAAATTTGAGTATAATTGGTATTAGTTGTACTTTAAATGTTTGATAAAATGCGGCAATGAAACAATTGGGTTCTAAGCTTGTTATTATTATTATTATTATTATTACGGTTTTGATCCTATTACTCATTTTGTTTGTTGAGGGTTTCTACTTAGTGCTTTAATTTTGGTTGATTGTATGCATACAGGAATTAACTCATTTTTTCCCCAAGTTTTCCTATTTGTTTGCATATAGTTGTTTGTGATATTCTTTAATGATTATTTGTATTTCTGTCGTCTCAGTTGTTAGGCCTCCTTTTTTTGTTTGCTGATTTTATTTATTTGTGTCTTATTTCTTTTTTCCTAGTCTAGATAAATATTTGTTGATTTTCTTCACCTTTTCAAAAAATAACTTTTCATTTAATTGATCTGATGTGTTATTCTTTTAATCCTGTATTATTGCTTTCCTTCTACTAATTTTGGGTTTGGTTTTTCTTACTCCTCTGATTCTTTAAGGTGCATGATTAGATTGCTGTTGAAGTCTTTCTGCTTTTTGATATAGGCATTTATTGCTATAAATGACTTCTCAGTATTGCTTTGCTATGTCGCATAGATTTGACATGCTGTATTTTTATTTTTATTTGTTTCAAGAAATTCTTACATTTTGTTCTTAATGTCTTCATTGACCCATTTACCATCCATGAACATGTTGTTTAATTTCCATGTGTTTGTGTAGTCTCTGAGGTTTGTCTATTATTGATTTTTAGATTTTTCCATTATTGTTGGAAAACATTTTTTATATAACTTCTACATTTTTTAATTTGTATAGACCTGTTTCAGTGCCTCAGATATCTATTCTGAAGAATGTTTCACGTGCTGATGATAAAAATGTTTATTCAGCAGCAGTTAAGCGAAATGTTCTTTAAATGTCAATTAGACCTATTAGATCTAGTGTGTAGTTTGTGTCTGAAGTTGACTTTTTGTCTGAATGATCTGTGCTTCACTTAGAATGGGGTGTTAAAGCCCCCTACTGTTACTATATTGCACTCTGCCTTTGCAATTAGATCTATTAATGCTGCTGTTTATACATGAGAGCCCTAGTTTGGGGTGCATAGATATTTATAATCATTATTGACTTGTGCTGAATTATGCTGAATTGACCTCTTTATGATGATATTGTGACCTTCTTTGTCCGTTTTTTGCTGTATTTGATAGGGAGTCAATTTTATCTAATATGAGTATAGCTACTCCTGCTGTTTTGTGGTGTATGTTTGCATAGACTATGGTTTTCTGCTTCTTCACTTTTAGTCTATGTGTGTCTTTATAGGTGAAGTGAGGTATTTGTAGGCAGTATATAGGTGGATCTTGTTTCTGTATCCATCCAGTCACTCTACATTTTTAATGGAGTAATCACATCTATTTACATTCCATGTTATTACTGATAAACTGCAAACTTACTATTGCCATTTTGTTGTTTGCTTTCTGGTTGTTTTGTAATTCTTCCCTTTCTTTTTTTGCTTTCTTACTGTCTTTGAGTTTTAATTCGTTCATTGCTATGTTTTAGTTCATTCATTACTTTTTATTTTTAATGAATCTACCATAGGTTTTTGTGTTGTGGTTACCATGTGACTTATGAAAATTATTTTATAGATATAGCAAGTTATTTTAAACAGATGATAATTTATCATACATAAAAAATAGAAACAGAAAAATGTAAATAAAATTCTAAATATTAACTCCATCACCACACATATATTTTGACATTTACCTTTCTGAATTTACATATTTTATATTACCTATGTCTTAATGGGTGGCTGTATCTATTATTGTTTCTGACAGACTTGTTTTTGAACTTGATACTAGAGTAATAAGAAATTTTAACACTCTATTAGAGACTTCTTGGTTTATCCATGTATTTCCTTTTACCAATGGATATTATACCTTAAATTTTTGGGGGGGATACTAGTGGTTTTTTTTCCTCTCAGATTGAACAGCTCAATTTAGTAATTTGTGAGATGGGTCTGGTTGTGGTAAATTCCTTTGTCTAGGAAAAACTTTATCTCTTCTTCATGTTTGAAGGATATTTTTCTTTCAGTAGTTTGAAAATGTCATTCCACTTGCTGCTGGATGGTAACATTTCATTGAGATGTCAGGTGCCCAATGATTTGGAGCCCCTTTATAGGTCATTTGCTTATTTGCTTGTGCCGCTTTTAGGAGCATCTCTTTGTCTTCTGTATTTGAGAATTTGATTATTTTATATCTTTGGGATCAAAACTGTTTGGTGTTTTCTGATCCTCCTTTCCTGGATATGTATATCTTTCTCATGTTTTGGAAAGTTTTCTATTATATTCTTGAATAACCTTATCCCTTGCTTTTTGCTAAACTCCCTCTTGCATACCAATAATTCTTTAATTTTGTCTTTTGAGGTAATTTTCTTTGTCTTGTAGGCAATCTACTATAGATTTTTGTGTTGTGGTTACCACGTGGCTTACAGAAACATAGGCTCATTTTATTCTTTCACACATGGATATCCAGTTTTCCCAACATCATGTGTTGAAGAGACAATTTAGGGGCATACTTCTATCAAATATTGCACTAAATCCATAGATCACTCTGGGTAGTACAGACATGCTAACAATAGTAATTCTTCTAATCCATGAACATAGGATACCTTTCAAATCCATGAACCCATAGTGTGTATGTGTGTGTGTGTGTATGTGTGTGTCTGTATATACATATATATAGTTAAATATATCTAATCAATGCTCTGTAGTTTTCAATGTAGAGAATTTTTACCACCTTGGTTAAATTTAATCTTAGGAATTGTATTTTTTGATGCTATTTTAATTGAATTATTTTCTTCATATTTTTTAGTTAGTTCATGATTTGTATATAGAAACACAACTGACTTTTATGTATTATTTTGTATTCTGCACTATATTTGATTTATTTATTAGCTGATCTGATTACTGTATATTATATGCATCAAAATATCACTATGTGCCCCATGGATATGTACAATTATTGTCAGTTAAAAAGAACCTAAAAATATTCAATGATTTTCTAGGTATAAAAGCATGCCATCTGAAAACACAGACAACTTTACTTCTTCCTTATTAATTGAAATGCCTTTATTACTTTTTATTACCTTTTTGCTCTGGCTACAATACCAAGTACTATGTTGAATGGAAGAGGTGAGAAATTACATCCTTATCATCTTCCTGTTGTTAGAGAAAAGTATGTCAACTTTTTACAGTTGAGTATAATGTTAGCTGTGGGCTTGTCATATATGGCTCTTATTATGTTTAGTTGAATTTCTTATGTACTAATTTGTTGAGAGTTTTTGTCACATACTAATGTCAAATTTTGTAAAATACTTTTTCTATGCATCTATTGAGATAATTATATGATTTTTATCCTTCACTTTTAATGTGATATATAATTATTTATTTGTATAATCCTTAAATCACAAGAATAAATTATACTTGATGGTATGTATGATTCTTTAATATGCTGTTGAAATCAGTTTGCTAGTATTTTATTAAGAATTTTTGCTTCTATATTCAAAAGATAATCAGCACGTAATTTTCTTTTTTCGTATAGTGTCCCTGTGTTGGTATCAGGATAATACCAGCCTTGTAAAATGAGTTTAGAAGTGTTTCTTTATGCAATTTTTTGGTAAGTTTTGAAAACAATTTTTCTTCTTTAAATGTTGGTAGAGTTCACCAGTGAAGCCATATGATCCTGGAATTTTCTGTGTCAGAAGTTTATTATTATTAATAATATTATTACTGATTAAATCTCCTTAGTAATTTTTAGTCTGTTCAAAATTCCTATAAATTATAATTCAGTCCTGGTAATTTCTATGTTTCCAGGAACTTATTCATTTCTTATAGGTTATGAAATTTGTTGGCATATGATTGTTTATAGTAGTCCTTTAGGATCACTTGTATGTCTGTGTTGTGACATAGGCTCTCCTTTTCATTTATAATTTTATTTATTTTTGTCTTCTCTTATTTTAAGGTTGCTTAATTAATTTTGTTGATTTTAAAAGAGAACTCTTAGTTTCACTTATTTTTTCCATTAATCCTCTAATTGTTTGTTTATTTCTGCTCTAATCATTTCTGTCTTCTGCTAACTTGGGATTAGTGTGTTCTATTCCTATTTCTTTGAGGTATAAAGTTAGGTCAATTATTTAAAATTTTTCTTTTTCTTTATACAAGCATTTATTACTATAAAATTCTTTAAATTGTTTGGTTGTATTCTGCAAGATTTGATATGTTTTGTTTTCATTTTCATTTGTTTTGAGACTTTTTATTTCCCTGTTGACATCTAGTTTCACCCAGTAGTTGTTCAGAAATGTTTTGTTTGAAAATACATGTATTTGTGAATGTTTTGAATCATTCCTTGTTACTGATTTCCAGTTTCATATAATTGTGGCAGAAAGACACGTGATGTAATTTCTATCCTTCTAAATTTGTTAAGACTTTTAACAGTCTATATTAACTTAATATCAACTTATCTTCAATTGCATACAAGTACTTTTCACCCTTACTTCCTCCTCCCTCGCCATATTTTGTTATTGATGTCAATTTTGCTTCCGATTATATTTAACATTATCAAATTATTATAACTATAGTTACTTGAATACTTTGTCTTTTAACTTTTACACTAAAGCTAAAGGTGATATATGCACCCTTATTAGGGTATTCTAGATTTGACTATATACTTAGCTTAACCAGCAAGTTCTATACTTTCTTATTGCTAGCCAGCACTCTTTTATTTCAACTTGAAGAACTCCCTTTGGTATTTCTCATAAAGCACATTTAGTAATGATGAACACCCTCAGCTTTTGTCTTGGCAAGACTTTATCTCCTTAATTTCTGATGGACATCTTTGCCAGGAAAAATATTCTTTGTTTGCAGGTTTAAATGTTTTTTTTTTTTTTATTTTCTGTACTTTGTTTATATTATCACACTGTCTCCTGGCCTGCAATGTTTCCACCAAAAAATCTACTTATATTCTTACGGGTGTGTCTTTGCAGTTCATTTACCTATTTTCTCTTTTTCAAAATGTTGTCTGTCCATTGACTTTTAACAATTTAATTGTTACGTGTCTCAGTGAAGACTCTTTATGTTCAATCTATTTGATGTTTTGGGGGCTTCATGGAACTTAATGCCTATTTCTTTTTCCAGATTTTGGTAATTTTTATTTTGTTATTTCCATAAATAAGCCTCTACCCCTTTTACTTTATCTGTTTTCTCTAGAAATCTTATAATGCATATATCAGTTACTTGATGATGTCTTATATGTCTCATAGCCTTACTTCATTTTTTTATTATTGTTTCTTTTTGTTCCTCTGACTACATAATTTTGAATAATCTGTCTTTAAATTTGCCAAATCTTTCTTCTGCTTAATTAAGAATTTAGCTCATTGAATTCTTCATCTCCAGAATTTTTATATGGTTCTTTTTTATAATTTATATTTCTGTTTAATCTCTCCTTTTGTTCATATATTGTTATCTGGATTTCCTTCGGTTGTCCTTTTGTGTCCTCATATTACAATAAGCTTCTTTAAGACGATTATTTTCATTCATTTCTCAGGTAATTTGTAGATCTCTATATCTATGAGGTCAACCACTGGGGCTTTATTTTTGTCCATTTGTGGTGCCATTAAAAAAATGTTAATGCTCCTTGAAGACTTATATTGCTGTTTTGGCAATTCAAGAGGTAGTCACATCTTCCAGTTTTTATAGATTAACTTTGAGAAATAAACACTTTTCTCTGTTACTCCAGCTAGAGATTATCCAAATCTCTAGCTGGAGTAACAGAGAAAAGTGTTTATTTGAAAAGATAAAAGAAATATCTTTTATGTGGATAAACCCACTATGCTATTCTTGTTCCCTTTTTTGACAAAAGTTCTAAGATTATGTGCCTTCTTTTGATCTTACTAGTCCAGACTGGGTGCCTCAAGCCTCCTGTTTATTTTCTTAGGATGTGCCCTGAAAACTCAAGGTTGTTCACCTTCTCCCAAAAACAGCAGAGTCTAACTGGCTGCTGATATCTGTGTGCTATCTTCAGAGGCCAACATGAGCTACCTGTGTGGGAGTACACACCATCTGCAGGAGAGGGTGGGGCATTAGCTTTGGGCAGAAGATACTGCTGAGGGCACATGTCAGCTGGTTGAGTAGATTTGCAAGTAAGATGGCTCATGGAATTTGTGGGAATAACTCTTGATGGGATGTGAGGATGTTTGTTTAGATTTGTGCACCACCTGCCATAAGTCTCTTCCCCTATTCTCTTCTCCTATCTTCTCCCAGGAGATTCAGTTATTATGAACCCCTAAGTGTTTTGGGTGGGGTGAGACAGGAGTGAACTTCCTAGGCATTGTCCATCAAGACTGGGGAAACCAAGTCCTCAGTTCATTTTAGATTTTCCCCATGAGAGAAATTATAGGTTAAGGGGCTCTCCCTTGCCAGCGGGCTTTACTGTTTTAGGAAAAAGATAACATCAATAAAGTGAAACTGTTCTTATTCTCTCCATATATCATATATATATATATATATATATATATATTTTCTCCACTGAGATGTTGCTGCCTCTCAATTGGACTCCCAAGCTCCCATAAAGGTATTGTTGTCTGTGAATGGTTGTTAAAGATGATGACTATTGGAGGTTTGAAGGCTGGAATCTTCTATTTCGTCATCTTCCTGATATCTGTCAGACACATTATTTAACAATATTACATACTGGCAGTTTTCTTCTTTTGTTTTCACTAAAGGAAATCATGATATCAAAACTGTACTGCTGTTGCTAGAAATTTCTAGCTTATGGTCTGGCATGCAAGAAGCTTGGAAGGCACCACATTATTCTAATAAGTAAAAAACTGAAAACTCAACACCATTTTTCAGAATTGTCAAAATAGTGTAGTCACAAGGTAAACTGCCCCCCAAACTGAAGAGGATGACAGGTGAATACAAAGAATTAGAATTTATCCAGAAAAAAATGTCTACAGGATCCAGTGCCAGGGTAGAGAAACTGAAATTGTAAATGTAATTGAGGAATTATGACTCAGTATGGACAAGACCGAGAAGTTAAAATTCCAGGGGGTTTACTAATCAGGGAACCCCAATACTTTGTGAGTGTTACCTTCTGTAACTCTATCAGATTCTAATAGTAAATATTGAAGAAAAATCTCCTTGTGCTTCTGGGGATAGATGACATGTAGCCATTTTGAAATACTAGAGTATTTTTGTTCTCCAAGCCTAACTGACCGAGGAGAAAGAAAATACTCAATTCTATCTACATGAAGATTTTCACATGGGACAAAGGAAATACTCAACTTTGACACACTCAGGATATTCTGTCCCACTTGAAGTGGAGGAGGACCAAGAAGTTCATAGTCCAGAGGTATAGGCTCACTAAAAAAACTGACATCTAATTATCAGAGGATATAATGCTTCTTTCCCCTTTACTCCCCAACATTTAACACCACATTGCTAAAGGCCTATTTACAACAATATATCATTTTGTAATCAGGCTCTTTTTACCCAATATATCAGGCTCTTTTTACCCAATATATCATGCCTGGCTATCAAGAAAATGTCTCAAGACATACTAAAAGTCAAAAAGCAGTGTTTGAATATCAAAAGCAAACATCTGAACCAGATTAAGTTACAGCAGGGGTGTTAGAATTATCTAACCAGGAATTTGAAACAACTATGATTAATGTGTGAGGAGTTCCAGTGGAGAAAGTAGACAGCATGTAAGAACAGAGAGGCAGTATAAATAGTGAAATTGAAATTCTAAGAAAGAAAAAAAAATACTGGAGACTAAAATAAAAAGAAAAACAACCAACATTAGCAGACACTAGGAATGCCCTTAATGGTCTTATTTGAAGACTAGACAGCTAGAAAAATTTTTCTGAGCGTGAGGACATCTCTATAAAAACCTCCAAAATTAAATACCAAATATAAGATTGAATGAAAAAGAAGAACAGAATACCAAATAACTATGGGGCAAATACAAAAGATGTAACATATGTGTAATGAGACTAGCAGAAGAAAAAACAAGAAATAAAAATTAAATTAGCAATATTTGAAAAATAATGACTGAGAATTTCTCCAAAGTAAAGTCAGACATTAATCCACAGATCCAGGAAGCTCAGAGAATACTAAGCAGGATAAATGCCAAAAATCTACATCCAACCATACCATTTTCAAATAATACAAAACTAAAGATAAAGAAGAAGCCAGAAAGAAGCAAGAGAAACAAACCATGTTACCTGCAGAAAAAGAAATACAGGAATTACACCCAAGAAAGAAGAGAATGGAGTGAAATATTGTGTTAAAAGAAAGAAATTGCCAACCTGCAATTCTCTCACCTATGGAATTATCCTTCAAAAGTGAAGAAAAAATAAAGGCATTCTCAAACAAAAATTTATAGATAGCTGTTGCCAGTAGACCTGCATTACAACAAATGATAAAAGTAAAGACAGTTTTCTAGAGAGGAGAAAACAATATAGGTTAGAAATTCAGAACCACTTAAAGAAAGAAAGGGCATCACTAGAAGAATAATAAATGCAAAATAAAACATATTTTTCTTACTTAATTTAACAAATAATAGTTTATTCAAAATAACAACAACAATGTATATAATTATGTATTCATATATATGTGTGTGTGCTTATGTATAAGTGAATTCAATGGAAGAAATAATGCAAGGTACAAGAGGGAGAAATTAGGATTATTTTGTTATTATAAACCACTCAAACTACCTGTGAAGTGGTATAGTGTTACTTAAAATTAAACTTGGGTTAGTTGTAAAAGTATCACAAACTCCACAGAACCACCACTAAAAGTGGTAAGAAAAATGTGCTCAGAAAGGAGAGAAAATGGAGTTATATAAAATGCTAAAATGAAACCCAAACAGGTAGGAAAAAATTGGAGGATAAAAATAGTAATATAAAGCAAGGCCAGGTGTGGTGGCTCACACCTATAATCTCAGCACTTTTGGGAGGCTAAGGCAGGTGGATCACAAGGTCAGGAGATCGAGAGCATCCTGGCCAACATGGTGAAACCTCATTGCTACTAAAAATACAAAAATTAGCTAGGCGTGGTGGTGCCTGCCTGTAATCCCAGCTACTCAAAAGTCTGAGGCAGAGGTTGGAGTGAGCCAAGATAGTACCTCTGCCTGCACTTCGGCCTGGCAACAGAGCAAGACTCCACCCAGAAAGAAAGAAAGGGAATGGAAGGGAAGGGAAGGGATAGGAGATGAGGGGAGGGAAGAAAGGAAAGAAAAGAAGGAAAGAAGGAAGGAAGAAAGACAACAAATAAATTAAATTAACAAATGTTTATATATATGGGTGTGCAATTATTTTAAACATAAAAAAAGTCAAGGTCTTCCTATGTTGCTCAGACTGGAGTGCAGTGATGATTCATAGGCATGATCCCACTACTGATCAGCAAGGGAATTTTGACCTGCTCCCTTTCTGAGCTGGGCCGATTCATCCCCGCTTAGGCAACCTGGTGGCACCCTGTTCCCAGGCATTCATATACTGATGTGGAGCATAGTGCAGATCACAGTGCAGAACTTCTGGACCCAAGCTATCCTCCCACCTCAGCCTCCCGAATAGCTGGGACTACAGACATGTACCACTATGCCCAGCTCGATAATCACTTTGAACATTCAACAATCTTAATACAGCAATTAAAAGACAGAGACTGTCAGAGTGAATAAAAAAATAATACCTAACCATATATAATGTACAAGAAATCTACTTTAAATATATAGAGTCATACAGATTAAAAATAAATGCCAGGGGAAAGACAGACCGTGCTAATACTGATCAAAGGAAAGTGAGAGTAGTTATATTAATTTCAGGTAGAATAGATTTAAAAGCAAGGAAAATTATCAGAAATGAAGAGAGGCATTCCATAATGATAAAGGGGGTGATTCTCCAAGAAGATACAATAATCCATACCATGTATCCACCTAAAAACATGGTGTCAAAATACATGAGGTGAAAACTAATAGAACCATAAAGATTAATTCACTATTATGGTTGAGGAACTTCAAAACACTTCTTTCAGAAATGAACAGTTCCTGCACACATATAATTAGTAAGAACAGTTAAACTCAATAATGTCATCAATGAGCTAGATATAATTAAAACCTATCAATTATTTCACAGAATATACATTTTCTCAAGCTCACATAGAATAGTCACTAAGACAGACTACATTCAGAGTCATAAAGCTCATCTTAACACATTTTGAATTATATAAATTATGTAATGCCTTCTGTCAGATTACAATATAATTTAAGCTAGAAACCAGTAAGAGTTGGAATATGCCAAAATATGTATAGATTCAACAATACACTTCTAAATAACACGAGTCAAGAAAAAAAACCTCAAGAGGAATTTAAAAATTATTTGTATTAAATAAAAACAAAAGCAAAAATGATCAAATTTTATGTGATATAATGAAAACAGTGCTTAGAAAGAAATTTATAGTGTTGAATGTATATATTAGAGAAAAAAAACCCTGAAAATAATCTAAACTTCCACATTAGAAAACCGGAAAAAGAACAAATTAAATCTAGAGTGATTAGAAAAAACAGAAATAAAAATCAGAGCAGAATTAGTGAAACTGAAAACAATAAAGCAATAGAGAAAATTCAATGAAATCAAAAGATAGCTCTATGAAAGGATCAATAAAATTGATGTTTCTTATCAGGAAAAAAGACAGGTGACAGGTTTTACTAATATAACAAACCAAAGAGGAAATATCCCTATGCATCCCATGGACCTTCAAAGGATAATAAAGGAATAGTCTAAACAGTTCTATATCCACAAATTTGGTAACCTAGATGAAATGGACCAATTCTTTGAAAGATATAATCTGCCCAATGCACACACTGAAAGTAGACAATCCGAATAGGTGTATCACTATTAATGAAATTGAATCAATAATTAATAACCCTCCCAAACAGAAAATGCCAGGTGTAGATGGGTTCATGGTTATAGTCTACCAAACTTTAAAAGAATGAATTATAACATTTTTAACTGTCTCTTCCAGGATACAGAAGAAAGGGAATACTTCCTAACTTACTCTACAAGATGAGCATTACTCTAGTACCAAAACCAGACACAGTATTACGGGAGAAGAAAACTAGAGAACAACATCTCCCATGAAATTAGAAGCAAAAATTCTAATAAAATATGTATAAATGGAAGCAAACACTATATAAAAATAATTATACACCATGACCAAGTGAGCTTTATTCCAGGTAAGCAAAGCAGTTTCAACATTTGGAAATCAATTAATGAAATCCATCACATCAGTAGGTTAAAAAAATGATATCATCATATCAATAGATAAAGAAAAAGTATTTGATGAAATCTAACAGCATTTCAGGTTAAAAACTTTCAGTATACTAGGAATGGAGAGAAAACCTTCTCAATTTGATAAAAAAAAATACCTTCAAAAAACCTTACAACTAATATATCTGATGGTGAGAAACTTAAAATTTTCCCACTAAGATCAGGACTAAGGCATGAATGTCCCCTGTCATCAGTGCTTTTCAATGTGGTACTGGGCCTAGCTAAGGAAATAAGACAGAAAAGGAAATAAAGAAAATACACAGGCAAAAGACCCAGAACAGCCAATGAAATGTTGAAGAATAGCAACGTTGGAAGATTGACACTACTTAGCTTCAATCAAGACTTACTATGAAGCTATGGCAATAAAGACATTGTGGTTTTAGTGAAGGAATAGACAAAGAGATCAGTGGAACATGAAAGAAGGCCCAGAAATAGACCTACACAAATATAGTCAACTGATCTTTGAAAAAGGATCAAAGGTAATAAACTAGCAGAGTCTTTTTAGCAAATGGTACTGAAACTGGAAATGCATATGGGTGCACACAACATACACACACACTATAGCCATAGATTTTATACCTTTCAGTAAACTCAATATGGATTAAGTCTAAATGCAAAACTATAAAACTTTAAGTGGTAATAGAGGAGAAAATCTACATGATGTTGGATTTACTAGTGACATTTTAGATGTAACACAAAAAGCTCTCAATGCAAGAAAAGATTGATACAATGGATTTCATTAAAATAAAAAACTTTTTGCTTATGCAATACACTATCAAGAAAACAGAAAACCACACCAGAGACCAGGAGATGGGATTTGCAAAAAACATTTCACAAAGGATTGTTACCTAAAATATTTATAAGAAACTCTGAAAATTCAACTGTTTTAATATAAGCTAGGAAAACAATCTTATTTAAAGATGACCAAAGACATTAACAAGTACCTCACCAAATAGCATATACAGATGGTTAATAAGCATATAAAAAGATAACCCACATCATATGCTATCAGAGAAATATAAGTTAAAGCAACAATGGGATATCTCTGCATCCCTATTAAAATGGCCAGAATCCAGAATATTGATGATATGGGTTGGCTGTGTCTCCACCCAAATCTCATCAATTGTAGCTTTCATAAGTCCTATGTGTCATTCAGGGGACCTGGCGGGAGGTAATTGAATCATGGGTGTTGATCTTTCCCGTGCTGCTCTCCTGATAATGAATAAGTCTCATGAGATCTGATGGTTTCATAAATGGGAGTTCCCCTGCACATGCCCTCTTGCTTGCCACCATGTAAGATGTGACTTTGTTTCTCATTTGGCTTCAGCCATGATTCTAAGGCCTCTCCAGTCATGTGAAACTGTGAGTCGACTAAACTCTTTCCTTTATAAATTACCGAATCTTGGGTAGGTCTTTATTAGCAGCCTGAGAACAGACTAACACAGCTGACAACACCAAATGCTGGTGCAAATGTGGAGCAACAAGAACTCTCATTCACTGCTGGTGAGAATGTAAAATAACACAATCACTTTGGAGGAGAGTTTCAGGCTTTAGTTTAAAATTCAATGTATTCTTACTATATATCCAGCAGTTGCATTCCTTGGTATTTACCCAAGTGAATTGAAAACTTATGTCCACACTAAAATGTAAACACAGATGTTATTAGCCACTTTAGTTATCACTGCCAAAATTTGGAAGAAACCAAGATGTTTTTAGTAGGTGAATGGATGAATCAACTATAATACATCTAGACAGTGGAATGTTATTTATCTCTAAAGGAAACTGAGCTATCAACCAATAAAAAGACATGGAGTAAATTTAAATCACTAAGTGGAGGATGTTAATCAGAAAAGACTACAGGCTCTATGATTCCAACAATTTAACATTCTGGAAAAGGCAAAACTATGGAGACAGTAAAAAGATTAGTGGTGTCTAGGTGTTAGGGGAAAGAGAGGAATTTGCAGTTGAAACACAGAGAATTTTTAAGATAATGAAAAGATTTTGTATGATACCATAATGTTGGCTACATGTCATTCATTATATATTTCTCCAGACCTATAAAATATATACCACGAAGACTGAACCCTAATGTAAACTATGGATTTTTGGTAATGATATGTAACTATAGGTTCAATAATGATAATATATGTGACACTCTGATGGAGGATGTTGATAATTGTGGAGGCTTTGCATCTCTCAGGGCTACAGAGTATATGAGAACTCTGTACCTTCCATCCAACTTTGTTGTGAACTTAAAGTCTCTTAAAAAACCAAGCAGAAAAACAAATTGCCATGTAGCATGACAGCCTCTGACAACATCTGACTTTTGAATTTAAACTAAAAAGTAAACTGTAAAGTTATATTGGACAATGTTGTCTTGGAAAGTGTTAAACTGAAAACACTCTTTTATTAAGCTATGTAAGCAATCTGAAATCACTAGGTTTTTTTTTATAGTTATATTCCATAAAGTAGCAGTGCATGTAAGTTAAGAGAAGCTACATAGATGGTTGGAAATTCAGAATAGATTTTCACAAAAACAAAAGAAAGATTACAGATGTAGATTATGTTCTCTATCTAATCCACAATATCTATTTAATAGTCATTGAACTGTATTAACAAGTACCAATAGGACTTTCTATTCCTCTGGACCTTGAAGATATTTTGGCAGAAGTTTGTATGAACAAGAGGAAGATCGTATGTCCTCGTTGCCACCTTTTACACATTTCAAAATTGAAAACTATGTATACAATGAAGTTTTAAGTAATTTAGTAAATAATTATTTAGTTTGATTAGATTATTGAATTTATTAGCTAACCTTTAGTGTAACTAATAGGAAATTCCCCAAAATGCAAATATTACAATAGACTGTATTTCCAAGGCTGAACACCAATATCCACTATCTCTGCTTTTGCAATGTGATTTGCCTTCTCCTTGTCAAAAAAATGCTACTTATTATCATTATCCTTGAATTTGAATTTGTTCTGTCTAGGATGACCAAAGTTCCTGATTTGCCCAGGAATGTACTTCTATGGTAGTGAAAGTCTTGTATCCAAGAAAACATCTTAGCCCAAGGCAAAGGCGGACAATTAGTGAACCTGCCAGTCCTTCCCGCCCCCCCACCTCCTCCCCAGCTTTGAGTAACAGCATGTGGTGAAAGTAAGCTTTCTAAATTGTGAGGCTAGGCTTCAAGTGACTCTTACCTTTGCTTTTTAGAATACTCCATCTTAGATCTAATTCCTATGCTGTGAAGAAACCCAAGAAGCCATATTTGGAGGCCCAATATCAGTCTTGGCATTCTCTGTAGTCTTGACAACAGAAGAAGGAGGAGGAGGAAAGCCCCAGGCTAACAGCCTCAGCTGAGCTCCAAGTCAACAGCTAGACTGACAGCCTTTTAATTGAGGCCATTTGGGAAATTCCAACCATTACCGTGTCCCAGATGACACCACATGAAGTTGAAGAACACTCTGGTTCACCCACAGATTTGTGAGAGATAATTAATGATTGCCGTTGTCTTAATCTTCCAACTTGTGGGATGGCTTATTATGCAGCCATAAATAATTGAAACAATGAGACACAAAAGGTCAGCAAGTACTCAGAAGTAAAAACCTAAATATTAAATATTGTGCATGGTGGAAAAAGTTTTGGACTTGCAATCACTTTGCAGATTTGAAGCTTCAGATCCTTATTTGCTAGCTGAGGTCTTTTGAACAAAGTACTTTCATTTCTTCCTCAATACATTGGAGATTACAATATTTTACAAATTTTAGGAATTGCCAAACAAGCTGATGCTTATGAAAAAAGTTTAAACCATGAGGTACCACCTGAATACAAGACTATGTTGCTATATCAATCATAAAGGAACATCATGTTACCCTGTTAATAAACTATAAATATAAGAAATGTCTGTTTAGAATATGAATCTTATTAAAGAGGGACAGTTTAGAGAAAGGCGGGTTGCAATTTATTTTCTAATAAAATCTTTCAACTTCTATTTCAATAGGGAAGCAGAAACACCACATTAAGTTTTTAGCTTATCTAAGTACCCTAAGGTACTTGGTACAATATCAAGAAATATCCTTTCATGTTCACTAAGACCCCATAAAATTATTTTAGACCTCATGTGACTTTTCCACATTACATCTTACCATGGATTTTTTATTTTTCTATTTTAAAGTTTTAAAGTCTCCTTTGCTTTCACCATTAAATTTCCATTAGTCTATTTTTGTTCATTTTCCCTGTAATATGGATAAAGAGGATAATTCAGATTAAGTATCACACAGCTTGTAGGGTTTATGATGATACAAAAAGAATGCCATTCCCTAAGATGAAGGGTCTTTGAGTGAAAGGGGGAGTGTTGTGTATTAAAGAGATATGAATCTGAGATATGAGATCTTTTTTTGTATTTTTTGTTTGTCTATTTTTTTTGCCAGGGATTTTTTTTTATTTTTCTATTTGATTGGTAAGCAGAAATATCTAATCATAAAAATTTAATTAAAAATTTAATAAGCCTTTGGAAAGAAGTAACCTTCTAACTGCCACATCTTCCTATAAAAATAAAGATAAAAACAAATAAGAAAAAAAGCCATAGTAGTGCGTCAGAGTGCATTCAGAGCATGGAAACAATAAGGCTGAGCTTTTGCAAGACAAAAATATTTTTATCTTCTTCATGGTTGGTATAATGCTGGGACATTCTAAAACTTGTTATAAAGGACCTATTAAATTTTACTGCTGAAGTTGGAGGGAGGAAAATTACACACACGGGGTTTTTAACAGGTTTTGTGTCTAACAGCTTTGACGCTATCCCACTGATTTTTGTCCCTGCCCTGATGGCTGGCCTTGAGTAGTGTCTGTTGTCTGGAGTCTAATGTCACAGCAATTAAATTCCCACAGGAAGCAGCAGCTTTAGAAGATGTGATTAGACTGGAGACGCTGATGCTTGTTTTGATTTTGAAAATGCATCATCGATCATGGCTACTGATTTCAGCAGCAGCTCTAGCTGAGGGGAGGTGTGTGCTAAGCATCTGGCTTTATACTTAACTTTGGGGAAAATGAAGTCTTCCCTTGCCTGTCAAGTCTTTACTCTGATATGTGACCAATGCCTTTAGCAGATAATCCCAAAGATGTCAAATAACCTTTATTTCCCAGAGGTCATGTTGATATTTTTCTTCTCATTCTGACCTCAGAACAGACCTATTCATTTTACATCTGACATCAGACAATGAGAAAACAGAGTAAGTGTTAGTTTTTTCCGGGGCTTACTGGAATGCTCTTTGTTGCTGCTGCTGTTAATGTGCACCTCCTACCCTTTTGAATGTGTTTCCTGTGTGTGTGTGTTTGAGTGTGCTGTGTGTGTATTATTATCCACAATTCAAGGCATGTCAAAGAAATTAAATCCACTGATATTTTAGAAACAAAGGAAAACTATGATTAATACTAGGTAGTTTCTTAGTGTGACAAGATATTCTAAATACCATGGTTTGAACATTACATTGTATGCATGTATCAAAGTATCTTTTGTACCCTATAAATATGTACCATTATTATCTATCAATAAAAAAGGAATTCCAGGAATGCATTTCCTTGGCTTTGTTGTAAACATTTCCTAATTTTCATATTATCTGTTGTCAAGATTGCAGAGAATGCCTAGACTGATATTGGTATAAATGCAAAAAGAAAAAACAAGAGAGTATAATGGGAAAGAGAAAAACTGTTAGGTTATCAGACACAGCCCCCTATATGTTCCACTGCAAAAAAAAAAAAAAAAAAAAAATCAGCAAGCTTGTAGTTAACAGGCAAGACTTTCTCTAGCTACCATTTTGGAACAGATTCCTCTCTCCCATGACTTCAGTCCTCTAAATTGCACAAAGTATTCTTCAGTGGGCCTATGTATTTTAATATGAATTTAAATGAGTCAAAATATGATATTGAGTTCAACGAACCTCTTTATATATAGCTGTCTTTACAAATATGGCATCGTATGTCGAAATTTAATGAGAAGATTAACATATACTTTGTATGTATTGCACATAAAGTGAACTGTGGAACTAAGTGATTATCTGACCAATTATAGAATTGAAGTTAGCTAACCTGTACTATTAAAAATACCCTAGCTTTCCACTAAAAGATCATAAAAAATAATGTTTTACTCTCACTCATAGGCGGGTGATGAAAAATGAGAACACATGGACATAGAAAGGGGAGTACTAAACACTGGGGTCTATTCGGGGGAAAAGGGGAGGGCCAGTGGGAGGGGGAAGTGGGGAGGGATAGCCTGGGGAGAAATGCCAAATGTGGGTGAAGGGGAGAAGAAAAGCAAAGCACACTGCCATGTGTGTACCTACGCAACTGTCTTGCATGCTCTGCTCATGTACCCCAAAACCTAAAATCCAATAAAAAATTTAAAAAAAATAAATAAATAATGTTTTACTCCAAATACCAAATTATCCTGTTTTATTGATGTTTGCCTCAACATTATTTCAATATTATTTTAAAAATGGAAATTCAAAAAGTTAAAAATTTATTTTTAGTTTATGAAAAACAGATACTATGAAATAAGTAATGTTGGGGATTATTATATATTTTGGATATTAACTTCTTATCAGATACATGGCTTGAAAATATTTTACCCCATTCTACAGGTTGTCTCTTTGCTCTGTTGATTGATTGTTTCTTTTGGTGTGCAAAAAGCTTTTTTTTTTTGAGACAGAGTTTTGCTGTGTCATTCAGGCTGAAGTATGGCGACTGGATATCAGCTCACTGCAATCTCTGCCTCCTGGGTTCAAGCGAGTCTCCAGCCTCAGCCTACTGAGTAACTGGGACTACAGGCATACACCACCACTCCTCACTAATTTTTGTATTTTTAGTAGAGATGGGGTTTCACCAGCTGGTCTCAAATTCCTGGCTTCAAATGATCCTCCCACCTCAACCTCCCAGAGTGCTAGGATTACAGGCATGAGCCACTGTACCCAGTCAAGAAGCTTTTTGCTTAATGCAGTTTCATTTATCTGTTTTTGCTTTTGTCCCCCATGTTTTTGTGGTCATGTCTGAAAAATCATTGCCCAGACCAATGTTAAGTAAGTAGATACACATGCACGTGCACGATGCAATACTAGTCAGCCTTTAAAAAGAAGGAATTCTTGTCATGTGCTTCAACATGAATGAACCCAGAAGGCATTACACTAAGTAAAAGACACCAGATACAGAAAGACAAATACCACGTAATCTCACTTATATGTGGGATCTAAAGTAGTCTAACCTATAGGAGTCAAAGAGTAGAATGGTAGTTGCCAGGGGCTGGGGGAAAGAGAAAATGGGGTGGAAATTGTTAAAGGTTATATTTAGACAGTACTAATAAGTTACAGAGATCTGTTATATATCATGGTGACTATAGTTAATAGTAACGTTATATTCTTGAAAACTGCTAAGTAGAGTCTACATGTTCTCATTACCAGAAAATAACTGTGTGAAGGGGTCGATGTGATAATTTACTTGATCTAATCATTTCACAGCATGAAACTATATCAAAACACAATATATATCATAAACATATACAATTTTTATTTACCAAATATACCTGAGTAAAGCTGAAGAAAAACAATTAAAAGGGAATACTGAATAAATTTGATGTATTCTACACATATACATAGGAATACTGGAGAATAGCAGCAGTTTAAAATTTCTGCTCTTCATAAAAATATTTTAAATGTACTGATCTAGCTATATAAATAATAGACATAGAAATGAATATTTATATATGTACTGATATATATAATATTAAAACCGTTCTGATATATATAAAATTCTTCCTTACATAAAAACTGCCTCTCAAAAAAGAATAATGTACTTATAGATGATAATACATGCAGTGTTTCAGCATGTACATTCTTCATCTACACAGATATGGGTTCAACACTATTGAGTTTTATAGTTTTAGGAAATATACCTAATCTTGTTAATCCTCAATTGCCTTAACTGTAAATGGGGATTACAATAACACTTAGCTCTCAGGGTTGTTGTGAGGCTGTAATTAGGTGGCATATATGAATGGCTTTATTTGATTGAATAATACATAGTAGAAAGACAATAAATATCAGCAACTGCTAGGCTAGCTGTTGAAGTATAATATTTAAGAAGCCATAACTTTAAATATTACATTGTTATAGGAATGAATGCTTGGACACTTTTTTATAAATATTTCTCTTGGAAGCCAACTAAGAGTCAGCAAACTGGGTGCTTAGGACACTAATTAAATTCTCAACAGAGTTTGAAATGGGACATGAGAGAAGAATGATACATACACACAAGACAGCAATGGAGAGCTTCACTAGGTATGTAGCAACATCAAAGTGGAGCACTTCAAGTGCCCCGGGTCCCTAGCCCTTTCTAGAGGAAGTGATGACAAGGTATGTCCCAAAGGATGAGAAGACGTGAATCAGGGTGTGTGACTTGGAAGAATGTTCAAAACCGAGGGGCTATTATCATGAGCAAAAGCAGAGAGGTAAGAAATAAGTCAGGTGGGAGGTGGGTAAGCTATAGCTAAAAGAATAAGAGGCGAGCACAACTGATAAGTTCTGGAGAGTCAGGCAAAGGTCAGCCACTGAGGACCTCGAGGTCCTGTTAAGATGCTCTGACTTTATTTTCTGGATGATGGGTAGCAGGTAAGCAGCAGAGGAATGTAGTCAAACTCTGCATTTGAAATAAATCATTCTAGCAACAATGGAACAGACATATTTACAAGAGTCTCTGAGACCAATTTAAGTTGGCTCCTTAATCCTCATAGCAGAACATGATTTGGGTCAAGAACCTGAGTCAACTAAAGGGGTTAAATTATTACACCAGGCACATTTTTTTAAGGGAGCAAATAGGAATGTCCCTTTCTCTCACAGCACACAGCACACACATTGTGACTGCCTCTCCTACTTATCGGATTCTACTTCTACTTCACCTGAATAACTGATTTAATAATGCCACTGCAAGAAAATGAAGCCTTTAGAAAAAAAAATCTCAGACTATTGAAGTGAATTAATATTGCAGTATTCAAAGCTGAGTCAATTCTAGAAAATACTGCTCATGACCATGTTACATATGCATACCTATACACACAGATAAATGGGCATGAAATTTGTAAAAATGGAAGTCCCAATTACAGAAGAAAGAGGCTAAGGATTTGGTGCCATAAGAAATAAGAAAAGAATTAAAAGAATTAGGATAAAGTGAATTGATAATGGAAGAGTTATTTAAGGTTGTACTCATACTAAAAATGAGACTCATTCATCAATGTGATTCATTCATTCATATTTTGATATGTGACCAGGAAGTTTTGTTGTGTGTAATATCAAATTTTTATCAATGCTGAATATTTATGTTTTTGGCAACCACTCAGTATACATTAGTATCCATGATGTTTGTCAGATATAACAATGAACAGACTAATTTGAAATAAGAGACGTGGCTTTAATGATCTCAGGGTTAATGATCACAGAATTACGTGAGAACTTTACTCCTAGGTATAACAGGTAAAGAAGTCAGGAAATAAAATACATATATAATATTATATATATAATCTTGAAATAGTGACAGAGTGAATTGTGTGATATTATTGAATAGTTTATCCTATCATTATAAAGACATTCAATAATACTACGGGCATCAATAACACAGTGGTCATCAGTGCATAAAGATTAGATCATGCCAAACTCACTAATTTTTTTGAGTGCCTTCTTATATATAATACTGAAGAATATAATACACATGCAAACATTCACATACACATATATGCTTTGAGAACATCTGTTGTAAATGTTTTTTAAAAATACGTACTAAAGTGCAACACACATAGTGAGTTGGGGAATACATAGGATGATAGTTTCATAGAGTAATAGGAAAGAAATAGAAAAAAGTAATGTGTGCCTTCAGGTGTGAAGACAATTTAGTAATAAGAATTTTGAGTGTTCAATGAAGCAGCTAGTGGTTTTTCTAAAATAAATGATTAAGGCACCTGGTAAAAAAAGGTTGCATATCAGTGAAGGTATTCTATTGTTTCCTGGAATTGTTGAACCCAGAAATACACCATACACTCTTTCTCCCCATATATATATATATATATATATATATATATATATATATATATATATATATATCACCTTTGCAATCTTTAAATTGTAAGTGTCAGTGGGGGTTTGTTCCAGGATTCCCCATAAATACCAAAATCCAGTGATTCTCAAGTCTGTTATTTAAAATGAGGCAGTATTTGCATATAGGTTCCATGTATCTCTAATGCAATGTAAATGTGTAAATGCTAGGAAAATAGTTGTTATACTGTATTGTTAATTAATTTTATAGTTTGTATTGTATTTTACTTTTATATTTTATATTTTGAATAGTTTTTACTTTTGATAGGTTGAATCTGTGCATGTGAAACCTGTGGATACAGATGTATTTTTTATAGAAAAATCTATATATACATACATAAACACACACATATATATACATATACTTACACACATGTATATACATATACTCTATATATACATGTATGTACTTATGGTCATTCATCACATAATGCTTTAGCTAATGGCAACCTACATGCACCAGGATGGTCTCATAAAATTATATTACCATCTTGATGATCCTGACCCTGTGTAGGCCCAAACCAATGTGTATGTTTGTGTCTTAGTTTTTAACAAAAATGTATAAACAATTTTTAAAAATTAAAAATTTGAAAAATAGAGAAAGGTTTATAGAATAAGGGTATAAAGAAGTAATGTTTGCACGGCCGTACAATGTGTTTGCATTTAAGCTATTATAAAAAGTCAAAATGTTTAAAAATGTTTAAAGTTATAAAGTAAAAAAGTTATAATAAGCTTAGGTATATCAAAACTACCAGATAATTTCTCTTGAAAGAGGAACATTAATGTTATTTATATACAGAAGCAAATATACTTTCAAGTTTAGGAAAATCATATTAAAAGCAGAGAAGTATTTATTAATAAATAAAATTATTAAATAGAATATACCTATAGACATAGGATTATGTCATTCTGTTGATTAGGAACTTTGGCAAAAACAGGATAGTTTTACTTTTTTGGGGAATGTGAGGATGATTGAGTTAAATAGATGATTTGAAGTAAAACATCAATGGTTGATAGAGAGCTACCCTCCTTATTTTATTGTGTATGGGTTTTTTTTTTGTATTTTTTATTTGTTTTTAATTGACATTTTAGGTGATAGTAATTTCCATTTAAATGCAACAATGTTTATATAATATTGGCCATAATATGAATCAAACATAACCAAAAAGAAAGAAAAAAGAGAGACAGAGTAAAATGTGATATGGAAATGATATATTTAAAGTAAGTAACATTTAATTTTGATTGCATGTGTTTTCATGTAAGTACTGTATCACAGAGGAAAAACAGTGTAAGCTTAAGTACAATCTCAAGATTGTCAGGAGAACTGATTAATTTTGCTCTCATTCCCATTTTCTCAACAATCTTTGTCTTCAGAGTGGATAAATGCAGTGTCATTCTGGGTTCTCTTGGCAATCTTATAATTGTCAAAAGAATGGATTGGGTGCCGTTTCCTCTTCTTGTTACAATCTTTGTCATGAGCTCTCACAGACCTTTTAATGCCTGATATGCTCTCATTCTCATTACATATTCTCATTCCCATAACAAAGATTATAATGAAAGAAGAAAATGTCATAAAATTAATCCATTCTCATAACAGTCTGTAACGAGGGCAGAAAATTGAGCAAAATTAATCCGTTCTCATAACAATCTGAAGATTGTAATGAGAACAGAAAATGGCATGAAATTTATCCTTCTTGTGACAATCTTTAAATTGTAAGGGGACAGGAATGGGATACAAGATTAACAAGGCCCTGAGACAAAGGTTCTAACTAGAACTGAAAAATCATACAAAATTAAATTGGGTGTGTGTGTATGAGTGTGTGTGTGTGTGTGTGTGTGTGTGTGGTTGACAAAGACCCGAAAAGATCTGACGTTATAATGCCTGGTTCCATTGGAATATCGTATTAAAATTAGTAACTATTTTAAATTGCCTTTGCCTTAAAATATTAAAGGCTGAAACCTTTGCAAAGACATTCAATTAAAACAAATATGGATATTCACTCTTCGCGTAGACCCTGAGGTTAAACTATTTTAGTAAGTAAGATAGTAAAGGAAATGAAATTTGTTATCAAAATCATGAATAAACCATTTATTATTCAATAACTCTAATTTTTAAAATTTGATTTAACATGAATAACAGTGTATTTAGCCTAATATAGGGCAACAGTTGTCTTATCATAAATTTCAACAATTTTTCTACACAACTTGCCCATGTATTTTTGTGTATGTATACCTCACACTGCTATATCATGGCCTATTTTCACCAGCAAACATTATCCAGACTTTGGTTTACATTAAATTTTTAAAAATGGTTTACCTAATCTATACTTTCTTCACTTTAGTCACTTAATTAATTGAATTTTTGATTTCCTTTCATAGTGTTTTAGTTTTAAATATTCTTAGTTTCTAAAAGAAAACTAAGGTCACAGAACACTTGCGTAGGCCTTCAAATTATTCAAGCAGAACATGACCAGCTTTTTATTTGCCTTCATAATCTGAGTATAAACAATTTAGTGAATTAATGTGCTACTTATTCTCACTTATTAGGGCACACATATTTGTGCATGGAATGTATTTTAAAAATATTTAACACATGAAAACATGCATTATAAATAGATTTATGAATGTATGCACACTTTATAACGGTTATAAACTTTTTTTCCAGCAGTAAAGGGCTTACTACAATAAGCAATTATTTCAATTTCTTAAACAACAACTCATCATTTTAAAGATACACATTAGGATCTAATAATGAATGTCAATAGTATTAAATATTTCAAAGAGTCCTATTTGTGGAACATCAAAGTGAAAAGCTTCATTTATATTGTTGATTCCCCCTTTTTTAAGACTCTGGATCTCCAATGACATTTCAGAAAATTACCAGCATATCAGTAAAATTGCAATAAATTATTGAGATGTGAACCTATTTTATGATATTTTCCTGATATTTTAAAAGGAAATACCTATTTCAAAAATCTCACTGTTATATGTAATTATTTCAATGGCTGAGAATGAATTATTGAACATCAATTTTCTTAAACATAAAAGATAGTATTTTGAAAAATTGGAGGCATAGTTTAGCATGTTTAAATAATAGGCTTCCTTTTAGTTGTAGCTATTAGATTTTTCCTATCTGAAGACTAGGTTTGAATGATTTTCTAAGCTATCTCTTCCATTGTTTTGTTTTGACAAGAAGAATATATAATTGTAACTAAAGTTAAGTTCTTTTTCGATAAAAATAATAATAGAATCTAATCAAAATAAGCAAATCTGGACATGATCATGGCTCGGTATTCTGAGAAACATGCAAGGCCTGGCTTTAAATTGCCACTCATTTTTCAACATCCAGAGGGAAGATAAATATAGTGATTCATAGTACTTGTGAAAACCTTCAGAAAGTAAACCTTTTGCTTCATGGAGAAATGAAAAATTTGGGAGGTTGCACTTTTCATCATCAACAAAAGCTATTTTTGCAGACCAAAGAAGAAATGAAAAACTTTTCATTTATTTAGCTGTTCCTGGAAAGGTTGTAAAAGGTCCTATCATAAAAGACATAAGGGAAGAGCTGTTCATAGAAAGCTTTGAAAGAACAAACATCATAAGCACAGATTCCTATGGTAGGTGGAATATTGTAGGATGGTACAGGGGCAAAAGCACCAGGATATGATCCCAGAAGAGGAAACTCTTCTCTGTACTTTTTCCATTGTTCCCACCTTTTATATACTTAGCTAGAGGTATGGTCCAATTTAATGTGCTATTCTGCGTGAAAATCCATGTTTTCAGAAAAAAATAAATAATAGAAATTCTCTTAAAAATTGTTTTACTGCCAAAGTTACTCACAACTCTAGAGTGGTTCCTCTTTTCATCCAAAAGAAAAGACAAATCTCTTGTAATAGTTTGAATTTATAATTCAGTGCCATGTATGTCACCCTCCAGATAGGCTCTTCCAAATTATCCTGCTATGGTACTCCAGTCTTTTTATCTGAATGTATTGATAGATACTACCAAATAATGAAACATCTTAGTAAAAAATAAAAATAGTCATTTCTGACATTTGCACAATGTACATGCTAAACCATTTTTGGTACATGAAGGTTTTCAACATTTCACATAATTGTACATAAAAAAAACTTTCATGTGAAACACACGGAGAATGTTTTGTGTCTTTTACCAGTTGTGTGTAAATTTCTTTCCAGGGGTAGAAATGCCAAGGGATTGTGCTAGTCGGAGTAGCAGGTGTAAATTCTTGGAGAAGAAAAAAGAGATTTAACAATATAGGAGAAAGAGGCCAGTGGGGCACTGCACAAGGACAGAATGGCCGGAGAGTAGAACCCCTGGATAGCTATGTAGTTAAAAAGTGATTTGGGACTTTATTAGGACAATTGTGCTGTGTATAGAATAAAAAGATTTTTTTCTCTGTCATTTTAAAAATGCTGAATAATGTATATGCTGTCACTGATTTCACTGGCATAAACGAAATTTTGTTTCAGGAGCTTGAAGAACAAGGTAAATAGAATTGATGATGTTGAGTTATATATCTAGAAAAATTGAGAAAATAATATTCAAAGAAAGAAAGATGTATAAAAGCCATCATTTTAATGCAACCAATAACTACATTAAACCATTTTCCCCATTGCATTTATGTTTCTCACTCATAAAAGAAAATTTTCCTTAATAATTATTTATTTTTTTTAAAAAAACTCTGTGGATATTTTGAAACCTTGTGAATATTATTTTCTCCAGTGATATTTTTCCCACTGCTTTTAGCATTCATTGATGAAGATTTTCAGAGGGGAAACTGCATTTTCTTAAGAACTTACTACTTATTCATTCATTATTTTGAAATTTATTTAGGATAGGTGAGTTTTTCTGCAGTACGTGGCATGTTCGAGGACCATAAAAAAGGTCACTGTTGCTGAAAGAGAATAAACCATGAGAAAAACAGTAGAAGAGGAAATTAGAAAGATAACATAGGTTGGGTAGATAAGGTAGGGCCTTGTAAACTATTACAAGAGATTTGTTCTTTATTTTGGATGAAACAAGGAACCACTATAGAGTTTTGAGTAAAGCAATAATAAGATTTGACTTAATTATCAATAAAACCAGCATGGATGTTGAGTTGAGGATAGATTTAAAGGGAATTAGGGTACAAATGAAAGTTCAAATAGGAAATTATAAAGGTTGCCTTACAGGAGGTAATGGTGGCCTATGCTAGGATGGGAGCTGTGAAGGCGATGAGAAACTGTCAGATGCTGCGTATAGTTGGAAGGAAGAGTCATCATGGTTACTTGTCAGATTGGATATGGGTTTTGAAAAAAATAGAACTAAAGTTTTTGCATAGAACTTTATTTTTCCATCTTTCCTTGTTCCTAGTCTGCCATCCTCTGTATTCTGGCTTTAGCCCTGAGTCTTGCCCTCTCATAGTTGCAGAATGATTGCTGCAATCTCCAGCATCACCTGATTACACAAGAATATTGAAATCTGGAAGAATGAAGCTTCATCTGTTGTGGGACTGCATTTGTAATGAGAAGGCAAAAGCCTCAGATTCTCCTCCATAAGATTATCCACATTCATTTCTTGCTTAACAGAATTCCTAAGTCCATTATTGGCAAAATAAATGGAGTAGTTACCCTGTCGTGATTACCCCTTTGGAGAGGAGGATTCTGTTAGTAAATAAAAGATGAAGGAATTATTCAGGCAACCAACAGTTCCTGTCACAAACAGAAAACTATAAATTCAATTTAAAAATATTAACTTGCTCTTCTTCTGTCCTAACAGCTTATGGTGGCCTAAAATACACCACACATGGGCAGTTTGTTTCCATTGGTCCAGCTTTTCCTGCTTGAAAGTTCAATGGATCAGAGATAAGATCAAAAGCGTTGAGCAGTGACATCCTTTAATATGGCGCTCCAACTATTTGCAGTACCAGGAGTTGGTACTTAATATTCTTTCTAATAGAGAGAATCGATTTCAATTTCTACTTAAGTCAAACTAAACTCACAGCTGATTCTGTAAGATTCCTATGACCGTATTCTGACTTACAAAGGAGCTTAAGAAGAAAATATCATGAAGAGATGTAACGTTTTAATATATAACCCAATTTTCTTAGTTTGAACCATCGTATGAGTTAATTTATAAATCCAAATTTTCCAACTTTTCAGAACACTCTCTTAAGTGAGTCAGTTAAATGTTTAGAAGTGGTTGGCAATTTAGAATAGAAGACATTTGGAAAGTCAAATAGATAATTGTCAATTAATATAGAGATATCAATGGTAATAATTGTAGCAGCAACAGATTTTTTTGTGTGCCAGACACTTTTGAAGTAATACGTATATACACTAAATTAACTCTCATACTAATCCTATATGACATGACACAGCAAATCCAGGAAAATTGCCCATGGTTTCGAGACAGTAGATAGATACATTGTGAAAATAGAAACTATTACACTTGAAATGTAGCTGTGTGTTTCTTTTTTTATTATGAGTTATCCATCTTAACTTTGTCTGTCTGGAAGTGCAGATCTGATGCAAGAGAACAAATAGATTGTTTCCCAGGTGGTCTTGGGAACATTCCCCCCAATTTCACAAGGACCTTTTGCCCTTAAGTTTTCCCTACTTTATTCTATATATTCTAAGCAGAAGGAACACTTACTCCATCCCAACAAGACCGTGTCAGGTAGGTCTGCTCTTCCCACCATTGCTAATGAAAAAGTCATTATCTCTAGCCCTAGGTAGTCCTTATTTGCCATGGATGTTACCTCTACTGTGAAAGTTGTGGTCCCTAAACAGTATCTAAACAGTCTTTGTGTTTTACTTTAGAACTGTTTGTAAGTTTGTCCACTTGTCCTTCATTTTACTTTTTTTAAAAATAATTTTTTTTCAGTAGCTTTAGAGTGCAGATGGTTTCTGGTTACACTGATGAGTTTTTTAGTGGTGATTTCTGAGATTTTGGTACACTGGTCACCGGAGAAGTGTACACTGTACCTTATGTGTAGTCTTTTAGCGCTCATTCCATTCACAGCATTCCCCCCGAGCCCTCAAAGTCCGTTATATCAAAGTCCATTATATCAATTGCAAAGATATGAAACCAATCCAGGTGTCCATCAGTCAATGAGTGAATAAAGAAAATGTGGTACCGATACACTATGGAATACAACACAGTCACAAAAAGGGAAGAAATAATGTCTTTTGCAGCAACACTAATAGAGCTGGAGGCCATTATTCCAAGGTAAGTAACTCAGGAATGGAAACCAAGTATTGTATGTTCTCATTTATAAGTGGGATCTAAGCTATGAGGATGCTTTCCATAGTGTACAGGTGCCACATTTTCTTTATTCACTTGTTGACTGACGGGCACTTAGTTTGGTTCCATATCTTTGCAATTGTGAATCATGCTGCTATAAACATGCATGTGCATGTGTATTTTTCATATAATGGCTTCTTTTCCTCTGTGATTGCTGAATTGAACATAGTTCTACTTTTAATTCTTTAAGGAAGCCTCATAATATTTTCCATAGAGGCTGTACTAGTTTACATTCTCACTAGCAGTGTAAAAGTGTTCCCTTTTCACCACATCCATGACAACAACTATTGTTTTTTCACTTTTTCATTATGGCCATTCTGCCAGGAGTAAGGAGGTATCACATTATGGTTTTAATTTCCATTATTCTGATAATTAGTGATGTTGAGCATTTTTTCATGTTTGTTGACTGTACATCTTCTCTTAAAAATTGTCTATTCATGTTCTTTGTCCACTTTTTGATAGGATTATTATTATTATTTTGCTGATGTGTTTGAATTTCATGTAGATTCCTTATACTAGTCTTTTGTCAGATGCATAATTTGTCAATATTTTCTCCGACTCTGTAGGTTGTCTGTTTACTGATTATGCCTTTTGCTGCACAGAAGCTTTTTAGTATAATTAGGTCCTATTTATTTATTTTTGATATATTTGCTTTTGGGGTTTTAGTCATAAATTATTTGCCTAAACCAATGTCTAGAAGAATTTTTCTGATGCTCTCTTCTAGAATTTTTATGGTTTTAGAACCTAGACCTGATAGATAGTCTTTGATCCCCCTTGAGTTGTTTTTTTCTTTTTTTATAAGATGAGAGATGAAGATCCAGTTTCATTCTTCTACATGTGGCCTGCCAGTTTTCCCAGCACCATTTATTGAATATGGTGTCCTTTCCCCGATTTATGTTTTTGTGTATGCTTTGTTGAAGATCAGCTAGCTGCAAGTATTTGGTTTTATTTCTGGGTTCTCTACTACGCATGGTAATGGTATAAAAATAGGCATGTAGAGCAATGAAACAGAATAGAGAACCCAGAAATAATTTTGGTGACTATAGCCTTGCAGTATAATTTGAAGTTGGATTTGTTCTAATTCCAGATTTCGTCTTGTTTCTTAGTTTTGCTTTGGCCATGCAGTCAGTTTTTAGGTTCCATATGAATTTTAGGAGTGTTTTTCCTGTTCTGTGAAGAATGGTTATGGTATTTTGATGGGAATTGCATTGAATCTGTAGATTGCCTTGGATAAGATGGTCATTTTGACAATATTGATTCTACCCATTCATGAGCATGAGATGTTTCCATTCATTTGTATTATCTATGATTTCTTTCAGTCATGTTCTGTAGTTTTCCTTGTAGAGCCCTTTCTACCTTTTTGGTTAAGTATATTCCTAAGTATTTCATTTTATTTATTTTATCTTATTTTTTTGCAACGGTTGTAAAAGGGATTGAGTTATTTATTTGATTTTCAGCTGGTCATTGTTGGTGCTACTGATTTGTGTATATTAATTTTGTATCCTGAGATATCACTGAATTTGTTTATTAGATCTAGGAACCTTGGGATGAGTCTAGGATTTTCTAGATATACAATCGTATCATCAACAAAGAGACAGTTTGTGTTTGACTTCCTCTTTTTCAATTTGGATGCCCTTTATTTCTTTTGTCTGATTGCTCCAGCCAGGATTTCCAGAAATATGTTGAATAGAATTGGTGTAGTTGGTATCCTTGTCTTGTTTCAGTTCTCAGGGCAAATGCTTTCAGCTTTTCCAAATTAAGTATGATGTTGGCTGTGGTTTTATAATCTATTGCTTTTATTACTTTAAGGTAAATTCCTTCAAAGTCTATTTTGTTGAAAGATTTTTATCATAAATAGATGCTGAATTTTATCAAATGCTTCTGCATCTATTGAGATGATTATATGATTTTTGTTTTTAATTGTTTATATAACGTATTATATTTATTGACTTGTGCATGTTAAATCATCCCTGCATTCCTTGTTTGAAATCAACTTGATTATGGTGGATCATCTTTTTGATATGCTGTTGGATTCAGTTAGGTAGTATTTTGTTGAGGATTTGTTTGTAATTGTCTTCATGTATAACAGGAACTGTTTTTCCAGGACCTAATCCACTAAGACCTGGGATTTAGGAAAGAAAACTGTTTTTCTGAGACTTATGTTATTTTGTCATTTCTTTATATTCTTCCACATCACTTTGGCTATAATTTTAGATTTTTTTACAATAGTGGCATGGATTCCATTTGAACTCCTGTAGTTTATACTCTTTTGTCCTTAAATTTTTATTTTTAACCTCTTCGATTTATCAGCCACTTTCACTGACTTATACTTAGGTTTTACACTCTGTGAATATTTCAAATATTTTAAATAGGGATGTAGAGATTTTGCTATTTAGGTGTTAAGTCCCTATACTCAGAAAAATAGTTTATACCCCTCCACATATAAAGACCAACACAGTATGTTCAGCCAGTAAAATGATCACTGTTTATTTCTTAGGAACACTAAAATCATAAAGTTGCTCTACCCCTTGTCTTAAATAGTTTAGGTAATTTTGTCAGGATTTCACTGATATGTGCAACATTACACTGATAGTTCATTTTCATAAGAAAGACACAGGTGACACATTGAGTCCAGCAATACGAATGAAGAGAAAGTGGTGTGTTTAGACACATCAGAAAAATACCACTTTATACACAGACATTTATTTAGCCTTTATTTCAGACATCTTAACAATTGTATCTTGTCACTTCTGACAGCTGATTCTTATAAGCAAAGCATGTCTTGAAAACAAATCCTGAGTCCTAGCAGCTCCAAGACTTCGTATAATACATTATAAGAGATAAGAAAATAAGCATGAAGACTAAAATTGAGTTAGAGAAGAGAAAGTCTCAGTAGGATGAGGGCGGGTTACACTTAAGAAAAAAAACAACAAAAATATCAAGAGGGATCACTTTTATTTGAGTTTCCAGATGTATTTAAGTTTTGCTGTAAAGCAGAAGGTGCAACAAAGAGCTCTTGTTTTTTCTATCCCCCTTTTTTTGTTCTTACTTGTAGAAATAAATTGATTCTGGTGGTGGATAGTTTTATGGTTCTGGGGCTGAATGACTTTTTTTTTTTCATATATATGTACTACTTGTCATATATATGTACATTTTTTACATATATATGTACATTTATTTTTTTCTATAAAATTATCTTGAACCTTACGATAAAATCTATTTCTAGAACTTTGTTTAAAGAGTTGTTAATTAACCATAAATAAACCTGAATAAATATGCAGGTGCATATATAAAGGAAATGTTCAAACAATTAATTTATTAATTTATTAAATTTTTAAAAAATCTTTATCTTTTTTTAAGATAATAAAAGAATTTTTTTTTCTGTCCGTTTACAGAATCTGCAGTTAGCAAATAATTTTTGCTCTCTATTTCTAGGTGGATGAAAAAAGTCCAGTTCATTATAAAGTGAGAGCCCCACCAATGAAATATAATACAAAAGAGAAAGAAGCCATAAATTTACTGTTGAAACTTGCACCTAGAATGTATGATTATTGTGCAGTTTTTCTAAGCCATCTATGTTCTGCTATAACCAGGGGTCAGACATTCCCCCTGGTATTTTACATATTAGCTGTAAATATTTTACATATTAGCTGTAAAATAATTAAAATATTTAGGCGAGCATAAATTACTTGAAGTGGGAGCTTATTGTTTTTCTCTCTTGATTTCTACAACTTGGGAATTGTACAAAGAGTAGGATATAAAACCATGACAAATATTTTCAATTTATTCAATCTTGTGTGTTCTAATGCATAACCAAAAGTTTCCAAAGATTCATATTTCCAACATTACCTTAATTATTGTTTCCTTCTGGGTAGCTTAAGGTTCTTCTTCCTCCAAAAATAGTCATTGTGTAACTTGATAGCTTTGTTGGGTTATTACCTCATTCCTACACAATTTGTTTTATCACAAAGCTGCCACTCTGCTTTAGTATTTAACACAAAAGTGAAAGGCGGTAATTGAAGCTATATATCGAATTTGGCGAACATGTGGAGATAATCATTCTCTACTTTATGTCATAAGCAAACAGACTTAGTAAACATCATATGAGTTACATTTAAAGAATAGTCTTAAATTGCAAATGTTATTAAAACAGTGCTAAAACACATTAGGATTCAAGCATTGCATATGAATCGAACAATGAATTATATAAATTATTATGGTTGATAATAAGGATCTTGGAGAGATGCATTTAAAAATCCACAATATACTGTACTTTTACTTTCTACTTAAGTATTTCTTTACATTGATAACTATGCATCATTTTTAAAGAAAACAGACCTGTTGATAATAAAGTTATGTTTTAATGTTTAACTTCTGTACTCATGAACTGAGAATCAATAAAATAATGAGATACATTATATTTCTGATTGCTTAAATTATTGTTTACCTTAATAATCTAAACCATTTAATTTATACTGATTATAAACCAAGGAAAATCATAATAGTAAGCTTCAAAGTAGTATATTCATTTTTCTATTTCCACTATAGAATCAATAAAATGTTATCTTCAAAATGAAAATAATATTTTAGGTTTTCCTTGTAAAGCTCTCTCATAGATAAAGATATTTCTATTTGACTTTTATATTCCAGTTTGCCTCAATGGCAACTGGAATATAAATAAGGGCACTTTCTAAAAACAAGGGCATTTAAAATTGTACAATCATACATGGAAATATGTTTTAAACAATACATAAATATATAGAGATTTATGTATGGTCAGAGATTCCATCGAAATTTTATTCACTTCTGCAGAGACACACACACACACACACACACTCACAGAAATGGTATTATAGTATGCCTATTTTTCTTAGCTTTTTTATTTAATATGTCATTTGGACAAAAATAAGGCTTGACTAAGATAAAAATAAAAATGTATGAAACTCAAAACATTGGTTTCTGTCCTGGTTACTGTTGCTGCATAAATATTCACTCCAAAGTTGAGCGGCTTAAAGCAATAACACTCATTTTATTATTTCTCACAGTTTCTGTGGGTCAGAGATTTGGAAATGTCCTGGCAGAACAGTTCTGGCTTCATGTCCCTCTTGAAATTGCAGTCAGATGGCTGATGGGTTTGGAACAGTAGGTTTCTGGAGAAGCTAGGGGCTTGCTGGACATCTTTTTTATGTAGTTGAAACATTTGTCTATATGATCTCTCCAGGTGGACTAATCTGGGCTTTCTCTTGGAATGGTGGCCTGAAGGCAGTCAGACTGCTTCCACAACAGCTCCGGGCTCCAGTGCTAATTTTCCCAAAGCAAGACTGAAACACCTTTCAAGATCTAGCTTTTAAAGTCATATAACATCATTTCCACCCTATTATTTTGGGTGAAAGAATGACAAATTTATTAATATTTTCTGAAAGTAGGGTGAAAATCCTTAATTATTTACCTGAGACTGTCCAAATACTAGCACCAAAAGTCACACATCCTAGGAACCCCTGGAACAGTTTATCACACTACTTTTAGTTAACAAAATTAATTAAGTTTAGTACTTTGCTTTAGTAAAGTTCATCAATCTTTTCTTTAATGGCTATTGATTTTAGGGTTCTATGTGGTGAACCTCTGCCTTTACTAAGCCATGAAATCCACAGTGCTGTATTCTAGAAGACTGATTGTTTGTTTTCCACAATTTGTCTATCCATCTACCTTTAATTATTATTTGTGTTATGAAACAAGCAGAACTTGAGATTTATTTCCTTCCAGTAATTTATTAAAAAGATAGTCTTTTGCCAACAAATTTCACTGAAGTATTTGCATCGAATTAGATATATACTACATAGACAAAACTTTAACCCTGGGGTCAAAATCACACTGCCAAAATGACTGTGAATGTCTTCAACTATGATAGTTAAAGTCCTTCACTTTTGTGTTCTTTTTCGATATTGCTTTATATATTCAAGAGGCTTTGCATTTCTATGCATATTTTATAATTTGCTTGTCAAGATAAATAAAAAGGCTTCTAGTATTGTGTTGAATCTATATATCAGTTTGTAGAGAACAGAAGTCATGAGATACCCAATTTTCCAGTCCACTAATATTGATTCGTTGCCCATTGATTTTGTCTTAAAATTCTCAGTAATTCTCAGTAGTTTCCAGTTTCAAGGTATTGTTTGCTTTTGTTATATAATTTCCAGATATTTTATATGTTTGTGAATAAGTGTGCCTAACATTTTTATTTCATTTTTCTTGCTTATTGTTAAGGTATATAATGCTATATATATTTAATATATATAACAGATTTTTTGTATATTAACCTTATGTCTGACAACTGACCCAGTTTTTGTTTTTTTTTTTTGGAAAGAACTGTATATATTGATGAATTTTCTCTTATAGATTCAGGATTATTCAGATTTTATATTTATTCTTGTATCTGTATTAAATTATATTTATAAGGAATCTTTCCATCTCATTAAAATTCTATTTATTGGCATAAAATAATACATAATATCTTGTTATATTTTTAGTATTTATGGTAAAAATAATGACGTTCTCGTTTTTATTCTTGACACTGGTAATTTATATATTCTCATATATTCTTGATCTCTTATACTAGGTGTTTATCAATTTTATTAATCATTTGGAAGAGTCACCATTTGATTATTAATTTTTCTCTTGTATCCCTATTTTTGTTCTTTGATATTTGCTCATTTAAAAATATTACTCTTTGTGAGTTTTTAGTCTGGCTTTAATTTGTTGTATTTTTTCTAGCTTAGATAATTCATTTTAAAATTTCCTTATTTTATAATACATGATTTTTGAAGCTATAAATTTCCATATGAAGACTGTAGTATGAAGATTACACAAATTTTGGCATGTTGTATTTTCATGATCATTTAGCTTAGGATATTTAAAATTTTCTATTGTGTTTTCTTTCCTTTGTCTGGGGTGTGGTGTTAGTAGTAGCTTTCTTAATTTCCAAACACCTGCAGGGAGATAGTAACCATCATTCTACTAATGTGTTTTAACTTGATTTTTCTGTGGCCATTGAATATATATTATAAAATTTCAATACTTTTTAAATGCTGAGAAGTGTTTTTTATGTCTCTAGTTAGGAATTACTTTGGAAGATATTCTGTATGAATTTCAAACTTGTGTTCTACAAATATGAGTGTAATGTTCTATAAATATAAATCAAAGTAAGTTAGTAAACTACATTGTTCAATTCTTCCTCGCCGACTTTTTTTCATGTTTTATCTGACATTGAGATATGCCTTTGTTAAACTCTCCAGAGAGAATATTTCTCTCTTGCTCTCTCAGTCTCTCCCTCTTCTCTCTCTCTTTATAGTTCTGTTAAATTTTCTTTGTACTACTCTATATGTTTCAGTTCTTACCAAAATGAGATATACATGTATTAATATTCACTTGAGACATTTATTACTATAAAATATTTTTCTTAGATTCCATGATTTTATGTACTTTAAAAGATTCATCTGATATCAAAATGAGCAATAGCTGTTTTCATTTTTAGTGTTGATATGGTGTACATTTTCTGTTTTTAACTGAACTGTATCCTCATATTTAGAAGTCATATAAGCATATATTTATATATTACCTATATTCAAGATGATAATCTTGGCTTTTAATAGTTTTTATAC
Source organism: Callithrix jacchus (assembly GCF_049354715.1). Classification (NCBI taxonomy): domain Eukaryota; kingdom Metazoa; phylum Chordata; class Mammalia; order Primates; family Cebidae; genus Callithrix; species Callithrix jacchus. Next base: position 106,034,260 of record NC_133503.1, on the reverse strand, counting down.
CACTTAATTTTTTTATTTTTTTTAGTGAGACAGAGTCTTACTCTGTTGTCCAAGCTGGAGTGCAGTGCAGTGTAGTGGCACGATCTTGGCTCACTGCAACCTCTGCCTCCCAAGTTCGAGCAATCCTCAGTAGCTGGGATTACAAGAGTGCACTACCACGCTTGGCTAATTATTTGTATTTTTCAGTAGAGATCGGGTTTCACCATATTTGCCAGGCTTGCATACCATTTAATTTTAATGGTTATCACTGATTGAGTTGGGATTAAGTTCAATATGTTGCTACTGTTTAAAATTTCTCTCATTTATTTTCTTTAGTTAACCCTTTTATGTATTCAATTTTCAAGTCATTTTGCCATTTTTTAGCTTCTTATTGTATGTGTTTTTATTTCTCTGACAGTTGCTATTCTACAGACTGAGACCTTCCTTTTTTCATTTACTAAAAATATCTTTAAATCAGTATCTTTACCACTTTCCAAATGATGCTATAATTATCCTTTATCATTTTTTCTATTATTATCTTATGTTCTATTTTATATATTTTAGATTCTACAATAATTTATTATTTTGGATTCAACAATATTCATTATATTTATCCATTTATTCACCATTTTTTAAAACTTTTATGTTTTCTTGCAGTGCAGTATTTTCATTTGGCATGCTTCACCATTAGCATAAATAAGCACTTTTAGTACGTTTTGCAATTCAGATCTGCTAGAGTAAAATTTACTTAATTTTTATTTCTCTCTCTTTCCTTATAAAACCTCTTTGTTTTGCCTTTGCTTTTGGATAATATTTTATTGACATGTTTCAGCGTTCTTTTAGTTTCTGTTGAAAGCCAACTTCTAATGTTACTGTTTTTTACTGGTTTTAAATAATTTGTCTTTCTATACCTTTAGGTGCTTTTTATGTATTTTTCAATTTAGATTTGTTTTAGTAAATTCATTATAATGCACTTATTTGCAATTTTTTTATAGTTATTCTGTTTCATGTTCACCAAGTTGTTTAAAACTGTGGTTTTATGCATTGTATCAAATTTAGAAAAATTTTAGTAATATTTTCTTGATATTTCTTTTAATGGTCTCTTTCTGTCTTTTTGTTGTACCCAAATTACAAATATATTAAATGTTTTGAGCTATTACATATCTGTCAACACTTCTTCCATTATTTTTTCTCAATTCTTCAGTTTGGATATTTTCTATTGCTCTCTTTTTGAAATCATGAATCCTGTCTTCCAATGTGTCTAGGCTTCTGTCAGACCCATTTATCAAGTTTTTAATTTCAGATGGTTATATTTTGCATTTATGGAATGTATCATCATCTTTCTTTTTCCTTTCTCTCTCTCTTTCCTTTTTTTTTCTTTCATCTATATTTTAACTTCAGGGGTTACATGTGCAGGTTTGTTACATAGGAAAACTTGTGTCATGGGGGTTTGTTGTACAGATTATTTTATCACCAAGGTATCTAGCCTTGTACCATTAATAATTTTTCCTGATCCTCTCTCTGCTCCCAACCTCCACCCTCCAAAAGGGCCCAGTGTTTGTTGTTTCCCTTTATGTGTCCATGTGTTCTCATCAATTAGCTCCCACTTATAAGTGAGAACATACGGTATTTAGTTTCCAGTTCCTGCTTTAGTTTGCTAAGAGTAATGACTCCTAGCTCCATCCATGTTCCTGCAAAGGACATAATTGCATTCTTTTTTTATGTCTGTGTAGTATTCCATGATGTATATGTACAATATTTTCTTTATCCACTCTATTATTGTTGGGAATTAGGTTGATTCCATATCTTTGCTATTGTGAATAATGCTGCAATGAACATAAATGTACATGTTGCCTTATACCAAAATGATTTATATTCCTTTGAGTAAATAACCAGTAATGGGATTACTGAGTGGAATAGCACTTTGTTTTCTTTTCTGAGGAATCATCACACTGTCTTCCACAACAGTTGAACTAATTTGCACTCCCACCAATAGTGTATAAGCATTCTTTTTTCTCTGCAACCACACCAGCATCTCTTACTTTTTGATTGTATAGTAATAGCCATTCTGACTAATGTGATGTGGTATATTGTTGTTTTGATTTGCATTTCTCTAATGGTCAGTGATGTTGAGCTTTTTCTTATGATTTTTGGCTGCATGTATGTCTTCTTTTTGAAAAGTGCCTGTTCATATACTTTGTTCATTTTTTAATTAGGTTGTTTGTTTTTTTCTCATGAATTTGTTTAAGATATTTATAGATGCTGGATATGAGACCTTTTTTGGATGCATAGTTTGCAAAAATTTCTCCCTTTCTCTAGCTTATCTCTTCACTGTGTTGATAGTTTCAGTAAGCAGAAACTCTTTATAGATCCCATTTGTCAATTTTTGCTTTTGTTGCAATTGTTTTTGACAAAATCATCATGAAAGATTTGCCCTTTCCTATGTCCTGAATGGTATGCTTAGAGAATAATATGAACACCTCTGTGCATTTGAACTAGAAAATCTGAAAGAAATGGATAAAGTTTAGGACACATACACCCTCCAAAGATAAACCAGGAAGAAATTGAATCCCTGAACAGACTACTAAAAAGCTCTGAAATTAAGTCAGTATTAAATAGCCTGTCAACCAAAAAAAAAAGCTCAGCACCAGGTGAACCCATAGCTGAATTCTACGAGATATACAAAGAAGAGCTGGCACCATTCCTGCTCAAACTATTCCAAAATACTGAGGAAGAGGGACACCTCCCTACCTTCTACAAGGTCAGCATCAGCTTGATACCAACACGTGGCAGAGATCCAACAAAAGAAGAAAAATATAGGCCAATATCCTTGATGAACATTACTGCAGAAATCCTCAACAAAATACTCGCAAACGGAATCCAGCAGTATTTCAAAAAACGTATTCATCATGATTAAGTAGGCTTTATCCCCAGGAAACAAGGCTGTTTCAACATATGCAAATCAATAAATGTGATTCATTACAAAAACAGAACTAAAGGGAAAAGCCACAAGATTATTTCAATACATGCAAAAAAAGGCTTTCAATAAAATTCAATAATCCTTCATCTTAAAAACACTCAGTAAACTAGATATTGAAGGAATATATAACAAAATAGTAAGAGCCATCTATGTGTAAACCTACAGCCAACCACATAATGAATGGGCATGACTAGAAACATTCCCTTTAAAAACCAGCACAAGACAAGAATGCCATCTCTCACGACTCCTATTCAACATAGTATTGGAAGTCCTTTCCAGGACAGTCAGGGCAAGAGAAGAAAATAAAGAATATCCAAATAGAGAGGAAATAAAACTATCCCAGATAGCAGATAACATGATTCTGTATCTAGAAAACCCCATAGTCTCAGCCAGAAGTTCTTAAGCTGATAAATTCAGCAAAGTCTCAAGATACAAAATCAGTGTGCAAAAATCCCGAGCATTCCTATACACCAACAGCAGTCAAGCTGAGAGCCAAATCAGAAATGCATTCCCATTTACAATTGCCATGAAAATAATAAAATACCTAGGAATACAACTAACTAGGGAGGTGAAGGATTTCTACAAGAAGTACAAACCACTGCTCAAGGAAATCAGTGATGACGCAAACAAATGGAGAAATATTCCATAATCATGGATAGAAAGATGAAATATCATAAAAATGACTATATTGCCCAAAGCAATTCATAGATACAATATGATGCCTATTCAATTACCATTGAGCTTCTTCACAGAACCTGAAAAAATCTATTTTAAATTTATATGAAACAAAAAAAGAGCCTGAATAGCCAAGGCAATTCTAAGCAGTAAGATCAAAGCAGGAAGCATCACGTTACCTGATTTCAAACTATACTACAGGGCCAAAACAGCATGGCACTGGTTCAAAAATAGACACATAGGGCAGAGGAACAGAATAAAGAACCCAGAAATAAGTCCAAACACCTACAACTATCTGACCTTCAACAAACCTGACAAAAAGAAGCAATGGAGAAAGGATTTCCTATGCAATACATGGTGCTGGGATGACTGGCTAGCCATATGTAGAAGATTGAAACTGGACTCCTTCTTTATTCCATATACAAAATTAATTCAAGATGGATTCTATTTTTTTTTTTTTTTGAGACACGGTAATGCTCTGTTGCCCAGGTTGAAGTGTAGTGGCACGGTCTCAGCTCACAGCAACCTCTGCCTCCTGGGTTAAAGTGATTCTCATGTCTCAGCCTACCTAGGAGCTGGGATGACAGGTGCATGGTACAGCATAATGTTAATTTTTTTTTTAATTTTTGTAGAGTTGTGGTTTCATTATATTGGCCAGGCTGATCTCAAATTCCTAAGCTCAGGTGATCCATCCTCCTCAGCCTCCAAAGTGCTGGGATTACAGGCATAAACCACCATGCCCCGCCTCAAGATGGATTAGCATTTTTATCATTTTTGAATGCATTATGAAATTATTTATCTTTCCATCCATTACTTTATCTTTTACTGCATTTTCTAAAATATACTAACCAATAACCATTTAATATGTTAAGTGTTCTATCTTTGCCTGCTAAATCCAATATATAGAACACTGGTTCTGCTGCTATTGACCAATAAACAAAATTAGCAATTTTTAATTCAATTTATTTATAACATAATTTGAAATTGTTATGTTTTCCTCTAAATAATGTAAGTTTTCTTCTTCCAGACACTTAAATTTCCTCATAGATTAACTTGAGTCTAAAAAAAAGTTCTGTTTTATATTTGTCAGGACAGGTCTACTTCAGGTTTTTCTTTATTACAGAGTTGAAAATATTATTCCTTGAGTTTGCTTTTTATTCATGATTTATGTTCTTTTGGGGGTTTCAACAAGCTGTCCAGAATGCTCACTAAGGTCAATCTATTCTCCTGGGCTTGAATTCCAAGCTCCGTCTCTCAGCTTTACCTTGTCTCTGAAATCTTTATACATATTCCTGGTATGCTGTGCCATTGCTGAATTCTGCTAATCATGCATAGATATTTGAAACTTTTTCTCCAAAGCCTTATCTTCTCCAGGATTCTATCCCCTCAAATGCCACCTACAAAGACAATGTTCAATGTCTCTTCTGCCCACTGAAGAGACACGAAATCTCTCTTCCTGGTCTCTCTTCCCACATACTTCTATTTGGGTAATTCTTTCAAGAGTAAAACCGGTATGAATGTTTGTCTCATCTTCTATGTTTATCTTCTCTTAATAACCAACCTTGATTATTGTCTAATGTCAAAAACAAAGTTCCTTTATATATTTTAGGTAGTTTTTTTTTTTATAATAGTTTATTATTATGGTGATGATTAGTTGGTTCTGTTTACAGTGGGAGAATAAATCTGATACCAGCTTGTTCAACATGACTGGAACTACAAGTTTTTTTGCTGAAAGTTAAGAAGTATCTTTTTCTTCATTCATGTGGAAATGAAAGATTAGCATATTGTACCAGATCACAATCAGACATGAGAAGTTCCTTTCTGGGTACTAAAGTTATCTTTTAGTTCAGCTGCTTTACTCCCTGTCCAACATCAATAAGATCAGTTCATCTTCTCACAGAGCTAGACATGGCCCTGCCAGTTTAAACTTTAATTCTCCCTTAAGCAATATAGAAACTGCCAAAAGTTTTTCACTGTCTCTGCACCTCAATGATCTCTTGGAAGCAAAATACATCAGATACATTTGAATCAGCTTCCAATGACCCACCATGATCCCCTCTTCACACCTTATTAAAATAATCTGCTTTATTCATTCATTTGCTGCTTTAGGTGTGTTTCCCATTTTAGCTTTACATAATTATGAGGTACTGCAAGTCGGAATACACCAACTGTGTATTTTAGAATAGATGATAGAATAAAAGGAAACATTTTGTCAAGCTCTTATATTTTGCAACATTGCAGCACAGTCAGTCTACCAAGATACAGGAACCGACAGTTGGGATTATCTCTGTCATTTCTGATATAGAAGCAACCTATTATACAGCTCCTGTTCCTCTGACGTGGAACTGTGCTTTCGTTTGTTTGTTTTTAGTTTTTATACCTGATAATTAAGTGTCTGCTGTGAAAATTCAAAGGGGCTTGAGGCATGAAATCTCTGATTCTTATGACTCTTCAATTAGAGCCTTGTGAATCTCTGAAAGGCATATAAGTCATGGAAATTAGAATTGAAATACAATACTTAACAGAAACTATGCCAGTAATAGATAAAATAAACATGGGGTGTTGTCTTCCAATTCCACTTCTTTAGTGTTGCAAGAAATAGTTTTGTAGACTTATGTTTAGGTTAGCAAACCAACACTGCAGCTGTTACTTTTAGACGTGAGAGGATTTGTCTTCTGGTTCATGCAGTTATTAGTAATTATATAACACAATTTAAAAAATACCTTTCTTTTTCTTTTCTATGCTTGAAACATTTAGGCATTAATGAAATTTTATACTAGATTTGCAAGAGGGAAGTATGCATAATATAATACTACTTATTCTAAAATTAAGTACTTTTCCAAAGAATAATTATGAATGTTAAAAAAGACATTAGCATATGTATAATACTTTAATAATATCACTAACTAAGTCCTCTCAGAGACATCTACATTATTATAAGTCTCTTTGGCATGTCTGGAAATAATACAAATTCAGTGAAGAATCACCAAAATACTATAATAGAAAAATCTTACCCTAAATCATAAATTTTGGCAACTATGACTAAATTGTCTGAGTGCTGGTTTATAAACAGAATACTACTTAAGTGTATAGTGCTTTTTAAAAAGCAAACTCTAAATCAGGAAATCTTATTTTTATAGGGAGTAAGCAGAACTAACACAGACAGATAATGTTCTAAGCTTCATATGAATATTTTACAAAAAATACCAAATTTTCCTTATTACATGTGCAAACTCTTTCAATAGTTATTGAGGACCCTAGAACTGTCCTGCTACTCAAAAAGTGTTATTTTGTTTTGTTTTGCAGGTAAAGACACACACACACACGCACACAATATGCAGAAAACACTGTACAGATGAGAGCAAGTCAAGAGAGAATAAGTGACTTTTACATTGAGAGTCCAAAAGGAATGAGGTGGTACTGCACCCATTTACTCTGACTCAAGTTTAAGTGATCTTCTGATCACACAGCAGTAGGGCATCCCTATGGAGACAGTTGATTAAATCATCAGAGAAAGAGGTGACTGATTGCTCAGCTAACATCTATTAGGTGATGACTATGACACAGACACTACCAGATGGCAGAGTACAATAGTTAGTAAAGCAACCAAATATCCCTGCTTTTACGAAGCTTACATTCCACAGTGGAAAGGAAAGAATGCACAGAAAGAGGTGAGGGTATGAGCTACATGTAGGTTGGTGAGACCATGAAGTGAAAATATTCCTGGCCTGTGTGAGAAAAATGTAAGATGCTAAAGTGATTTTGAGTAATGAGAAAAGAAGAGAGCAATAATATCTTTGTAGACCATCAATAGGATCTTGGCTTTAATGTGAGTAAGATAGTCATTCAAGTTTTATGATCAGAGTACTACAATCTAACATGATTTATCAGGTGAATTTGGGTCACTTTCTTAAGACTAGTACAAAATATGTAAGTTCAGAAGCAGATAGTTATACCATTTGCTCTGATGTAACTATGATGTATGTTTATATAAAAATACCTCATGTATATGTTTAGGGATAAATATATAAACCTACTATGTACCCATAAAAATAAAAATAAATAGTCCATGTAAATATATTTTTTCTGTATTCACGACACAAATAATATTTTTAGTAAACAATAAAAAATTAGAAAAGAAAAAATATATAACTGAAAAGTATTGAAATAAGAGACCAAAGTGGTGTGAGTCAGTCTGGTAGATGTAGAAGTAGCAGGGAGTTATCGGATTCTCTGTTACATGGGTAGAAATAATATTTGCCAACAAGTTGTATACAGGGTTTGAGAGAAAGGAGAAGACAGGGATGAATCCAAGTTCTTTTATATTGAACTTCTATAAAAATGGATTTGCCATTTAACTGAGATGAAGACAACTGAGAAAGAGCATGTTTTTTACAGGAAGACCACAAGCTCATGGCTTTTAAAGTTCTTGATGCCTTACAGACATCCAAGTGGACATCCTAACTAGAGAGGTCAATTCAGGCGTCTAGAGTTCAGGACAAGATTCAGATGGGAATAACACATCCTGGAGTCCTCAGCATATAAATGTATTTACATCTGTGAGATTGGATGAGATTACTAAAGGAATAAACAGGAAAAAAAAAGAGAGAGAAAGAGAGAGAGATCCGAAGGTAGATGTTGAGGATGTGAAGAACCTCCTGAAAGGCTGATTGAGAAGTATCCAGAAACCTAAGAGTAAATCCAGATAACATTTCTTGTTCTGGGGCGCCAAGTGAAGAAAGTGCTTTGAGGAAAAGTACATGGCCAATGCTGTCATACGCTTCAGATAATAGGCAGAGTTTAACAGTATATTTGTCAGTGTTGAAAGTCAGTGTTGACCTTGGCCAGATAGTTTTCACAGAGCAGAATAAAATATAGTATAAAAACTCTGCTGGGGCCGGGCGCAGTGGCTCAAGCCTGTAATCCCAGCACTTTGGGAGGCCGAGGCAGGTGGATCACGAGGTCAAGAGATCGAGACCATCCTGGTCAACATGGTGAAACCCCGTCTCTACTAAAAATACAAAAAAATTAGCTGAGCATGGTGGCGTGTGCCTGTAATCCCAGCTACTCGGGAGGCTGAGGCAGGAGAATTGCCTGAACCCAAAAGACGGAGGTAGCAGTGAGCTGAGATCGCGCCACTGCACTCCAGCCTGGGTAACAAGAGCGAAACTCCGTCTCAAAAAAAAAAAAAAAAAAAGTCTGCTGGTAGGGGTTTCAAGAAAGTGTCAGAGAGAAATAATTTTAAGTAGCAAGTTTAATAAACTTTTTCAAAGAGCAAAATTTTAAATAGAGGGACAGAATATAGACGATGATTTAAGAGAACAGCAACATTCAGAAAAGGTTTAAATTGAAAGACATTGAAGCTTCTGGTGGAAAATAAAGAACAAAGAGAGGTTGGGAAATGTGATGAAAGGGTGAGAGGAGAGATGTGCTAGATTGCTTTACCAAGAAGGATGGGGCCTTGTATACAGAGGGAGGTGATGACCCTACTTAGAAGGACAGTGGTTTATTCATAGTCACAGGGGAGAGAGAAGGGCATATGGCCTTAGATAAGCGTAGGGTGTAGAAGCAGTTTTGTTCTGGGGGCTTGTGGAATTTCTCTTCTGGTTTTATCTATTTTCTCAGTGAATTATTCAGCAAGGCTGTAAAGTAACTCTGAGGATGAAGTGAAGGTGTTGGAGAGTTGAACTAAAAAGAGAAAATAAGAATGTGGGATTGTTAATGGATTATAAAAATGGTAGTATGATGACTCTGGGTTACTGGGAGTTTTGATTTGTATCAGGGATTTCAACGGAAGTCAGTCAGCATCATTAAGATAAGATGTATTTCACCTTCCATGTACAGTGGTTCAAATCTCAATTTCGTTCTCAAAGTCATTTCTATGCCGGTTTGAGTCTTTCTCATGTATGTGTTAGGTGCTAGTCTGAGATGTGTGGGAGCAGTTCAAACTAGAATTCAGAACTCTTAGCATTAGCTACCTTGTTTTGAGTCTTTCCTGGACATGAGTGATTAATGCTTGATGGTTAATACACAAAATAGAGGATCCTCCTGAAAGTCATTTCCCCTCTGGGACTATGTACATTCTATGGCCCATAAAGTCCTCATTAATCCTATATCTAGACAGATGGGGTCTCTATCAAAGTTTTATCTCCATGGCCTCTGTTTCCATCATATGCTGGGATTAGGATTACACTCAGGGCAAAGCCACAAAAGGAAGAAATAAAGCAGAAAACGCCCCTGTTCTTCGTTTCTCCAAGGTTTCACTTTCCTCCACGGGTTAATTGTTGTTGCTTACTTTCCATGGTCTTATATTTGTAATTTTATTTTTGATTGCATTTTATCCAAAGTTTTACTTTTAATCAGCAGATGTTAGGGGCTATAGTCAGCTTATACTGCCAGAGCGAACCCAGAATGTCCGACCTTTAACTTTTGAATATAAGTAATGTAAATCTTTATAAAATTTTTCTTATCCAGATTTTTTTTTATTATGTAAATTGGCTTGAGGAGAAAAAAATCTACACAGCAAAAAGGAGAATTAGAGATACAGAAAAGTAACCAGATGCGGCCAGGTGTGGTGGCTCACGCCTGTAATCCCAGCACTTTGGGAGGCCAAGGCAGGTGTAATCCCCTGAGGTCAGGAGTTCAAGACCAGCCTGGCCAACATGGTGAAACCCCGTCTTTACTAAAAATACTAAATTTAACCAGGTTTGGTGGCACACACCTGTAGCCCAAGCTAGTCAGGAGGCTGAGGCAGGGAATCAGTTGAACCCAGGAGGCGGAGGTGCAGTTAGCACAGATAGGGCCACTGCACTCTAGCCTAGGTCTAGGCAACAGAGTGAGACTCTATCTCAATAAACAGACAAACAAATAAATAAATAAAATAAAATAAACAAAAATAACCAGATGGGCAAAGAGGATTTTAACTTCTTGGATTTCTGATAAACCTAATTAATACATTCATTCATTTCTGAGGGTCAGCTGTATTCCTGCCTTTGTGCTTCATGAAGACTTTTTATGTCCCTATAAAATATGGCCTCCTTTGTATTTAATGTGCTCATGGTATATTCTCTTATTTATAATCGGAATATCCCATGGTTGAATATAAAGGCTTTACAAATTATTCATTCTTAAACCCAGGTGATTTCCACCCCTATCCAAATAGAAGAAACTATGAGATGAACCAAGTATAAATAGAATACTCAGGGACACATACTTGGGCCATGGCTCTGGAAGTTTGAGGCTTAAGAAAATAAGAAAAAAAATTGGAAAATTTATTTTGATTGACTAGATTCTCATTTGTATCTCATTCAAGTCGTCGTCCTGTGTTGATAGCACTGAGTCATTTAAATATAAATTTAGCATGTTGTGATTCAGTTTCTATACCGTGCAGGTAGAATCCGTGTGGGCCATACACTCACACTGAACACAGGGTAAACATTTTTCTGCCCAATGCTCAGAATGCTCAGAGAGACTGTAATCTTTCCTGATGTTTCTCTAGATTTTCCATAAGATGGAAATATTTCAAAGGGTATCATGAAGGAAGCCTGAGCCAACCTCCCCAACATTTGCAGGCCTATAACATAACTTTTGTACTCCGATGGACATTAGTCTCAGACTTTAAAGCCTATTCTCAGTTTTAAAACTTTCTTGGTCCTAAAGTCAGCTTCCTCTAAGAACTCTTCTTTTACTTTCATTTTTAGCTTTTGCCATCTGAAGTTTTCTCTTTTTATAGTCTGACTTTGAATTTGTTTTTCTTTTACTTTTTTCCCTAATTTACTCTGCTTTTTTCATGTTGGTAGAGTGTGAACTTGTTAAAATTAGTTAAATTTGTATGTTTTCCTAAAATTTTCTAAGAAAAATCCATGTGTGTGGTTCCATAGTAAATACGATTGTCTTAAATATAAATATGTTGCTTTCTTTTTTGTACTGGAAAACTTAGGTGTTAATAGTTCCTCTGGTTTACTAATCTTATTTGGTGGATTAGTTAAGCTAGTAGTCCACAAGAACTCTAGCACAATGAGGTCATGACATTAAATCTTGAAAATTTTTGCTAAATTGCCGTGGTGCTATAAAAAGTATTGGGTTTTTTGGTTCTTATCTTTTGGACCTCACAAACAAATTCAAATTCAGTTGCTTTCATGTCACTTTTGCAAGAAAATTCAAGTGTTTTTTGAGTCATGATAATAATGATCAATTCTGAACACTTTCGAAAGGGAGAAAAGTAATAATCATGTGTCTTTCTCATTGAGAGCCATCATCTGATATTCTTAGGACATAGACAATGTTGGGCTGTTGTCTAACTCTCATTCATTAACCCTACTCCTCCTTTCTGGGACACACAGTGGTAGACTGAGATTCTTCAATTATTGGAAGTCCATATCTCCGTTTCCCTCCCCTTAGACTTAAAAAAATGCTAATGGAAACTTTCTCAGGATCATTAAGCTGATCACTTTTACTTTGCATTAGCATATGGCTATTAAAAACCTAACTACAGCTTACTGTAAAGAAACTTCAAACATAAAAGTAGATAGTTCCTATACAATAGAACTCAACTGTAGTGGGTGACATTTCCCTGCTGGAAGAGTTTAACCTCTGCTTATAAATAGTGACTTTTCTCAAGTTAGCTGCTCTGAGAAGATTGGACTTTCTAGAGAAAAGTTGCAAATTTAGGAAAGGTAAAGGCAAAAATGATATCTATTGGGGATAAATCAAAAGACTAATATGAACAGAATAGCGGTAAAACTGAGTAAAGAGCTAATGATAAGGCTGAGTATTGATAGGATGCTCACTTAGTGCATGGTATATTTTCTAATTACTGAAACAAATAATTATATATTACTTTGACTTATGCTTAATGTGTATAAATTGATTTCATATATAGTCATTGATTTGGAATGTGCAACAAATGGCAGATATCCTTCTATTCATTTTACCAGGAGAAAACTAAAGTTCAGAATTTAATACCTTCCTGTTTCTTTCTTCTTTATTACATGGCCTTCAGGACAGAAAAAGTTCTGGAGAACTGAATCCGTTTCCTGATTGACAAACTTGTTGTATGACTTATCCTCTCTAACCAGGCAGTGAGAGCAGCAGGAAGCTGGTTATTGAAAGTGCTCATTTCAAAAACCAACACAAGAGAGAAAGAAGAGGGGTAGAGAGAGACAGAGAGAGAAAATTAGCTTTCCTCTCATGGATAATATTTTAAAGGGAGAGGAAGAATTTTCAAAGCTTTGTTCCAGCATAGGCAGCCTGAGGCCATATTCAGGTATTCCCTGAAGTATGGCGTTATTAATAAGCCCTTGGTGAGTGGAAATTATTACTGGAACACGTGGAATTCTTAATAAATATTCTAGGTGGGCTGAAGGGGACTTCACAATATATGTGAGTTCACAGGCAAAGAAACTATTACAGTTCTACTTTCCAGGAAGATTTCAAAGGCCCAAGCTAAAATGTATGGATTTACTTAACAAGCCGGGAACTGTCCTGGATGCTGTACCTGGCCTTTCTCCATGTTCAGTGATTTCCTAGAATCAACACTATTTGGAAATCAAAAAAAAAAAAAGAAAAACAAAATAGAACAAACAAACAGAAAAAGACAAAACAAACCGGACGATCTCTTGGGGTTTTTGTTTTCCGTGCTTCCTTACTTTACACAGCCTGCCTTTTCCCCCACCCCCCCCACCCCCCCCACCCCCCCCCTTCCCTCCAGAAGCTGCTCATAGCAGAACCCTAGATTTTGATTCAGACAACACAGGGGCAGGGTATGGATGTAGATTTTCTTCGATTTTACTCTAAAGTAAGTTCACCTGCATTTCAATTGGATTTTTACTTTATTTAAAAGAGCTAGTATTCTTTATAGCTTGATTTATTCTGATTTACCTATTTATTATTGTGAAAACTAGTTATTTCTTTACATCATAAAGGTGATATATGAGTTGATAAAAATTCAACATATACTGATGGTAACATAAAAATAGCAACTGCAATATCAGTTTTATTTTCTTTATGAAATAATAACTACACAATTAAATGTGAGAATACACTGCACTGTGCTCACATTTTCTTGTTTTCACTTAAATTTATCATTAACAATTTTCCAAAACAAAACACTTGTAAGTTTAACTCTTTAAAAACAGCATTGCATTTCATGGTTTTGATGAATGTAATTAAACAAACAAACACAATTTCTGTAGTGAGGCAAGTACGCTGTTTCCAGGATTTTACTATTATAAACAATGTTGTAATGATTAAACATATACCCATGTCTTTACATCCAGTAAAATAATGTATATATAATAAATTATTCTTTAAAAATTACTGGGTCAAAGGTCATATGCTTTTTAAATTTAATGAATTGCCCATTTGCCCTTTCAAAAGCCAAGGAGACTTATACTCTCTTACCTGCGGTGCATAAGAATGCTTATTTCCTCATGTTTTTGTTAATTTGGTGCTTTGTAAAATTTTAATAGTTGTTAATCTGATAGAAAAAATTTTATTCTAAAAGAATTCTAATTTGAACTTCATTAATTATACTGAATACTATTTTACCAATGTATATATATATGTGAATTCCCATTCTGTGTATTTTGTCCATTTATGTTACAAGAAGTTGCCCTGTTATCTTAAATATTCATATCATGTTTCTATGTAAAATAGGTGGCTCTATGTTAATCATATTTGCTGCAATTATTTTGTATTTTATATTTTTATTTTAATCAGAGCATTTTTACTTTGTAGGAATTTTGTGGTATAAAGGTTATGATTTTAATATGATAATTATTGTCATTCTAAGTACAGACGTGCACTACCTCCTTACTCCACTTTCAAACTAGATTTCTCTAATTTAATGTATCTTATACTTTAGGTTCCAAATAAGATACTGTTTAGAAAAGAAAAGTAATTCTGTTTGTAAAACAAAAAAAATTTTTTTTAAAATCTCGCCCATTTTTAAATTGTCACATCTTACCCTGAAATTAAAATCTCTGCAATATGACCACAGAGTGTACTTGCAGAATCTCATTAACAGAAATCTATACCGTAAATCTGAACCATAATTTTCTGTTCAGATCCACGTTTGTTCTGGCTTTTATTCTATTTTATTCTGCCAGAAATGTCTTTATTATTCTTTGTTTATAAAATCATACCAGATTTGAAATTATTTTTAAATGCCACTCCCATTCCTATGCCTTCTCTGATTTCCTGCTCTTCCTGAGAAATGTATTTTCTTATGACTCCATTTTTAAATCCATCCAAGCCCTTTAATTATATAGTTCTCAAATTACTTTTTCTTGTATAGTTGTTTACATCCCATCCTCAAATATATGTAATATAGAGAAAAAACCCTCCCTTTTTAAAAAAAACTACAAGAGGACACAACATAGGATTTCAATAAATATATTTTCAAAATTGTCATAATTGCTGTTATGGACTTACTGACTGGATCTGAGTCAGAAAATACGGTTTGTGCCCTAACTCTGCTACCTAATGCAGCACTACTTTTGATACAATGAAGTCACCTTTCTGATATTAATGTATTTTAATTTTTATTCATTCTTCTACAAAGCAGATTTATCGTAATACTTCCAGGATTATGTGAGATTAAACTAAATGATATTAAAATAAATTATTTTTGTGAAAGCACTTTATTATACATTTCAATTAAAATCTCAACTGTTATGCTCATCTAAATATAAATGAATAAGTATTCAAACAGGCTGGGATTTTTGCATAATTATTTTTCTTTAACAATTGAGTAATTGAAATTGACTTGAAATTTTATAAACATCTGTTGTTCTCAGGCATTAATAAAGCTAAAAGCTCATTCAAGGACAGAATCCATTCTGTCCCCTAAATGCTCCACTCTATTGAGTTATATTCATAACTAAAAAGCTGGTAGAATATGGACTGTTAATCAGCTATGAAAGTCTAATAACTGTCATCTGAAAGTATTTACAAAATTTTGGTCTATCTAGACTTTGAAACTATAAATTGTAATTTATAGGTTCTAATTGTAAGTACTTTAATAATTATATATAATACATGTAATTTATTGACTTCCTAATCATAGGAATAGTATAATTTATTATTCTGTGAAAAGTATGGTGCTAAATATATGGTTAGCATGCTGAGTCAAGGATAGATGTAAATCCATGTGTACTTCTAGGTTCAAAAGGTAACATTAATCTTCCTATTCCATCAGCAGAAATTTTTTTCTAAGGAATCAATATACAGTTGTCCCTTGGTATTTGTAGGGCACTGGTTCCAGGACCTCCTGTCAATACCAAAATTCTCTAGTGTTCAAGTCCTTGACATAAAATGTCATAGAATTTGCATATAACCTAAGCACATTTTCTCATATATTTTAAATTATCTCAGAATTACTTATAATACCAAATACAATATAAATGCTATATGAATAGTTGCTATACTTGCTTCAGGAATAATGATCCAAATATTATGTGCATGTTTGTACAGATAGAATTTTTTTCCTGAATATTTTTTGATCTGCAATAAGTTGAATCCACCAATTTAAAACCTGTCAATACAGAGGGTCAACTGTACTCATTTATGCAATAGCAAAATCTTAGAGTGGTCTCCGTCTCTATTGTCATCTGCTTCACCCAATCCATCAACAAATCCTATCAATTCTACTTCCTAATTTACTTTCCATTCTCTGTCTATGCTGCCACAGCTTATTGGAGTTTTCATCTAGATAATTATAATAATTTCCTAATTTATATAATTATCTCTAACATTTTTTTCTTACCCATTCTTCACAGTGTCCCCAAAACACACGCTGAATCCTGTTGCATTCCTTCCTTACACATATTCATTTGCTTTTTCTTCTCTATATTCCTAAAACATTCATGAGTTTTATGTATATAAAGTAAAGGCTGTAAGACTACTCAGAACTCAGGCTTGCCACATTAGGCATATATTTCCAGTTTCAGCATTCATATTTTTCCAGTTTCAGCATTATAAACAAAAACTCCACTTAATAATCAGATTATTTGTTATATTGATAATGTTTTAGCTGACCTATTTAGTTGAAATTTTTCTTCCCTATATGCCTTAAAAAATTCTACTTCTCCGTTACGACATACACAAATGTCACTTCTGATGTGACTATTTCTCTAGCTAACTGTGGCTAGAATTTCTTCCCTCTTTCTTTGTGGTTCCTCCACATATCAACAATGTTGGTGCGTCTCTATTTGCTGTGCAATTACTCTTATCTTTTGTCTGTTTACAATAAATTTGGATCTTTCTAAAACGAGACACCATGGCTTTCCAACTCTATGTCTTTCAGTTTTTGGCATATATTTGGTTCTCTATTAATATTTATTGTTATCTGGGAAGGGGAATAATGAAAAGAAGAGCTCAAATGATCTGTGAAGGAACAGAAACAGATAGGGCATGTGAAACAATATCCTTCACAGTGTAGTATTTTTTATTTTTCTCCCACAGCACTCTTGCCATTTGCAATAAGTTGCATCACTCATAGGTTGTTATTACTGAGGTCCTCACAGAAGAAATATCATTCCATTTCTTGCTGCTCTCTGTAGCATTTATACCTCATTATTTCCCCACAGGCTTCAGTGTCCTTTTTTTTTCACATTCCCTTGTTTTTTCTTTCAGTAGTATCTGTGATGAAAGGCTGATGCCAAGTAATCAACTTCACATCCTTTAAAAAAACAAACAAAAATCCCAGTTCAAACTGATGGTTTATTTTATAAACAAAAGCATCGCTCTATATTCTGTGCAAAAACCTTCAGCACAATGTGGTAGGATATGCCAATTGATGAAATGCCAAAGCTCCATAATGGAAAAATAAGAAAAGGATCAAAACTCTTTTCACTGGAGAAAGTGCTATTAGTTCAAGTAGCACTTAACTGGTGAAATGAATATGCCCAGCAGCAGAAATTTTGTCTTTGGCAGCTGCAATACTAAAGACCCACTAGCTGTCCTTTGTTCCTGTGTATGCTGAGTCTCATTTCCTAGGGAAGATGATTCCATTTGGATTAAGTTCTTAAAAAAAATCATAAAATAAGGTGTTGGGTGAATTATGTAGGGTTTTCCCATGTGCAAACGTCTTACCATTTAAAGTGTTGTCATTTTAGCTTACTTACAGGGATTTTTGATCCTGCCATGCAGTTTTCTTCTACCAGACTGCATTTTGAAGGCATAGAACAGAAAGGAAATGAATGTGGGCATGGGGTTGAAGAGACAAAGCTTAGAAAATTGGCAGATGGTAATGATCCTTGTAGTTATGCCCTCAGGAATAAAACGTTACCAAAATGTACCTGAATGTATCACTTATGGGGAGGCAGTAGTACTTAAGACAATATCCTGTGTTTAGAAAGGCATTGTAACTGATAATAGACAATAGTGGAAAGGTTTCTGATAACCCTTTTTTTAAATCATTCTGATAACCATTTAAAATCTTTTTTTTTATCATTTTGATAAACCCTTTTATCTTTTTTCATCTGATAACTTTTTAAAAATTGGATAAAATATATGCATCCTCTGTCTATATTCATTTTAGCAATCCATAATAAGTTATGAAAGACAGAAGTGACTGAACTCTCTTGTGATACACAGCTGGATTGTGTGATACACATGATACCCTCTCAATGTGTCTACTGCTATATACGAGTGGTATTTTCATTAGCCATCCTGTAGATGGCTTATTAGTAGGGCTGCCAAAATTAATCAATAAAAATAAAGAAAGTGAGCTAAATTTGAATTTCAGATAAAAAATAACTTTAAAAACAGTAAACCCCTTGCAAATCCTTTATTGTTCATCACTAATTCTGAATTAACTGGGCACCTTATATTCTTTCTAGTAACTCCTTATTAGAATATTACCAATCTCTTTAAAATATGTATAGATTTTTCTCTTGTTGTAGGAGCATGGCATAGAGCATAGATTAATCCTCAGGGGACTTTACATAGAGAAAATATTGACAACTATACCTTGATCTTCTTGAGCCTCAGTATGTTAGAGGCAGAAAGATTTGCCCAACATAGGTCACTGATAAATACATACTTATCATGAAATTCCAAAATTACCAGGCAAGTTTCTGCCCTAAAGGATCTCTTGTATGAGAACCAGACGAATATTCAAGGGCATTTATTCCAGCATTGCTTGCAAGGGTGAAAAATTAGAAACAGCTGATTTGTCTATCAATTGGAAAATAAATACAAACATATGGTCTAGTATTTGATTTTGAGCACAGGATCATGTAAATTAGTATGCAGACTCTGCATCTCCATAGCCTGGATTCAAATTCCAGTTCTACCTAAATTCTTAACTTCTTGTGCACATGCAGATTTTCCATCATCTGAAAAATAACAATATTATAAAAATATAAACATAATATAAAAAATAAACATACTATAAACATATAAACAAATATTAAAAAGAGGGAAAATAATAAAAGTCTCTCCCAGAGGCTTTTTCTGAGAGCAGGGTGAATTAATACATATGAAGTATTGAATACAGTGATTAACACCTAGAAGTATTTAGTAAATATTAGCTTCTATCAAGATAAAATACTATATAACAGTAAAATAAATAAACAAAAAAGTATAGGAAATTAGAAAACATTTATGTAAAATGATTAAAATAGGCAAAGTAATGCTAAAACATCTGATGCTTATGTGTATAGTGAATATGAGAAATCATATATTAAGTGATAAATACCTGATTATAATGATAGATGTCCTTGAGAAGAGGAGGAACAGGTCTAGGGAGTAGAATAAGCTTATTTAGAAAGTTGTGTTTATTTTATTTAGAAAATATGAAGACTAGTCACAAAATATTAATGGTGGCTAATGCTTGGTCTATGGATATTTGCTATAACATTCTTAGTAACATACTATATTTGTTCAACTAATAAAAAGTAGACAGTGGTGTGTAGAGACAGACTTTTACTCTGAGAAATTAATTATATGTCGAAGTGTTACTTTTTGCATCATGTATTTTGAATCCATGTGCAGATGTCATAATTCTGAACTTTATCAAATAATTTAAGGGGTCTAGGCTGGGCTCACACCTGTAATCCCAGCACTTTGTGAGACTGAGGGGGGCAAATCACCTTAGCTCAGGAGTTAGGCCAGCCTGGGCAACATGCTGAAATCCTATGTCTACAAAAAATGCAAAATCAGCCATGTGTGGTGGTGCACACCTGTAATGCCAGCTATTGGGGCAGCTGAGATATGAGAATCTCTTGAACCCAGGAGTCAGGGGTTACAGTGAACTGAAATTGCGCCACTGCACTCCAGTCTAGGCAACAGAGTGAGACTCTGTCTCAAAAAATAAAATAAGTAAAATAAAATAAAACCAAATGAACTATATAAAAAATAATTTAAGGGACTAGCAGCTATTGAAAGTCTAAAATGTGCCAGAAGCATTTCAACTATGACCATTAAGTGAAGTAGATTTTACTATTCCAACTTCAGAGATGAGAAACGGAGGTTAAGAAAGAAAACGTAACATGCTGATTGTCAGACTAGAAAGCAACAGGTCTGGAAATCATGCCCATGTCTGCCTCACTCTCAAAACTTATTCTCTTTTCATTTCACCAAGTACAACCAAGTTCTACAGATATATATATATCTGCTACTTATAATAGACAGGAAATCTACTTTTAGAAATTGTATTCTCATATTTAAAACTTTGTTGAAATTTTGAGTATTCAATATGATATGAATACATAGTTTTTCAGTTCTATCCCGTTTATTAGTGGATTTTTCAGGTGACCTGTCAGGCAATCAGGGTTAGGGGACATAACTTATAACACAGAAGGAATGAGAATCTCAGTTTAGCATAGTATTTGGGATCAGGATCTTTCTGACATGTGTCTGAGTCTAAGAGCAATAGCATATGAAATCTTGTTTTAAAATAGAAGAAAAGAAGCATTAAACTATATTCTATACTAATAATATGACCAAATGTTAAGTTACTTTTAGCCCCAAGGTTTTATTTCTGAAGTAGGTGCTTCAGTGCATCTGATTGCAAAATATGTTCTGGTTAATTAAAATACTTATGTGTGCACTGTATACATCCATACACAATGAAGAATGAACCTTATCTATTAAGAATAAATGCATAAATTTTAAAATGTTTAAAAATGTTTTATTTAAATGTAGGCAAATTTTCCATTTGTCAGCATATACAAGGTTTGACTGTGGCAACAAAGTACATTTATCATATTTTATAAACAGATTCTAAATGAATATTTTTTCAGATAGACTATAAAAGGAGGCAATGGTAAAAAAAAAAAAAACTAAATCAGTAGTATTTAAGATAAGAAGGATTACTCTTATTCCTTGAGAATGAGGGTAAGAAAGCGACAGAAATGTTCAGTTCATTGGTTAGTTTTGAATGCTGAAGATAGAAGGAAATTTAATAATGCAATGAGTTATGGACAATATTTTCTCACAGGCATTATTTTTGAATGCCTTTCAAAAAGCGTATCACAGTGACTTAAAATTGTGAAATAGAATAAGTTCCAAAAAATACTGAAAATATTAATATATTTTAATGTAGTGTGTATTTGGCTTATATTTCGAATAAAATAATGGAGGGTACTCTTAAAATGTTTCTTCCTGTAGGTTTAATTTTTAGTGAGGTAACTGTTGGGATTTCTTTTATATTGCCTAAAAATATTTTCAGGCGATTTGAAGTTATTAGGCATGTCTGATCTAATTTGTTCATGTATGTTAAAACCTATGTGACTAGTGTAAAAGTAGGATTAAATATAACTAATACCAGATGTGAGCCATAAACTACATTGGTATAAAAATAGAAAAGTAATTATGTTCCACTTTGTAAATACTTTTAAACAATTTTTATGTAAGTGAAAATCCCACATAATACCAGACACACAGTATGAGATAGTGGAAGATTAGGTAAACTAAATTATTCATATCAAACATTTTTAGAAAATTAATTAAAATAATGCTTAGTTTCTAACTTATTATAACTGAAAGAACAAAATTAAACTTTATTCTGATAAATTATTTACACACAACTCACAAAGTATAATATCAAAATATTAAGTAGATTAAGATAATGAAATATTAGCTCATGTATATTTTTTGATGTGAAGGAAATGAACATTTATCTATCAATTTATTTCACTTCTTGTAATACATCAAAAATGTAGCTTGTGATAATTCAATTGAACTACAAGAGCTCAGTGATAAAAATTTTCATTTATTTAAAGCTATTTATTGTAGCTGTAAAAATTAAAGTATAGTTATCTTCATAAAAATGGAAAGGGAAATGTGTAAAAAATAGAAATTAATTGCTAGATCCTTTAGCCTATGTTGTTCTTTACAGTATCCTTATGTACTTGTAGTTTTTTATTTAAAAAGTCAAGTACAATATCTTTATTCAGTTAAAAGTAAGTAAAGAAAAAATAAAATTTTTCATCATTTGTTGATGTTTAAAATATATAAAAAAACTATTTAAATATATTTTATTTTTATTTCTGTGAGAAATTGTTAACCGCTAGTTTCCAACATGTACAATAATTATCTTTTTCTTCTGTAATGGTTACTATTCTTAAAATATAGTATAAATCCTTTTATGTTAACATCTGTATTTATTCTTCATATTCTTGAGGACTATTAACATAATAAAGAGAAAATAAAATACTGAAGTCAATTTATATGACAAATATATATTATATATTGAATTATTTAAAAAATATAATCCTCCTTCATTTGAATCAGATATAAATTTTCAAAATAATACTAGCTAATGAAAATGAAATGACCTCTATATCTTAATGGACAATACAAATTAAATTAATGTGCAACTAGAAAACACATAGAACAGAGCCTTGTTTTTCAAATCTATTATTAATGTTCAAATAGCTCAGTTTTGGCACAAAAAGTTTGATAATAAGCAATCCCAAATACTATATTTTAATAGGTTCAAATATAACACAAATAATGATGTAATTTATATTCTAAGTTATAAGTCTGTATGAAAGGTTGCATAAAATCAAAATTTTAAAATGCAGGAATAATAATGCAAAAAGAAAACCTTAAAATAGATATAAGGGAAAAATAAAATTATATACATAATAACCATAGGTTTTCAAGCAATCTTGATCATCTTCATAAATTTTCTACAGGACTCCAAATAGTAAAATCTTTGAGGACAGACATTATATCTACCTTTCAATTTTTTATTCATGTTTCCAAGCATCTAACATCAAGACTGATACATAATAGACACTCAGTAATAAATGTTTGTTAATAAGTGAAGGAGCTATATAAATTAGAGTTTTCTTCACTCTTATTTTCAAATTCAGATACCAATAAATGGTTTTAAGTTTAGATAGAGAGCATATAGGAGAATTTTGGTATCCTTCTAGGATATTAGTTGTATACAATTCTAAATTATTTTAATAATCAATATTGTGTAGAAGTACAGATTTTTTCATTGCTTTGCATGAAAGCTTCCTGCTCATAATTAAAATGAGTATCACTGATTTTTGTTATTGGGAGTCTATTTTGTATGTGTGAAATTGTACAACATATGCCACAATTGGGGGAAGAGGCTCTTGATAAACCATAATCATTTAGTTAAATGAAATTATAATGTAAACTAGTAAGTAATCTGTTTAATTATAACTCTAAATTAATTTCATTAAAGAAATATATATGTGTCTTGTCGCTCTATACTTAGACTGTGATTGTCCATTATCCTTCTTTTGTTAGCTTTGTGAATTATTGAACTGGGTAATTAAACTTCATATTGTAACTGGATTAGATGCAAGTGGATTTTCTGGAACTCAGGTTCTTGGCCTCTCCAACCTTTACAAATGGGGAAGAGGGCCTCAGTGTCTCGGTGAGTGTTACAGCTCACATAGAACTCATGGACTCAAAGAGTATGCAGTAGTGCAGTTTATTAGGCAGAGCGAAAGGATGGCTTCCAAGCCATGGAAGGGTACTCAGAGGGTGTGCATCTACAGGCTTGGGTGGTTGGAGCTTATCCCCCTAAGTTATTCCCTCCCCTTTTTATTCTCGTACAATGAGAGGAGTTCTTTCAAATTTTCTCAGAGTCAGTTGATCGTTGAATCCTTTAATATATTGGTTACTGTTTTAAAATCCTGAGTCACTGAGCCTCCTTCTTTAGGAGCCAAAAGCAGGAAAATTCCTGCACTGGGAATAAAACCCCTAGCTGGCCAGAGGTGGAAAATCCTGGCACTGGGAACAAAGTCCCTAACCAGCCAGAGTCAGGAAAATTCCTGCTCTGGGAACAAAGTCCCTAGCTGACCCTGAAAGTTCCTCTCACACAGTCCCTCAGTCCCTCTGCTGAACAGGAAAGTCCAACTGCTGTTGGGACAAAAGTAGTGAATGCTCTAATTCCTGCTAAACTGGGGCATAGAAATGGGTCCTGCAGTTGAGATTTCCTCCAGAGGGGGGTCTTCTGGGTTGCAGGTTGATCCAGTGGTCCATGACAGAAATGAGCCAAGGACATTTGGGGTTACCTTTGCAGCACAATTTGTGGCTTCATGGCCTCAATTCTGGAGGAAACAAATTTCGCAAGAAAGTTAAAGATGCAAGGCCCAAAGGCAAACAGTAATAGGATGGTTATTAAGGGGCCCAGAAAAGGGGAGAGCCAGGGTAGCCGGTTGTTAAGCAAGCTCCATGATCCTCTTTCTTGGAGGTCCTTAGCCTTGTGTGATATTCGGTCACTGAGTTCTTTAACCTTGTTTAGAATAATATCCAATTAGTTTATGAAATAATAGCATCCTTCTCCTAAAACGAGACGAGTTCCTCCTCTCTCTGCCATTAACAGATTCAGGGTTCTTCAATTTTGAAGAGCCATGGCAGCTAAAATGTTAAGCTGCTTTTGTTGAGTTACAAGAGAATCAGCAACATTTTTCATGTCATTATATAAATCCTGGGATAGTTTATAGTAAAACTGAATGGAGGTAGTAATTCCTCTGATACCAGTACCAAGTCCACCTATTATTCTGGCCCCCTTGATGAATGGAATAATTGGGGTTTGAGTATGTCATGACCTGGGCAAGAGAAGGCTCTACAATTGAGAATTAGTGTAAATGGTCATGTTGGGAGGGGGGCACTAGGAAGGAGAGGAAGCAGGTTTCTTCTAGGGTATTGTTTAGAGAGCAGTAAGTTGAGGAACCACAAACAAAGAATCAGTCTGGTGCAAGGCAGTTGAGGCCTGGGGGTAGGTAACCCAGTTTTGGCATAGAGAAGCATTGGACTTATTAGTAAAGTTCACGCAAGTGAAGCTGGAGGCAGATGGGATTTGTAGATTGGTAACCAAGGAACCTATAAGCCCCATATGATTTGATGGTGGGTTGTGTTACATAAGTATGGAACTGGAACCAGGATAGGGTTTGAAGCATAGGGGGAGGCACATCCAATAGTCAATTTGGCTGTCAGAGGAAGCCTCATGCATTCCTGTGAGGATGGTGTTAAATAAGTTGGGCAGACCAGAATGTGTGCAAAGGATCTCATGTAGCACAGAAAGGTCCAGATCTTGGTAGGAATTGGGGGTGGTTTGCCTAAGCTGGAGGTTACTTCCTGGAGACACCGTTCCTGTGCCTGATCTTGAACTCTGCCCCCATCTGAAGTCCCGATGTGGGTAAATTCCGTCCAGCAAGTGGTGGTTCCCATGGCAGCTGGACAATTAGGGCTGGTTATTGTTCCCGTCCAATACCTGTTTAAGTTGTATGTGCACAGGGAAGCAGATGTATAGTGATTTTTGTGCATATAAGTATAAGATGTAAAGGAGGCCTGTAGACCTGATCCCCGAGACCAGTTG
Organism: Callithrix jacchus; assembly: GCF_049354715.1. Taxonomy (NCBI): domain Eukaryota; kingdom Metazoa; phylum Chordata; class Mammalia; order Primates; family Cebidae; genus Callithrix; species Callithrix jacchus. Next base: position 106,008,809 of record NC_133503.1, on the reverse strand, counting down.
GAGAGTAGATTCGTTCCTCATGCAATATTGGTCCAGTTGTACCCGTTTGGGTGCATTTGCAAGTGCAATGGGAATGAAGCAGGGGACAGCCAACAAAGAGGATAATGAAGGCCACAGGAGAGGTCCTAGTAAGAGAGTGATAATATCAGAGGGAGAGGAGGAGAGCTATTAGAGGTATAATTAGGCAGAAAGCCATGGATGTAGAGAGTCTATGGGATGTGGGCCAAGTCTTAGGGGTGACCACATAGAGTCTGGCTGGAAATAGTAAAGTTAAGAGTGATCTTCCTGTCAATCCCAGAAAGTAAGTTAGACTCATGAGTTAGTTACTTTCCTGAGGATCTCATCAGAAGAGCAACCGCAAATTTTCTAATGACTCACCAGTGTATGAGAGGTAGCTCAGACGGTGGAGAAGAGGCCCCCTGGTCTTCTTGAGGAGAAGTCCAAGGTTTCAGCTGAGTGTGATGGATCCACAAGTCACACGAGTGTGATGGATCCACAAGATCCTACCACCTTAACTGCCCTGGGGTAGACAGAATGACCGAAATTGGTCCTTCCCAAGATGGACTGAGAAAGGGAGAGTCGGAGGGGAGAGACTTGAAAAGTACTAAATCTCCAGGGCAAAATCACTCTTTCCCTTTTTCCCTAGGGTGTCCTTCAGGTAAGGTCTTAAGTGCCTGTTGGTACTTAGCCAAGGAGGTTATATCTTTTATTAGGTCTGCTATTTCTTTGTCTAATATGAGATCATTGGTAAGAAAGGCTCATCCATATAGCATCTCATAGGGAATGAGTCCTATTTTCTGAGGAGAGTTTCTAGCCCTTAAGAGTACTATTGGTAACAGAGTGGGCCACAGAGAGGTGGGTTTCCTGTGAAAGATTTTTGAGTATCTCTTTAGAGTTTTTTTATCTTTTCCACTTTTTCCGAGGACTGAGGCCTCCAAGCACAGTGGAGATGATATTGTATTCCCAATGCTTTGGAGATTCCTTGGGTTACTGTAGCTCTGAAGGTGGGGCCGTTATCACTTTGAAGACAGAGAGGGAGGCCGAATCTAGGGATTATGTCATTAATCAGGACTTTTATTACCTCTTGGGCTTTTTCTGTCCTACAGGGAAAAGCCCCCACCCAGTTTGGGTAGGTACCAACACATACTAACAAATGTGAATATCCCTGGGACCTAGGCATATGGGTAAAAGTCCATTTGCCAGTCTTCACCTGGATAATGACCGGTTCACTGTTCCTCAGGAGGAACTTTGAGATGTGTTTTTCTGGCATATTTCACATCCTTTGACTATTTGTTGGATAGTTTTGAAGAGATCTTTCTCAGTAAATATGGATTTGGTCATTTGATATGTATTTTCTATATCCATATGGAATGCTTGATGTAGCAATTATTGTGTATTTAAGTACTTCCCACCAGCTGGCAGCAGGGAGGAGTACTTTTCCTTCCTCAGTAGCTAGCTATCCTGAAGGAAGAAGATTATGTTCCTGGGAGATTGCCCACTCTACCTCTTCTGATGAGTACTGAGGTGTAGTACCCTGGAGAGGAAGTTCCTATATTAAAGCTCCTTCTGTAAAACCTTATTTAGCTGCCCTTTTTTCCCTCTAGGTTAGCTCTGTGATTACCCTCTGCTTCCTTTTCATCTCCTTTCTGGAGACCTCGGTGGTGTAAGACTGCTACCTCTTTGGGTTGTTGGACAGCTTGTAATAAATCTAAAATTTCTTTATGACATTTAGTGGAAGTTCCTGCCAAGGTTAAGAACTCTATTTCCTTCCATATGGCAGCAGGAGTATGCAGAACCAGATAAGCATACTTGGAATGTTTATTCTCTTTTCCAATTTGAGAGCTCGAGTGAGAGCTACTAGTTTTGCCAGTTGGGCATCTAGTTCCTGGAGGAAGGGAATTACTTTCAAAGCACTTCTGATCACTGACTACTGCATATTCTGCCTTCTGAACTCCATTTTCTGTAAACAAACTTCTGTCAGTGTACAGGTTAAGGTCAGGATCAGATAGAGGAGTTTTTGAGAGATCTTCTTGGGCCGTGTAGTTTTGAGCTATGACCTGCTGACAGTCATGTTCTCTGCCCCACCTTCGGGAAGAAACGTAGCTGGATTGAGGGCTGTACATGTGTGCAGCTGAAGTATGGGCCCTTAGAGCATGAAGGCCTGATGTTTGAGTAAGCCTCCTTTAGAGGCCAGAATTCCAGCTATATCATGTGAAGCCCATATGGTTAGATCTTTTCCCTGCACTATTTTAACGGCTTCTGAGACAAATATAGCCACTGTGGCTACCATCCACAAGCCGTGTGTCCAGGCTTTTGCTACTGCATCAATTTCCTTACTTAGGTATGCCATTGGTTGTGGCATGGTCCCCCAAGTCTGGGTTAGAACCCCTGGCACCATCCCTGACTTTTCCTGAGGAAAAGTCATTTTCTGCAGGAAGGCTAAGAGCTGGAGCCTGCAGTAATGCCAGCTTCAGGGACTGAAAGGCTGCCCTGGCCATAGGGTCCCATCGTATCAGATGGACGTTAGCTTTTTGGGATTCCTTAATCAGAGTGTATAGAGATTGGCTATCTCACTGCATCTTGGAATCCACAATCAGCAGAAAATAGTTATTTCTTAAAATCCCTGCAGCTGTTTTAAGTATTTTGGATGCAGGAAAGCTAGTATGGGTTGGAGATGTTCTTCATCAAGGCTCAAATGCCTACAAACAAGTTGTAGGTATTTTACCTGTTGCCTACAAAGTCGGGCTTTTGATTTGAAAACCTTATATCCACAGGTGGCCAGAAAGTTTAAGAGGTCCTCAGTGGGTTTTTGAGTTAGTAGTTAAAAATAAGTCATCCACGTATTGGAGGAGCAGGGTACCTGGATGTAAAAAAATGACTAATGCCCTGAGCTAAAACCTGGCCAGACAGGTGAGGGCTATCTCAAAAGCCCTGGGGTAACACTATCCAGGTGAGCTGAGAAGTGTGATCTGAAGTGTCTTTAAAGGTGAACAGAAACTGGGAGTCTGGATGTAATGGAACACAGAAAAAGCAGCCTTAAAGTCCAGGACTGTAAACTATTGTGCCTCTCCTGGTATTTGAGAGAGCAAGGTGTGTGGGTTGGGTACAGCTGGGTAAAAAGGGATCACAGCTTCATTGATAAGCCTGAGATCTTGCACCAGCTTCCATTGTCAGTTAGGTTTATACTCCTAAAATTGAAGTATTACAAGCGTTTTTACAGGACCTTATTAGACCCTGAGCTTTTAAATTTTTTACAGTATCCTGTAGAACCTTTTTGGCCTCCAGTCTTAGGGGGTACTGTCTGTGGCAAGGAAAAGAGATGGGATCCTTTAGCTTTACTTGAATTGGGCAGGTATTCTTTGCCTGTCCAAATTGTCCCTCCATTGCCCAGACCTCAGGATTAATCCCTCTGAGGGATTAATTCCCTGAACACCTGATTCCTTGTGATTCTCCCATCCCATTAAAAAAAAAAATAAAAAACAAACAAACAAACAGCACACACACACACACACACACACACACACACACACACACACACACACATATGAATGGCAGTAAACACATGAAAAGATTCCCAGCATGATTAATTATCAAGAAAATTGAAACTAAAACCAATATATATATATATATAAAATCCCTTCTTCAAATATTGGGCAGCAGAGAGGGATCTTTTTCCTTACATTCATATAGATAATGTTTACTGCTCTGGATAACAGGTCCTGCCCTAGTTAGGGAGTGGGACTTTTTGGCATGATGAGGAAGGCATGGGAGAAGAGCATAGTTCCCCAGTTACAGCGTAGGGGCTGGGAGAAATATCAGGAGACTGCTTGACCTAGAACTCCTCAGATGGTTACAGACTTGGAGGACAACCATCAAGGACAGGAAAGCAAAACTGAGAAGGCCACGCCAGTATCCAGGAGAAGACTGACCTCCGGGCCCTCTATGGTTAGCTTTGCCCAGGGATCAGTGAGGGTGGTGGCTTGTGCTGCTGCTCGCCCTGGGCACCCTCAGTTCTGCTGTTGGGTCAACTTGTTAGCCACCTCAGAACCTTGGTCACCTGGGAAACTTCATCCCCTGGGACAGTGTGCCTTCCAGTGATCCCCTTGACACAGTGGGCAAGGACGAGGAGGTGGTCCATTCCTTTTGGTACAATCTTTCTTAAAGTGTCCCAGAAGACTGTAGTGATAGCAAGCTTAGGTAGCAGACTGGCAGCTAACCCAAACTTTTTCCTTTACTAAGCCTCTTAGTTCTGCCTGCCTTGACCAGGGCTGTGGCCTTTTTCTTGTCCCTTCTGTCCCTTTTGGCCTGTTCCCCTGATCTCTATTATAAAATACTAAGGTTGCTGGATCTAGTAATGATTCTAAACTTTGTTCTGGCCCCATGGCCAGTTTTTGGAGCTTTCTTCTAATGTCTGCTGCTGATTGCATGGTAAATTTGTCTTTTAGTATTAGCTGATCCTTGATGGACTGGTGACAGGGAAGTATACTTTCTTAAGGCCTCCCGTAACTGCTCAAGGAAGGCAACAGGTTTCCTTCCTTTCCCTGAGTTATGGTAAATAACTTTGCATAGTTCATGGGTTTCTTCCTGGTCCATCTTAATCCCTCAAGTATGCAGAGCAATAGGTGCCTACGATTCCAGTCCCCATGTTCTGAGTCAGGATCCAAGTGAGGGTCCATACCAGGGACAGCCTGTTGACCTGTAGGAAATCTTTCCCTTTCCTCTGGCATCATTTTGACATTCATTTGACTAAGGTACCAAGTGTCCCCTAATTCTTGAGCTGCTGTTAGAGCAGCATCTCTCTCATTACTGGTTAACGTCTGACTAAGCAGTAACAGGATATCTTTCCAATCTAGCTCAAAGGATTGACCCAGGCCCTGCAGAACATCTATGTACTTGTCCATGTCACCTGAAAATTTTCCTAAGTCCTCCTTGATTTGCTTTAAGTCACAAGGTGTAAAGAGCATGCACTTTGAGCTAAATTCCCCTCCTACAGTCTGTAGAGGGCAGAGTTGGGGCATCCTAGTAGCCTGTGGTGCCTTGGTCATTTTAGTTTTCTCTGAATCCTCTTGGGTCATAGGAGCTGGGGAGAGAGCCTTTTGGCATCAGTGGAGGGAGCAACCATAGGGAGTTTGGGGTATGGTGATAGTCCCAGGGAGCAGCCAGTAGGACATAAGTTACAAGTTTTACATAGCTGAGGAATATCCCATAGGGAAAAGAAAGCTTGCACATAGTGGACTTCACTTCACTTACCTTCCCTCCTACAGAAAATGTCTAATTGTAGAAGAGTGTTATAATTTATACTTCCTTCAGGTGGCCAGGATTCTCCACTCTCAACAGGGTTTTGTGGCCAAGCCATGCTGCAGAATAAGATAAGTTGCTTCTTCTTCAAAGATTGTGGTCAAATTGGTCTCAGTTATCCAGGATACACTTTAAGGGTGACTTTGCCTTGGGAAGAGTAGCACCTATCTGAAACTGAACACAGGGATGCATGCATCCTGGGTTATGTCTGGTAATTGCCAACCCTGGGGCGTTCCTCAGCAGTACAGCACTCTGTAATTTTCCTGCACCCTAGGTGTGTGATTATCTAGTGGGCCTTCCCCATTCGCCAGGTTTAATCATGCTTACCAGTATAATGGGCATATCCTCACTGTCTAATGTCCTTTTTTGGCCACCATAAAGGAAATGGGGACTGTCGGGTTTAGTAGCCCAGTACCAGCATGTCCTTGAAGAACTAGGCCAGTGAGGCTTACGTGATGGGTGTCATTTATATTCCCTAGCAAGGGCCCAATTAGCATGGGCTTGACCATAAACCTGCCCCAGAATAAATTGCTTGAGAAGGGTCTCTAAACATAACAATCTTAAGGAAGGTAATGGCTGGCCGAAGGATCAAGGCCAGGACAATGCCCTCCAGACCAAAGCCTTCTCTCCCCACTTCCCTTCATAGGAGTATGCCCTATTGCTGTGGGCCCTGTAATTAACTATTTGAGTCTTGGACCAGGTCTGATTATGGTGCTCTAGATGGAAAAGTTCTGCCATATGGAGGGCTGATCCCAAACATGACAAATGGTAGGTTGTAGGGTCCTGGCACCATTCAGTTGGATTGGGAAATTGTGGGTGACAGAAAATAAAATGTCTTGTAGCCTCCAGTACCTACTGATAGACCCTGGCTCTGTTAGGACATAGCCTAGTACAGCGAATTAAGGGAACCAGTCCTGTGTATTTATACTGTAGGTGGTCCTCATAGGTGTAGGCCTAGGGGCACCATGGGCAAGGGTCTATGGACTGCCACCCCAAGAGCCCCAAGGTCCTAGCAGGAAGGGTAATGGCATCAGGTGTAGTAAATATTTTAGAGGAAAGAGCCTGGAAGAAGGTTTTCTCGTAAATATCTGAACCCAGGAGGTCGGAGTCTGAAAGGCTGTGTGGCGTTTGCATGGGCGGCTGTCACTTAGGGGCATCTAGGCAAGGCCATAACCTCAACCAGATCGAACGGGGGTTTAGAACCATTGCTTTTCACCCCTAACTGACCCCTGGCTTGAACCAGAGAAAGAGAGAACGGATAGAGAGAGAACTGGTTCCAGGCAAACCAACACTCCCAGTTCTGAAAAGCCAGGGTTTGTTAGAGAGTCCTTTCCCAGAAATCCTGACACCAGTGTCTTTAGTCCAGCCCCTGCGCTTGTTGCTTTTAGCTGGCCGACAGGTGCCTGGTAATTTGCCTCCTGAGAAGGACAGATAAGCAAGTGAAAGGGGTCCAGAGTCACTCACTGCACTGAAGTTCAAAGTAGCTCCTGGCTGTCTCACTAACAGATGTAACAGGATTAGATACAATCAGATTTTCTGGAACTCAGGTTCTTGGCCTCTCTAACCCCAATGAATGGGGAAGGGGGCCAAGGTATCAAGGTGAGTGTTACAGCTCAAAGAGAAGTCATGGACCCAAAGAGTGTGCAGTAGTGTGGTTTATTAGGCAGAGCAAAAGGATAGCTTCTATGCCATGGAAAGGGGACCCAGAGGGGGGTGCTGCTACAGGCTTGGGCAGCTGTAGTTTATACCCTGTTATTCCCTCCCTTTTCTTGTTTTCATCTAGTGAGAGGGGTTTTTTCAAACTTTCTCTGGATCAGTTGATCCTTGAATCCTTTAACAGATTGGCTACTATTTTAAAACCCTGAGTCACTGAGCTGCTACCTTTAGGAACCAGAGGTGGGAAAATTTCTGCACTGGGAACAAAGTCCCTAGCCGACCCCAGAAGTTTCTCTAACACAGTCCCTCAATATTATAGTGTGTACATTAGTAAGTGTGAAAGGCAATGTATCTTTTCATAGAGATAATGTTTTGATTACGTGTTTAGTTGCATACTTAAGAAGTAAATGCAAAAGGATCACAAAGTTGTGTTTCCTTTTATATGGAAACATTCAGCACAATCAAAATATAACCTAGAAAATGAATTTCAGTTCTAGAGACTGATTCATATTGTGATAAGATCGTACTGACCTCTATTTGAATAGTTTTTTATTTTAATAGAATACAAATTTATTTCAGTGAGATCAGAAACTATATTAACAACCACTCATAATTGTGATAAGCTTAAAGTATTGATTTTCAAAGAAAATTATGGTACCACTGGGAAAAATATTCTAGATAATGACTCCTCACAGTGATAAAGGTGTAATTTAATATCTTTATATTAATTAAGGAATTAAAAATGTAGACTTTTAACATTTAAATATATTCCTCTCTTAATTCTGATTTTTTAAATTTTGTAAAATATGTGTTCCAAATCACAAATTCAGGAGATTACTATTTCATTTAATACAAGCTTATCAGAAATTATATTTTTGATGCATTCTCACAAGATTGTGAGGAAAATCAGAGCAAAATTAGAAGGTGCTTATGTGATAAAGGGTCTATCATCAGTTGCTTCTTTTACATATGTATGATACAGCCACCATTCTCAAATGATTGGTTCAGGGATAAATTCTCCTCTGTAAGCCACTATGTAAACTAAGGTTCTCAGGGTTGTACTTCACAAGTCATGCAAACAATAAATAAGATAAAAGAGAAACATCTAAATGAGAAAACTCAAGTAAATATTGTCATCCAAAGGGAATACAATGCATTCAATAGGAACTTTTTAGAAAGGATTGTTTAGTTCAATTGCACTGAGGGTGTTTTCTGAGTTTGCCAGATGGATGTTGGTTTGGAACATCTATTTTATTTCTCTCTCAGATCCATTTTGTGTTAAATGAATAATATTTTCAACTTCACTAATATATCAAAGCTATTGATTCTTTCAAAGTAAGTTGCATAAATGTTTCACCTCAAAGCATTTTAATATGCATTTTAAATTTAATATAATATTTCTCAGTCTTCATGCCATAAATAACTGGACATCTTTAAGCTGCTACTGGTTCCAATATTGTTTTCACTTCACCATTAGGTACAATTCCAGAGAGGATTACTGTAAGTGTGTATAGTTCAATTTTTAGAAAGTATACACACAATTAAAGTCAGAGCCACCTTTCTGTCATCCAGGGTACAGAGAGACACATTAAAACTAACAAAGCGATAAAAGAGGCCTGAAATGGAAGCAGTGTAAAAAATGACAGTTTAATAAAAACAATGTAAAAATACTATCACTCTGATGGAAAACATCTGTCCTCCACGAATTTTGACTGATATAAGGTTGTGAGGCTCTTAAGGAATGTGTTGCCAGCCTATGGTTATATCAACAACAGGTCAGGCATGACCTGTCTCTTTAATATCACAGTTATGACTGTCCAAATATATACCATTCCAACTGATTCTCTGTCTTCCACATTGCAATAGGTTGCTTTAAAGTCCAATTCTTTTCACTGCTTGTTGGACTTTTTCAAAGGAGTGTGGGAATAATGCCACTGAATTATAAAGATAAAAAAGATTTATGAAAATAAACATCCTAAAAGAGCATATTTTAAAAGTTGTCATCCAGAGGAAAAAATCACTGAGAGCTGTTTAACTTGGTACTGAAAAGGAGCTTACATATATATGTGTGTATGTATATATATATATAAACACATAATTATATATATGATTATTATAATAGTCAAGAAGAGACATCCTGTTATTTTGCTTTAAGATTTCTTTAAATTATTATTATTATCAATGGTTGATAATTTATTGGTTTTTATTTTAACATCTTCCACAAGTTTCACTACAAAATCATTTATAACTAAGAAAAATTTATGTGGGTTGGTAAATGTTTTTACAACAGCAAGTATCATTTTTGTGTGATGTAAGGGTTAATAGGTTTCTGAATTATTATGATAGACTTTCACAAAAGAGATGAGAAGTTTGTTTGTTTCAAATTGGCAATAAGCAAGAAGATTAGTTTTAGGTCCCAAATTTGGAAGAAATGAAAGTTAATACATTCACTTAAAAATGTTTATTTTTTTTCTTTGTTCTCTTGTGCATCAACAAGTAATTTTGAAATAAAATTTTGCAGGTGAAAAGCCTATAATGTGAAATAAACAATTTCCTTGCAGATAAGAAAATGCATTGAATTGCTTCTCATCTGCAGAAGTAGTTAATCTAGGTGCTATTCAGACGTGCCAAATGTTTAGTTACAAGTGACTTTAAAATAAATGAGGAAATTTTAGTTCTTCAAGGAGTTTGGCTCTCCATTTATTCCATCGATGAAAATGTTTTCCCATTTTTTCCAATGGGATGATTTTTACTGGGTCCATCATGGCAATTTCAATCATTTAATCTTGTCAACCCCATAGTTAGCATTGCATTCCACTAAGTGTTCCTGAGATGTGAGCATGGGATAGGAGAGGACAGGAATACACAAGTAGTCACAATACAAAATATGACTTCCCAATTTGCTTTTGTTTCTCAGTGCTTTTTTTTTTCTAAACAGAACATTTAAATGATATGGTAATTTGCATGGTTTTGAGTAATTAGTCACTATATATTCCATTTTCCCGTGTTATAGCAGGAGGGACTTCCACATGCAGGTGTAAACAAACAGGATCCTAGGGTATCTTTGGGTTACACTCCCATCAAATTTTTCAGAGCTCTTAGGAAACCCCATCTTTGTGAAAACTTTATTTCAAAGGAGCATTTACTTAAGTGTTCCACCTTATACACATTAGTTGATTTACATACTTAAATTATTTGATAAAATTGTTATTTTAATGTGTGTAATTCCTTATGCTTGGGAATAATCTAAATGTAAACTAAGTCAATTTCATCTTAACACATTTTAATTCACTTCTCTAATACTGATTATCAGTATATTTTCCAAAACAAATCTAAGTTAATGTTGAGATACAAATTACTTTTCATACTTAGGAGAAAAAACATTTTTGTAGAGAGTTTAAATATAAAAATCCATAATGTTGTTTCTGACACATACTATTCAAATTAATTTTAATTCAGCACTCTTATATTTCCAGTGATATTTGAATTTTCCTAATATATCAGCATGAAAACCTTAGGTAGGTGCTAAATGTATTTCACAACCCTCTTTAATATCTGACCTTTAGGTCAGAGCAGTTTATAGTCTTTGTCATCCAAATAAAATTGATTTTCTGAGAGCATGTAAATCAGTAATAGAATATTTTCACTTTATAAATAAGGAATTTGTTTTACAAACCAATATTTAAATATAAATAATAGTGAAGAAAAAAGTCAATGAACTAGCTTATAAATGATACTCTATGGGTGCCTTTTTGGTATAATAATATTAAATATAAAACATAAAAATGAAAGTTAAATATAGCTTAAAGTCCTATTATCCCATCTCTGCTTCAGTTATATTAACATTTCCATCAGATTTCATTTATCTTGAATTTCTGAGTTCTGGTCTTTTCTTCTGCTGGTAAAATGTGAGTCAATGTGTCACCTGATCCTTATGATTCAGAATTCCATTTTACATGATTAAAGACTTTTAATCTCAATTAAACTCAATATATCATCTTTTATTCTAAGCAAGCTAGAGTCTAGATTTATAATTTTCATTAATACCTTAGTCTTTTCTGGGAAACTTTCTAAGTTTTCTTAGCTATAAAATTGAGAAATGTTTTATACAAATCCCCTGTCTTCACAGAGATGCTATGGCTTGTATAGTTTTTAGTCCAATACACCTGGCTTAGAATCCTAGTCCCATTCACTAGATTGGTGCAGGGCCTGGCATACACTAGGTTCACATTATTTTCATCTACTTTATACACTATTCATTATTTTCAGGGTTAGACACAGTCTTATAGAGGTCCACATATTAAAAAAAACCCATTACAGCAATGTGATTTCAGAACTATCAGAATGAAACACTCAAAGGATAGCATGTGCAAGTTTATTTTTTACTATAATCTTAATAAAAGCAAGAAATATCATTTTTCAATTTATATTTTGATTGTCACCATAAAAATTTGGCTAATATTTGAGGGTTGAGCCGTATCTCTATTAGCGGCATAATATCATAGTCCTTATCTGAGTCCACTGAATAAGTAAGCAATTTTTGTCTGTATTATCATGCTTTGTTTCTAGAAGCCAAATGCCCTATAGAGCATCCATTTTTAATCTAAAGTGAGTAAGATACTGAATATCACATTGCTAGTTGCCAATCCAGAATCACTTACACCTAGCAATTTTTCTTTCTTTCTTTCTTTTTTTCCTTTTTGAGACAGGCTCTCACTTTGTCACCCAGGCTGAAGTGCAGTGGTACAGTCTCGGCTCACTGCAACCTCCACCTCCTGGTTTCAAGCAATTCTGTCTCAACCTTCCGCATAGCTGGGATCACAGGTATCTGCCACCATGCCCGGCTGTTTTTTATATTTTTAGTGGAGATGGAGTTTTCATCATTCTGACCAGGCTGGTTTTGAACTTCTTGCCTCAGATGATTCACCCACCTCAACCACCCAAAGTGGTAGGATTACAGGCGTGAGCCACCGCAGCGGTTACACCTAACAATTATTCAGAGGAAACACACATACCCAAACTGCTTCCTGTGAGATTCCAGCAGAAGCTCATATAACCTTGATCTGCCTTGCAGGAAACTCCCTGAAGCTGACTGCAGAGCAGAGAAGCAAAGGGAGCAAATTAGGCTTCCAAAAGACAGTAACAACAGCGGCAAGGAAATTTTAATTTGTTTAAATTAGTGTTTAAATCTGTCATTGAAGGACTGTGTTAGAAGAACTTTTGTTTCAAGTGCAGGGAATTTCCCGCCTCTGGTCCTTAGAGGAACTTCCCCGTGGTCTAGGGGCTTGCTTTCTAGCACAATAATTTTCCCATCTCTGACGGGCTAGGGACTTTGTTTCTAGTGCAGGGACCCTTCCTGTCCCTTGCCTCTGAAGGTGCAAGACTCAGGGTTTTTAAAGCAGTAACCAATCTGGTAAAGGATTCAAAGATTAACAGATCCAGAGAAAGATTGAAAGAAAACCCTCTCATTGGACAAGAATAAGAAAGGGGAGGGAATAACTCAGGGCTATAAGCTCCAGCCGCCCAAGCCTGCAGTGGCACCCGATCCAGGGCCCCTTCCATGGTGTGTAAGTTGCCCTTTTGCTCTACCTCATAAACCACACTACCGCACAGTCTTGCCGTCCGTGAGTTTTAAGTGAGCTGTAACACTCACCGCAACACTGAGGCCCCTTTCCCCATTCGTAGGGGTTAGAGAGGCCAAGAACTGGTTGCATCTAATCCAGTTATATCATGCCAATGGTTAAAGCCCCGGTTTTTAAAACAACTTCTAAGTCGAATTTTACAGCAAATAATCATGTCCCTGATATAAATGGTTATCCAAAGGGAGATATGAATAGAACCTAAATGAATAACACATATGAGAATTTTCATCACAGTTGAACTTCACATTAAGGTATAATATTTTGTCACTAATAAATTGTTTTTAATGTTTGTGCTCACTATTGGTGAACAATTACTATCGTTTTAAATTTATAGGATTTTATCTCACTTTGCATAGAAATTCTTTAAGATGAAAATATGAGGTCACAGATTTCTGAGACAGCTTTTTTTTTTTTTTTCAGTGCATGATATGGTTTGGCTCTATGTCCTCACTCAAATCTCATCTCCAGTGGTAATCCCCATGTTTTGAGGGTAAGACCTGGTGGGAGGTTATTGGCTCATGGGGGGTGGTTTCTCCCATGCTGTTCTCCTGAGAGTGAGTGAGTTCCCAGGAGATCTGATGTTTTTAAAATGTGGCAGTTAGTGCCCCCATCTCCTGCTTCGCCATGATAAAATGTGCTTGCGTTTTCTTCACCTTCTCCTGTGATTTTAAGTTTCCTGAGGCCTCCCCAGCCATGTGGAACTGTGGTTTTATAAAACCTCTTTTCTTTGTAAATTACCCAGTCTTGGGCAGTTTTTTATAGAAGTGTGAGAATGGACTAATACAATATTATTTAATGAAATCCAGTAATGAAAAACCATCATTTCCTTTTCTCAATTCACCTTGTAAACAGTAAAGACAAATTAACTTGGAAACTTTAGTAACTCAGAGAAGGTTTTAGTCAATTACCCAAGTGAATCTGACATTTTATCGAAGGAGAGTGTGGTTCATTGAATACATTGTATTTCTTCCTAATTCATCTGGTTATTTTTATTTTTACTAATTTGTTTTTGAGGCAGAGTTTTGCTCTGTCGCCCAGGCTGGAGTGTAGTGGTGTGATATTGGCTCACTGCAATCTCTGCCTCCTGGGTTCAAGTGATTCTTATGCCTTAGCCTCCCGAGTAGCTGGAATTACAGATGTGTGCCACTAAACCTGGCTGATTTTTGTATTTTTGGTAGAGACAGGATTTTCCCATATTGGCCAGGCTGGTCTTGAACTCCTGGCCTCATGCAGTCTAGCTGCCATGGCCTCCCAAAACTGTGTGGTTACCGGCCTGAGGCACTGTGCCCAGCCAGGTTAAATTTTCTTAAATAACTAATATCTCCATAGCATTTTGAAGGGTTATGAGCTGCTCTTATCTAATTATCCTCTTTATGTGTAGTTATCTATTACTTTTGGAGTTTTACTTCTACCTTGGAATATGTTATGGCAAACTATTCTATGAGCATTGCACTTGAATTAATGTACACATCACTCAAGGTAATAGTTTTTTTATGTTAAAATTTCAAATTATCTCTAACTGGTCTAATCTATGTAAATGTAAATAGTCTTATTCAAAATACAAATTTCAAGTTCAATTTCAGGCAAGTGATTTGTTTGTTTTGGCTTGCTATCTCAGTTTTGGCATGGTGTCAAGGAGCAAAACAGCTTACAAAAACTACAGAATTAAATGGTTGCAACTTATTTGTTCATAGGAGGCTTGTGTGTTCCTAAAATTCAGACTTTACTGAAAACTTTCTGAAAATACAGTGATTTTACTGATTTACTTATTTATTGAAACAGTGTCTCACTCTGTCACCCAGACCTGTGTTGCCATCTTGGCTCATGGCAACCTCAGCCTCTCAAGCTCAAGCAATCCATTCACCTCAACCTCCTAGGTAATTAGGACTACAGGCTCGTGCCACCACACCTGACTAATTTTCTATATTTTTAGCAGAGACAGGTTTTGCCATGTTGCCCAGGCTATTCTAAATCTCCTGAGCTCAAGCAGTCTGACTGCCTGCTAAAGTCCTGGGATTACAAGATTGAGCCACTACTTCCGGCCCCCATAGTAGTTTTATTAAGGCAGGATGCACCATTATCAAAATTTGATTATTTTACCATCTAATGAGTGATTTTACCTACACATTCATAAAATACCATATTAAATACTTATTAAATATTTAGGTTATTAAAGTAAAGTCACACTCTTGAAAGCATTCTAATGGAGAAAATTTACTTTCTATATATAGACAGTGAGAGAGGGAGAACAGAGTTAAAAATATAGTCATATCTCCTTTTGATTACTCAACTTTAGAAGCACTGAACTGAGATCAGGAAGATATAGCGCTACCTTTCTTTCATGAAATGTCTGTGCATATGACAGAGCACACATGCACCTAAGCAGCTGTATTTTTTCTAAAGAAAAATATATGTATTTATTTCAGCCTTTCTGATAGTATTTAATAAGGGTCCACCATGTATTAAGTGGAAAAAAGTGGTGTTTTTGTAAATCAGCCTAGGCCTGCCTATTTAATTGAGAGGGAAAGAGATTTAGCACTAGAGTGAGAATTAAAGCAAGACTCAGAGGGAGAGGGAAAGTAAGTAACTGTGTTCACCTCATTTCCATTGAAAGTGGGCATTATTATTTCATATGATAGAATGTAAAATTTATCAGACACATAATTGTACATTCCATCTGGAAATATTTTAAATGACTGACGTAATTAAAAATATTTGTGGACTGAACTTTTATCTTTTCTTCATAGATTAAAAATGTATTCAAAAACATTATCTTCAATGGCAGACAGTATGAGTGTATGTAACCAAAATTTTAATTTATTAAGAAAAGAATCTTAGAAAACCGAATTATTTTCTGGGAAAAGCTTTCTTTTTGTTAGCTCCAAAATTATTCATATAACTTTAACAAGAATATATGTAGGTTTTACATTGCAATAGAAAGACCTAATTTACTTGGAAATACATCAAATTGAGGATATTATGCTTTTCAGTGATGTGTATATCAAATAAGATATCCTTTATTTTAGTAGATCATAAATTCATAAATTGTGGATGATTTTAAATTATATGTTTATGTATTTGCACTTTGGATATACTCTTATATACACACATATTACAGATTTTAATAAGTATAGCTATAGTAGTTAGTATTACTGTTTAACAACATGCCTTCTTTTATTTAGTCCAATGCAGCCTCCTGAGAAAGATACTCTGTTGCTCCCATTTGAAGGATGAGCAAAGGAAGGCACAGAAAGAATGTTCCCCAGTTAGCCAGTGGCAATCTGGGACTTGCAACCAAGCATTGTGGATAGCCCATGTTCTTCACAATGATGGCACATCACCACTCATAGCAGGTAGTGGGACACATTTGGAATCATTTTTAAAATCAGATGTTTAGAGTCTCATCATTTTTCCCTTGATACAAAACTCCCATTTGGCATAAAACATTATTCAGCACTACTTTTGCAATTACAACTGCAGTTTCAGTCAGCTGTATTCTCTAAGAAAACATTCTTCACTCAGTGTAATCTTACAAAAGTCTATTTCTTATAGGTATTTGAAAGCACATGTAACAAGAGAGTTGTGTTCATCAATTTTGAACTAACTATACATAGTAGAGAAACTATAATACTTAGTAAAATATATCAAAATTACCACAAGTTTATATTTATAGTGCTCCTGAGTCTTATCTATAGGGTATTAATCATATTTTGGTCTCATCCAGTTGTTATTTTTCTACACTTGCATTTAAAAGATATTAAACTATATATACACTTTTAAAAGAAGAAATCAAATCCGAAAGACTCTACAATGATATAAAAAATCTATATACTAATAGTGGAAAACATAAAACACATATAAAGTTTATATTGTACCTGTTGAAGATAGATGAATTATAAAAACTGGAGTAAAAATGTAAGAATGAAATTAATAAGGTCCGACTTATCAACCTTTTCTATCATGGATCATGCTTTTGGTGTTGTATTTAAAACTCATCTCTGAACTCTAAATTCATGTAGATTCTTATATTCTTTAGAAGTTTTAAAGGTTTTCATTTTACATATAAGCCTTTAATCCACTTTGATTTAATTTTTGTGAAAGGCATAAGGTCTCTACCTAGGTTCAACTTTTTGCATTAGAGTGTTCAATTGTTCTCCTACCATTTATTGTAGAGATTATATCCTTTCCTTTGCAGCTTCGTCAAAGATCAGTTGACTATACTTGTGTAGGTCTATTTCTGAGCTCTCTATTCTGCTCCATTGATCTGTGTGTCTATTCTTTTGCCAGTACAACATCGTCTTGATTTTTACTTGATTTTTCTTATTTTATAGTAACACTTAAAATCTGGTAGGGTAAGACTTCCAAATATGTCCTCTTTAGGTATTGGTTTTGCTATGTTGTCTTTTGCCTTTTCATATAAACATTAACATTAGTTTGTCATAGCTACAAAATAGTTACTGGTATTTTGTTTAGGATTGTATTGAATCTATACAACAAGTTGAAAAGACATGATATTTTAGCAGTAGTGAGCCTTTTAATTCATGAACACAAATGTCTCATTTAGTTACATAATATTTAATATTCTTCAGCTTTTTTTTAGCAATTAGGTAAGTATTAAGTAAAAAACTGAAGGAATGTGAATAAAGTATTAATTCTACTTAATAAGACATAAATATCAATATTAGTTTATTAATTGTGATGTATGTATGATTATATTGATGTTAGCAACAAGCAAAACTCCATGTGGAATATACCAAAACTTTGTATTATCTTTGCAGATTTCCTGTGTATCTAAAACTATACTCAAAAGTTTATAAAAATAAGGAAACTTGTTAGAGTCATTGGATTGGGATAATTTTTCTGTATGTTTTTAAGCTATTATCTTTATATTTGTATTATTCAAAATGACTTCTATGTTATAGTTTAAAAAATAATTATAAATTATATTATTTTATTCTTTGTTCTTGCAGAAAATGCAGTGACATCATATATTTAAAAAACATTTTATAGCACTAATATACTATGTGATAATATTAAATACTAAATCTTACATCATTAGCTGTGATACAAGAAAAATCTACAAACAATTGCAGATGTACTCAGAAGTACTTGCAGACCAGGAAAATTTGAATCAATAATGTTTAAGTATTTTCTGACAGCAAACCTAATTATTATTCCACTATTATTAAATGTAAATAACTAATAAGCTAAGTATTTGTCATTTTATTTTTAAAGTATAACTTCAGTTCTTGTATTACAAACTGTCACCTACAACTCATCTAAAAGAATGAATTTGTTAAATATAATTAAAAATGCAGAGCTCTTTTGTGGGATGTAGTAGTTTCCTGTGGCAGTGGTTTCAAATTACCATAAACTTGGTGGCCTCAAGCAATAGAAATTATTCTCTCACAGTTCTGAAGGCTAGAAGTTCCACATAAATTTCAAGGGTTGCATTGAAATCAAGGTATCAGTAGGGCTGCAATCTCTCTCGCTCTCTCTCTCTCAAAATACAACAGTTTGTTCCTTGCTTCTTCTCGCATCTGGTGGCTGTTGGCGTTCCTTTGCTTGTGGTCACATCACCACAATCTGTGTCTTTGTGGTAATATTGCCTTCTCCTCCTTTGTGCTTTTAATCTCCCTCTGTCTCGACAATTGGGACTGGATTTAGGGACCAGTAGAACAATCAGTGATAATTTCTCGATATTTGGCTTGGCAGATCTTTGACTGTACCTTCAAAGCTTTTGTCTTCATGTATTTAGCCCACTCCAGAAGGTGAGAAAGACTGTTTTCATTGTGTATATTTATTTAACAAAAATTAAAATGTGACTGTTGTTCCATAAAGGGTTAGACAGTGAAAATTAAGGTTTGTATGATTTCCTATGGAAGATTTAGGAAATCTAGTATTATGCTTTCCATCTTTCTACTGCTTAAAGCAAATATATCATTGTATTATGTTTAAATAAAATATTTTAGACTATTCATATGAAATCAGCATAGTTTGCCTTTTTGAATTTCTATGGGTTTCTTTGTGAAAATGCCTAATTTCACTCTGGAAAAGTTTAGGAACAGTGGAGAAATGGGAGGAATTTTCAAATGTGATTTGGTCTAGCCTTATTGAGTATCCAGTTTGAGTAAACATACTTTGTGGATATCTGCCGACTCAATAAATCACCTAAGAATCTACATAACAGACCGGTTTCTGTCTTTCTGGTCCTAAGAAGGTCAGAACCATGGGTACTAGGAAAATAGATAAAGATGTATTTTTGGTTTTGAGTGGAGAAGTTAAAATCAGGGAATAGGAGGCTCTGCTTTTAGTAACAAATGGTGATTTATTTATAAGTCAGATAAATAATTGAATCATAGATTTATTGAAAAGTAGCACAGAAGAAACTTTAGAGCTCACCTGAACGAACTCCTTTATTCGATCAATGACATGACTCTGGTGATGTGGGTATTTATCTAATATCAGACACATAATTAATAATAGAGAAAATAAACCCAAGTTTTATGTTGTCTATTTTTATTCAGAAATAAATAGAAAATGGTTTTGAGAAAGTATCAGCTGGTAAAACTGGTAAGCTACAAAGTTAGAGCAGTACAGACTCTCTGTAGAAATGGTGACTCAGTGTATCTAGAAAACTTTCTGTATCTTTCATTTGTCTTACTATTCTTAGACATACTACTTTTACTTTAATCAGTGACTCATTTTATTATAATTGTTCTATTTACCTATCTATTGCTTCTTCAAGACTATTTGATTTGATTTGATTCATTGCTTAATCTTCAGCACTTGGGTGACACTTAGATTCTCTTTCTCTCCTTTTTCTTCATTTACACATATATACATATGTGAATACCACAGAAGAGGCCAATCTAACATTAAGTTTTCACTACAACACTCTCAGTCTCAGAATGGCTACCATCTGTCAAACTCAACTTTCCCATCTGCAACAGGAAAGAAATACAAAATGGGCCTTTGAAATACACACACTCATATGCATACTCATGCACATACACACACACACACACACACACACACACACACCCCAGTATAGCAAATATAAACAGATAGATGGATGATAGATACATGACAGAGAGATAGATAATCTGAGATAGATACATATAGGTATCAATCTAGCTATATAATATACATATACATATATGTATATGTGTGTACACATTAACAATAAATAACAGACACAAAAAAATAGCCATTGAAAATTGCTCATGAGACATTAATGTTAAAAAAAAATCTGAAAGTGTCTCACTGGTTTAAAATCAAGGTGTCATGAAGACTGTGTTCCTTTCTGGAGGCTCTTGGGAAGAATTCATCTTGCATTTTCCAGCTTCTAAAGATCTCCACATTCTTTGGCTAATGGTTTCTTTTCTCTTCAAAGCCAATGATGACCAGTTAGATCTTTTCCATGTCATATTTCTTAGAAACTGGCCGTCGTTTTGCTTACATTTCTACTTTTAAGATTACATTGGGCCCAAATGAAAAATAATTCTGTTTTAAGACTAGTTTTACTGTAATTCCATCTGCACCATTAATTCTACTTCGCCATGTAACTGAATCTATTCATAAAGTTTCTATGTACTTTGAAGTGAATATCAGTGGGTCGGTTTTTCTGCCTAGCACACTTAAGATGCTTAAATACTTGAAAATTGCTCTCAGTAACAATTGTTGCAATTTATACTGATGCGCGAAGGCATAACTTTTAAAAAGTTTGATGGCACGGAATTATTAACTTTTTTTCAAATGTCATATGATGCCTTTATCATTAAAAAATGTAGGATAACAGTTTTCAAATTCATAATTAAAATTTAAAATCCAAATGCAAATGGAAGTCTTTAAAATCTGATTACACATATCTCTTAAAGTTTGTATAAAACATCTCATTCTCTGATATTATTCATTTGACAGAATTTTTTTAAATTTAAAGAATGAATATAATAAGTATATATCTTGATTCATAAAATACATTCACCAATATTTTATCATTGAACTTGTTAATCATAATTAATTTTTCCATTTTAGTTTTTTTTATCATAATCCTGCCTTTTCCACTTTGGATTATGCCTTTCTAATTATCATAATGATTACCACTTAAATACCTAGTCTTATTTCAACATGATTTGTAGTAAGTCTAAAAAGATAATATATTAAAGGATATATATTTGTCTCTGATTAAATCTGACATTGAAGCAAACACAAAAACCGACATTTGTCAAATAAGAACTTTTTTTTATTTTTAATGTGAGAATTGGAGCTGAGCAGGTAAAGTTTTATTTTAAAAAAACTTACCTTTTGTTAATTTATTGATATTAACACAGTGTTCAAATTAACTTTTTAAAGGTTTAAACTATTTGTGTTCCTAATTCCTGCCTGCTACCTGATAAATACATTAAAGCTGAAATAAAATGTATTACAAAATTGCTGTAGCAATTTGTAAGATACTGTTTATAATGGAATAACTCATTGCAATGTTCCTATAGAAAAAAGACAGGAAAATTAGTCTATGTCAGCATATCTGTTATTTTAATCCACACTTGCTTACCTAAAACTATTGAAATCAAGACAATTTGATAAGCTATTTCTATTAATAGCACCCATTACATGATTCAGGAGAAAGGAGTGATTAAAATATCTCTATGAACACCGTAATTTTCATGTATAATTCTTGCTAAATGGAGCATGGCAAAATTATTTTTCTTCCATAATCTAAGCAACACTCATATAAGGCATCCTAAATCTTAAGAAACTGAAGCTACCAAGAAAGCTCTTTTCATGAAGAAATTCACTTTTTAAATCCTCCAGATTATCATTTTAAGAATATGTCTACTAGGGCTGGGCCCAGTGGCTCACTCCTGAAATCTCAGCTCTTTGGGTAGCCAATGTGGGCAGATCACAAGGTCAGGAGTTCAAGACCAGCCTGACCAATATGGTGTAACCCTGTCTCAAGTAAAAATACAAAATTAGCTGGGCATGCTCCTGTAGTCTCAGCTACTTGGGAAACTGAGTTAGGAGAGTCACTTGAACCTGGGAGGTGGTGGTTGCAGTGAGCCAAGATCACATCACTGCACTTCAGCCTGGGTGACAGAGTGAGACTCTGTCTCAAAAAAATAAAAAACATATATGGCTACTAGTTACAACATATTTTTTTTAATCCCACTATTTGAAATCTTATTTTTAACTTTTAAAAAATCAATTTTAATGATAATAATGTTTACCAATGATCTATGAAGACTGTAGGAAGATTTACTTCATAAAGTAAAATTTATTATAAATTAAAATGCTTCCTCATTTGATAAGACAGTAGAATGTTCTATGTCATGCCATGAATTATATGGACATACTTGTTAGTATAAATTATTTGGCAATGGCAATAAAGAATTCTATTGTTCATTTATTACTAGAGAGAATCTGCATTTCTTATTCATACTAACACAACATTTCCATTACTTCTTACAAAAGCCTTGGCAATGCTTCAAAATGAATGTTATAAAATATTCTATTACAGCATGGTAAACAAATGATTTTCTTTTCCATTATGTTCACAGCTCTCCAAAGAGAACTTTACTTTGATTATACTTATCTACTGTCAAGTGAGAAAAACTGACTCTCAGATTTTGCCTTACTCAAAGAATGAACGGCTTTTTTTCCTGGAAGTCCTCTCACACAGCAGATTGCATTGTCATACTGCAGGCTTTGTTACTGACTACTTCTGATTTCACTTTCACACTTCAGTGTTAAGCTGCTTTGGAAAGGCATAGCTGTCTAGATACATGGTAATATATTTAGAAATCAAAATAATCAACATGTATTAAATATTTAGCTAAAAATTAACATTGTTCATTCATTCATTTTTAATTATTGACTTATTTTTTGACATCAAGAGTCCTAAAATTAACTTTGGTTACAACGGAGTTCATGCTTTCTACTGCTAACAATAGTTATATGAGTATTATTCAGCAAATGCTTGCCAGTGCTCACAAGCATACAATAGCTATGAATGCTGCAATAACATGGTTTAAAGATTTTTCTAAATCTTATTTAAAATGTTATTAATTCTGAAAAACAAAGTTCACAGGAAAGATCTTTGCCAATAGGAGTCAATAGAGACAAATGCAGAAAAATGTATTTAAATTAATAGTAATTAATTTCATGCTATTTATATTACATATGATTTTTAACTTCATTGGGTTTTGGATGGATCTTTCAAAATACACAAAGCCTTATAATGAAGGGGGAAGTAGTTATGTTTTTCTGTTTTGGGGGTGTGAAGAGGGAATAAGGCAACAAAATATAAACAAGGACTAAGAAAGTATTTGAGTACATACGCTTCATATGAGAATCATAAAATCTGTGATATTTGATTTCTTAGCTTTGCTAAGAAATTATAGCTAATTTATTGACAGCTTATAATTTGCCAAGATAATGTCGTAAATGTTTCATAGATTATATTATCAAAACATTAGCTTGGCATTGATACTAATTGTTTTAACAAATGAAGAAAGAAGGCAAAAACTGGGATTTGATATGGTGGTTATCATATGCCTATTCTGACAACAGGAATCTTTTAAAACTATTATCATTGTACTGCTTTCTTAAACTTTATGTCTAATAGAATAACTGATTACTTTTCTTTGGGGTCAGCTTCTTCCTGTTTGTCTCGTCTTTTGATTCTAAATATATTTTAAGTTTTTAAGATGTTCTTCTTGATGCCTTTTCCTTTTTGGGAAATCTCTTGTTCTTTGAGACAGAAGGCACTTTTGTCTAGATGTTCCTTTTCATTTTACACTCACTGAATTTTCTGCTAGAATACATTTTCTTCAATAACATATCAAGAATTAAGAAATGGTGTCAGTAACAGTAAATTTTCTAACCAAGTGAAGATTTAATTTTTCCTATAATAATTATTTGGACATATTCAAATTTTAGAAATTACCAATTTAGGATAATTGCACCTTTTCAGGTTAATCATTCAGCCTTGAAACCTTATTTCATGAGTTCTCCATATTCTTTGTTTTCTACTATCTGCCTTCGATAGAGGAGATACCTTGAAGTAACAGACAGCCAAATCATCACAGTAATTGCAATGTATATCTGAAATTAATTTCTTCATTTTTTTAGTGTGTCATACAATTATACTCAGTTTCTACTGACTCAACTCTGTCATGATCTGAATGTAGCAGGAAAAATTTCAGCATATAGCAGATACTTGAATAAGGTTGTTTCGATCAATATCATTTTTCTAATGTTGATGAGAAAATGGGCTCCTGGGAGGTTCTACTGTCTGTGTGGAATTTGCACATGTCCCCTATGTCTGCATGGTTTTCTCTTGGGTACCCCAGTTTCCTCACACACCCAAATATGTGCATGTCAGGTGAATTGTTGTGTCTAAATTGTCACAGTCTGAGTGATGGGTTGGCATCCTATCCCGTGGATTCTTGCCTTGTCCCTGAGCTGCCAGGATAGGCTCCAGCCACCCAGGCACCTGAACTATAATAAGCAACTACAGTAAGTGGGTTATAGTGACCTTACTTGTTTTTATTAATCTTTCTTAACCATATATACAGCTCAAAATTTTTTCAGTCTTTAATATTTTGTGTGTTGGTCTTTTTAAAAAGTTTATGATGTGTTTGTGACCAGACATTCAATGTAGGATCTTAAATCTTTTTGTATTAATCAGCCTGTAGTAAAATTGATTTATAGTGTGTAATTTTAATTAAAGTAATAGTTTCCAAGAACCTATGCACAATATTGTGTGAGGACTTACTGTATTTATATAGTGGCCACGGTTATGTTTCTATATAACACAAAAAAGTACCCTTTATTAGTTAATTCAAAATGTATATATTGTTAAATTACTACTAGTGTCATTATTCTAAATGATGGAGATAGTCTTGAAGAAAGTAGTCTCTGCTATTATGTAGATGTCATACCAGTGATGAGAGAACCAATCAACAAAGAAATATATCGCATGTGTTTGATTGTGATAATTGCAATGAAGAACACAGCAGGGTAGGAAACTGGCAGTCAGGCAAGAGTGTTGTTCTACATACAGTGGTTAGAGAGGGCAAGTGCCATAAATTGATCTAAAGTAGAGATCTGGATATTGTGAGGACATAAGCTATGTTGATGGATATCGCTGGGAAGAAGCATTATGTGCAGTAAGAACAGGAAAAGCCACAACCTGGAGGTAGAAACATGGCTATTGAGTTTGGAGAACAGTGATATGACCATCCCAGATGGAATGGTAAGAAGGGTAGTGGCAGACAAGATCAGAGGGAGATCCTGGGACCAATCTGCTCAAAACAATGTAAGCCTCGGTTATGTTGAATGAAATTTGGATTTTATTCTTAGCAACATAGGAAGACACTAGAGGTTTTGACAAGAGGTCCTACAATCTCTAACTTAATTGTTAAGCAGCTCTATATAGCAGCTATGTAGATAATTCGTTCTTACTTTTATCAAATATATATTGAGCATCTACTTCATATTATGCAAGAGATAAAAATAATGAATAATATATTCAGTAGGCTCTTAGATTTTGTCACTTATGTTTTTCCCATCTTGGAGTTCTTTTTCTCAATCCACTTTTTTGCCTTCCACCATTCTTTTTCACTCTTTTTCTTAAGCCTCAAGATAGTCTTTAGAATTTGATTCCCCTCCCCCATCTATCTATCTTCTAGACATTTTATACTTCAGAATGTTCACATTGCTTTTCTATATTAGTTTGCTCTCACACTGCTATGAAGAGCTACCTGAGACTGGGTAATTTATGAAAAAAAGAGTGCTAATTGACTCAGTTCCTTAGGCTGTACAGGAAGCATGCTAGAAGGTATCAGGAAACTTACAATTACGGGAGAAGTCAAAGAGGAAGCAAGCATCTCTTACTATGGCAGAGCGGGAGAAAGAGACAGAATAAAGAAGGAAGTTCCACATACTTTCAAACAACCCGATCTTGTGAGAATATACTCACTATCATGAGAACAGCAAGGGGGAAATCTGCCCCCATGATCCCGTTACCTCCCCCCATATTCCTCCCCTAACATTAAGAATTACAATTCAACATGAGATTTGGGTGGAGACACAGAGCCAAACCACATCATTTTCCAAGCTTGGAAACATGAGTAGCTGTTCTTGCAGTACCATGCAAGTAACACAAAAAATTGTACCATAGCTTCTGACTTGACAATCCTTAATCTTCAGTCATCTCCATCAGTGACTTTCCCCACTGTGTCAAATTATTAACTCTGTACTTTTTTGGGAATAATTTCATCTTCTGCCATTTTTGTTAATTTAAGCAGTTTATGTCAAAAAGAGAAAAGTAAAACCAACATGGGTCTTTCCCCTCTTATCCTAGTCCCACAGAATGACACTAAATGGAAAGAACCAGTTGATATGAGTGGTGGCTCGTTCTGTCAGTGAGTAGCCAACTCTAAATTACAACCAAGCAGCTTTATACCCCGCATCTTCATCCAAGGAAGAAAGGATAAGAAAGGGAAGGCAAGTGGAAGAGAAATATCTTTGTAGCAGTTTTCCACATTACTTCCTTTATATATGATATGTTACTGTTTGTCTTATTGATATTTGCACATACATAAGGTGTCTGTACTGTACAAACTATAGGCATGATGCCACTCTTTATTTCCATCTTTTTCTCAACACATGGGCTATATCCAATAAAAAATGTGCTCAGTGAATTCCAAATGATCAAATTCAGTTCCAAGTTCATTGGTTCTAAATTCAGGCAATACTTGCCACTTTTGTTGATTGAACTTCTTTCACATGTAGTTTCATTAACAAGACAACAGTCCATGTTAGGTAATGAACTTACAGAGAAGTGTTACACATGATCTCATTAACTGTGTGTGATAACTAACCTTGCTTCAAAATTACTAATTTACTTTTAATTTACATCTCTTTTCTTCATCCTAAGTAGGATCAGAAGTATTGATTGCTTATCTCCATTCTTAAATCGTTATGGTATGAAACAAGAACATTGATGAATCCAATATTATGTATGCAGTGACTACTTTGACAGTTCCTTAACCTGTAAAGTGAAATCTCGACTTTTATTTAGGTTCAATAGAGCAAATAGCATTTATTGTTAGGAGATCTCAGGAGGTTGCCATGAAATAAGGAGATATACATAGGGGAAAATGAATAGATAGGGAATAAGATGCACTATTGATCAGTTACTTCTCTAGACAACATGGAATCTATCATGAGGAACTTCTCAGAAACCATTTAGAATGCATTTCAGAATGGCTTCTCTGAAAGATGGGAGTCTGGAACATTTATCCATGACTCACATCTTTCATTGGTTGTAGAATACATTGCAGGTGTTAACATTCTAATAGTTCTAGGGACATACTGAGCAAACTCCTGGGCATTTAAAACCCCAAAGGCAGAGCAAACTGAATGATACTGAGTCTGTGGTGGGAATGTGGTCACCAATCACAGCAATTACTCACATCAGCTTTAGCTGAAGTCTGGAGATATGCTGTGGTCACCAATGGTGTTGGCAACATCAATACTCAAAACGTATTCTAGGTAACTTGGGGAATTTGTAAAAGGCATTTACATGTATTTCCAGTTGTGTATCTGGTAGTACCCAATTTCTTAGAAGTTCTACTGCAGCTTCATAGTGTGTTACCACTATGCTTAATGGGCACTGCTATAATCAGGAAGCCCTGAATCACTTTCACTGCAGCCTCTGGCTATGTTTCCCTTTGTTAGGCACTTCTGCTGGTTAATTTTGGAGCTCACAAAAACTATTGCCTGATGTTGTTCAAATTTCCATTAGATGTCCTATGATTTCCAACAAATCACCATGGCCAATTGTATTAGTAATAGACTTGTGCTTGAAAGTATCTACCAACATATTGAAGTCGTTTTGTGGTTCCAATAGTGCTGAAAAAATAATAATAATTCTCTATTTCTCGCTTGTTTTTTTTGCTCCCCGACATGGGTATCAAACTAAGGCTGTTTTGGTAGTGTTATTAGTATTTCCCTCTTAGAAGGAAGGGGATTTTCTTTGTTTTATTCACTGCAATAGTCCCAGCATGTAGTAATGCCTTGTATATATGACACAGTATTTTTGAATAAACAAATGACTGTATTACAACATTTTTAGTGGAATGGCCCCATGAATTTTTTGCTCACAGTTCTCTTTCTCCTCTAACACCCAGTTGTTAATCCATGTTGTGAGAAGGGAGGTGAATAACAGAGGTGTGAATAGACACAAACGTGAATATGTACATCGTAAGGTTTAAATTTTGAAATTTGGTGTTCCTGCAATGTCATTATAATTAAGTTGGCCCTTTTTTTTTATAAGACAAAATCTCTTTCTGAAGATTCTACTCTTGAGCAGGTAAATCAATCACAAGTGAGCCCTCTCAGTAACTGACAAGGCACATCACTTACCTATTAATTTCAGTGGTAGTTACTGGTGAGTGCAAGTCAAACCTGCTATACAACAACCACATTTAACATTTATTTATTTCTATACTATGTGACTCTGCTGCTTTATAATAATAATAGAAAAACTTTTTAAAGGAAAAGATTAAAATACTTTCTCTATAAATTATTTTGTCTTACTGTAAATGGAAGCATGACTTTGCTTTAAAGACCATTGCAACAGCTGAATTTTTTTACATGAAGAAACATAGGCCCAAAGATATAATTTACTTTTCCAAACACAGTCTACTGAGAAATAATATTATCCGGTTCTTAACTTTCAATTTATTGATCTTGTATTTTATAATGCTTTCCCTTAAAATCTCAAAATTTTACTGAAAATATAAACAATAAAGAAGTTTTAATTAATAAGGAATATCAACTGATAAATGTGTATTTATAGATAATCTAGCAATCTAATTTAAAGTTAACACTTAGGAGAACATGAATTTTATTTACTGAGAAAACAATAACAAAAGATACTATTTCTTTCTTTATAAGTCTAATTTTTTTTCAGATATCTCCCTGCCCTTTGTTGAAATTGACTTTAAAAATTATAGAAATGGAGAACAGATTAGTGGTCACCAGGAATTAGGAACACTGCAAAGAAGAGCGCAATGGGTGTGTTTAAAAAAAGCAATAAGAGGGGTCTTGGTGGTTATAAAACTGTTCTGCATCTTGACTGTACTGTAAAACTTCTGACTGTGATATGATACTGCAATTTTGCAATATAGTGCCATTTTTGGAAACTGCATTAAGGGTCGATAGGATTGCTCTTAATTATTTTTAAAACTGTACATGAATCTACAATTACCACAAAATAAAACATTTAATTAAAAAATTTATTAAATACCATAACAATTTAGAATTTTATCATTTGGAAATAAGTTGTAACAGGAATAACTAAAAATTGTATCTGCAAGATTTATTGCCGAGGTAAAATGAGGAAACTGAGGCAAGTATAAAAAAAGTGAGAAGCTAATTTATTCAGCTCCCGGGTGAGCTTCAGTGGTCCAAGTGGGGGAGCCAGAGAAGTCGCTCCCAGCTGTTCAGGGCGTGGGTTTTATGGGGAGGGCAGGCAATTGATTAGCTACTAGGGAAACAAAGAGAAGGCATTTCTATAGGCTGTTGAGGAGCAGGAAGTACATGGAGTTGAAGTAGGAAGTACATGAAACTAGCTGCCATTGTTAGGCAGGCGGGACCTTGGGTACGTGGGCCTGCCAGGGGCATACGGGGCAGGCTGTTGCTGGGCAGGGTATGGTGGGCCTTCTTTAAAAAATTTCTCTGCAGGGTCTTTTAACAGTGGGCTGGAGGGTGGATGCATAATTTAGTGCTGAATGTGGGCTTGGGCATGGTATGCAGAGGCAGGTGTGGGGAAGCTATGTGGGGAAGCCAGATAATGAGTTCGGGTGATGATGCAGTTATCTGTGCCTACAGAGTGATGAATGTGTCCATTTGACTTCCGGCAAGGCAACCAGCCTTACATTCTGACCTTTTTGATGATATAGGATGCCGTTTTTCTCTGGCTACTTCTTGTTGAACAGGGGCAGTGTAGGGGGGGTCAGTTGGCCGGTGCCTCAGTTGTGAGTCGGACAGATGGGTGAAGTAGCATTTGATTTACAGCTTCTTTGGAAATTTCTTTTATGCGAGCTTGTAAAAACCTGAGAAAGAAAGGGGTTAGCATTAGTAAAAGACAAATTACGATAATGGGAGTGATGATAGGGGTTAGCCAGGTAAGTACAAGGGACTGCCACCAGTTAAGAGAAGAGGCTGGTGCACTTTGTTTTCTTTGGAGGTCTTCTTGAAGACAATAAGACAGTGTTGACATTTTTTTTCACTAGACTGGTTTCATTAATGTAATAACAACATTGTTCTTGGAGAAACAAGCAGGTACCTCCTCTTTCTGCTGTTAACAGGTCTAGGGCTCATCGATTTTGGAGAGTTACCTTAGTCAGTGACGTGATTTGTCACTGGAGGGACATCAGAGAGGTGGCTGATACCTCAGTGGCCACCCGGAGTTTGTTCTCTAGTTGTGCGGCTGAGGTGACACTGTAGCCCAGGGCACTACTCCTTATTCTAGCCGTTGCTAGAGAAGATGCTAAGGAGAGGCCAACCACTAGTGGGAGGAAGACTGCTCGTTTACTCTGATGGTTTGGGGATGGAGTGACCAGGGATAAGAACTCAGCTTGTCCATATACTTCTAACTGTGGACCAAGGTGGCTGGCACACAAGGGAAAGGAAGAGAGGTATCTATAACTTTGGTTAGAGTTGCATTGCACTAAAAATACTCCTCTGGAGGTGCATAGAGGGTGTAGGTTACTTTTACTGTAATATTGCAGTTGGAGTTATTGACGGTCCTGTAGCAGAGAGAGAGACTTTGAGAGTGTACCTTAAACAGAGGAATGTCTGTTAAGGGGGATTAGGCTGCCCTGTAGGTCATTGTGACAGGTTGAACCTGGTCTGGAGGGGAACTGCAGCAAAGGGGGGGTTGTTGAGGCAGGCACATAAAAAGTAGTTGGGGAAATTTGTGGATTTGGCTAAATTTAAGATGTTGATACCTTGTTGGACTAAAGCTAGCCAGGAGAAAGGTTGGGAAGTGTTGTTTAGGGGTTTGAAATGGTTGATTAAGGTGGCTTCATTTTGTAGGATGGTATTGCTTAATGAGTTGAGTCGGTCTATTTCTACTGGCATAATGTGGGTGTAGGTCTGGTATATTAGCCATGTGCTGCTAGGGTATGTATCTGTGTCTGAATTGTATATTTTACCTGTGGTTCCCTTTTCCCAGCGACTGTTCTAGGGGTCACAGATGGAGAGTTGTATTTTGCTTTTGCTGTCGGTGCCGAGCATTTGTCCTGTGATTTTTATGTATGACACAGGACTTATATGGGCATCCACCATAGGTGGCCTTCTACTGATGACAGTAGTGTTTGGTTTGGTCATACAGAAAGCCTAGAGCCACATTGCGCCAGCTGCCTGTAAGGGTTTTAGTCTTTGATGCTTTAAATTTAAACCCTATGGTCAACTGACAGCTTGCAGGCAGACAGTCCGCTTGGGCAAGGTATTGGGTTTTGATGGTTTTACCTTCTGTCCAGGATTCTTGAAGGTAAAAGCACCAGACATATGAGTTGGCTTTAAGAGGAGATATTAGAAGGGTTGTTAGGAGAAAGATTTGAAGGGCTAGGGGGCGACTGCCAGGAACGATGCGTGAGGCAGAGGCAAGTGGGGCCCAGGGGTTCAGACATCCACTGGGCATTTTTGGGGGCCAGTTTGAGGTGGGACACATGATACCATGGGACATGACCTAAAAGTTTGGCAGCAGTTGATGTGGTTAGGATAACAATGTGGAGTCCTGACCATCTGGGCTGTAGAGATCTTGGCTTAAGTTCTCAGAGGAGTACACTGTCACCTGGCTGGAGAAGTGTTGTCAGGTGGGAATCCTCTGGTCCTGAAACTATGGGGAGAGTACGGTCCGCGTGTTCCTTGAGTAAGTGGTGGAGGAGAGAGAGGTAGGGGAGGTAAGAAGCCAGAGGAGGTGATTGTACCAGGAGATTGTGAGAGACCAGAAAGGGCTGGCCGTATAGTAACTCAAAGGGGCTGAGACCCATTGGCTCCTGTGGGGTGGCTCGGACCTGAGTTAAAGCAAGGGGTAGGAGTGTGGGCTAAGAGGGTTTTACCTGGATGGTAAGTTTGGCAAATGGTCCTTGAGGATGCTGTGGGCTCGTTCAACTTCACCCGATGACTGAGGGTGATAAGGGATGTGTAGTTTCCAGGAGATGCTGAGAGACCTGGCGACTAACTGGACTACCTGAGCAGTGAATGCTGGGCCGTTGTCTGACTGGATGGTTACGTGTAGGCTGAAGCAAGGGATGATTTCCTGAATTAAGAGGGAGGCCGCTGTACCTGCGGTCTCCTTGGAGGTGGGGGAGGCTTTAATCTATACAGAAAAGGTATCTACAAAGGTTAGGAGGTAGTGTAGTTTTTTGTGAGTGGGCATATGAGCAAAATCAATTTGCCAGCCTTGGGCTGGTAGGTTGCCACGCATTTGGCAAGTAGGGAACTGTGGCCTTAGGCTTCCTTGAGATGAGACTTTAGAGCAGGTTACGCATGTTTTGTTTACCTGTTCAATGGTCTGTTGTAGACCAGGTGAGGAAAAAAGAGGCTGCACAAAGCAGTGTAATGTCTTAGGCCTGATATGTAAAGATTGGTGGATTTTAGTAATAATTTTTGAGTCTTGTTCCTGAGGAAGGGTGATCTTGTTATTTAAGAAGATCCAGCTCTCATCAGACTCAGTTCCTCTTTTTAGTATAGGGGCTTGTTTTCTGAAGGTGAATAATTTGGTGGCGTGGCCATGGTGAGGAATAGAACCAGAGTGGGGGCTAGTTTGTTGTTGGTTAAGAATTTTGCGGCGGCACCTGCCCTTGCATTGCCTCGAGAAACGGCATCTTGTTGGGCCTGGTGTCCTCAGCAGTGGATGACAGCAACCTCTTTAGGCAGTGTCAGAGCTTGCAGGAGGTTGGAGATTGGGGTGGCATTGATTATAGGGGACCCTTTTGTAGTAAGGAATCCCTTTTCTCTCTAGAAGGCTGAGTGGTAGTGTGTAATAAGAAAGGCATACTTTGAGTCAGTATAGATATTTACTCGTTTTCCCTGTGCCAGCATGAGAGCTCGGGTTAAGGCAATGAGTTCTTTTTGTGATGTGGTTCCATCAGGGAGGCGACATGCCTCAAGGGTGGCTGAATCTGTGACTATGGCATAAGCTGCTTTCCACTGTCCCTTGGCTGTTATTATGAAACTCCCATCTACACACAAAGTGAGGTCTTGGTTAGATAGGTGTAGGTTGGTCAGGCCCTCTCGAGGTTTAGTAAATGTATTTATGAGTTCAGGACAGGAGCAGGCAGGAGAGGGAGAGTGAGATGGGAGAGGAAGTAAAGTAGCTGGGTTGAGTGGAGAAGTAGAATGGAGACTGACTGAAGGATTTTCAATGAAGAGCAGATGAAACTCCTGTACACGAGACAGTCCTAGATGTGCGAGTGATTTGTGTGAGAGAAGGTCAGTTACGGGCTGACTTAAAGTAAGTTTTAGGGATTCCTTTGTCAGTTCTGTTGCTGCTCCTAGGGCTCATAGGCAAGGTTGCCATTTTCTGACTGTGGGATCAAGCTGTTTTGACAAGTAGGCTACAGGACGATATGAGGGGCCCAGAGTTGAGTTAAGACCCCAACTGCTATTTCTTATTTTTCATCAATGAACAGATGGAAGGGGCAATGGAGATCTGGTAGTTGAAGTGGGGGTGCTGTGGATAAGGCTGTCTGTAGGGTTTTAAAGCCTTGCTTTACAACCCCCAGATGGGAGAGAGGTCCCGTAGGTGTGTCTTTAGCTGCTGCATACAGGGGCTTGGCCAGAGTGGCAGTTAGGTATCCAGTGATGGAAGAATCTTACAAAGCTTAGAAAGGAGAGGATTTCATCAGCCGTCTGTGGGGGCTGTAGTGCAAGAAGTGCCTGCTGGTGCTCTGTTGTTAAGGTCTTAGACTTGGGGGTGAGGCGAATGCCTAAATAGGTTATTGAGGTGACTGACAGCTGTGGGTTATGACTGGGTGCATTGCCAGTTAGGGTTAGTACTAGAAGATGGGTGGGGGATGAGGTTGGCTGTGAGGGGCCAGTGAGTTGAAGGGGGGCCCCTGGAGTTTGGAGGATGTATCACCCTAGTAAGGAAACTGGGCCCGAAGACATGATCAGGAAGGAGTGAGAGAATGGGTGCCCCTCAATGTTACAGGTTAAGGGAGGAGTCTGGTTAGGGCAGGAGGGCTTTCTATCAATTCTCATAACTGACACCTGGGAAGGTGTGCTAGGTCATGAGTAGGAAGTCAATACAGAAAATACAGAATAGGTCGTCCCCATATCTACCAAGAAGGAAATGGACTTACCTGCTACCTGTAGCATTACCTGAGGCTCGGCAAGAGTGATAGGGGTCTACGAGTCTGGGCCACATCAGTTGTCCAGGAGGCCAAGGAGTTCAAATGAAGGGACTGCATCCTTTGGACTGGCTTGTCCTTCAGGTGGAGGTGAGGGGGTGAGCCTGTAGTCTGGGATGGGCAGTCCACCTTCCAGTGTCCAGTCTGTTTGTAGGTAGGACAGGGTCCCAGGGCCAGATGCAGACAGGGGCACTGTCGGGCCCAGTGCCCCTCCTGGCCGCACTTGAAACAGGGCCTGGGAGGGACCTTTGATGCAGTCTGGGTGGGTCCAGAGAGTCCTGAAGAACCCTTTCAGGGGATCTTTGACAGGCCCCTTACACCAGAGGCTTGATGAGTTGCCAGCCTCAGAGCCACTACAAGAGCTTGGGCTTGGAGGCTCACCTGTTGCTGTAGCTGGACCTGGCAGGTGGCCTCAGCCTTTTCCTCTCGGCCATTAAAAACTTTAAATGCTATGTTTACTAGGTCTCGTATGGGAGTTTGAGGGCCCTCCTCTGTCTTCTTTAGTTTTTTTCTAATATCTGGTGCACACTGGGAAATAAAATGGGCTGCTAGGAGGGTATGAAGGACTACAGTGTTAGTTAGCCAGTCTAGGAAGGCAGCTGGATTTTCAGTAGGACCCTGAGTTATTTCCTGCAGTTTATCATAATTAACTACTTTTTGGGCTGCGTTTTGCATGCCTGCTGGGAGGCACTGTAGCATTTGGTCTTGGTGGTGGTGGCCATTTTGGCCAGTTTGATAGTCCTAGTCAGGATCGGCCTCAGGGACTGCCACTGTGCCTACTGGCATGTGATCATTAGTGAGATGTACTTGATCAGCATGTGCCCTGGCTGCCATGAGGATGAGGTTACGCTTATCAGGAGTAAGGGTGGAGGACAGGATTACATAAGTGTCATGCCAGGTTAAGTCATATGTCTGAGTGAGATAACAAAATTTCTTGATGTAAGCAGTAGGGTTGGCAGAGAATGACCCTAAGTGCTTCTCAATGGTGGACAGATCAGTAAGGGAGAAGGGAACGTGCAACACCCTCTGCTCCGGCCACCTCGCAAAGAGGACAAAGGAGGGAGATTTTGTCACTGGGAGCACTGTGCGAGTGAGTGTGAGCATTAACAGTAGAGTCCATATCCAAACTTGGAAGAGGAGGAGGAGGAGGAGGTTGGGGGTCCGAGTATGGCAGGGGATTAGTGGATCGAATGGGGGGTAAGGAGAGTTCTTCAGGCAGATTGGGGTCAGAGAAAGAAGAGGAGGAGGTCGGCGAAGGGGCTGAGGGCAGTGGGGGAATGTTTTTTGCCAGGAGTACTTGGGCAGTACTGCAGGATGAGCAGAGGCTGGGGTGGGAACACAGATGCCAGAAAGCCTGAATATAGGGAACCTCTGCCCACTTGCCATTTCTTTGGCAGAAGTTATCTAAATCTGTTAGAACATTAAAGTCGAGGGTGCCCTTAGGAGGCCACTTGGACTGGTTGTCTAGAGGATACTGTGGCCAGGCCACAAAGGAGAGGAAGAGTAGTCTTTTCTTTTCTATAGAAAGACTTAGTTTGGGTAGATTTTTGACTAGGCATCCTAGTGGTGTCTTGGGGTCTTGGCGGGAGTTCTGATTACCCATATTTTATTTTCTTCAGTGGTCTAAGTGTGAGAAGTGGACACAGAAAGAAATTATACTTAACACGGGCAGAAAAGTTGCTTTCCTGGAGTGGGGAGGCTGAGGGAACTTATAGGCTGCAATGATAGCAATGAGAAAGAAAATAAAAAGGGATGGGGTAGAGCTATTTGTCACATGGAAGAGTTAGAGGAAATGCAACTAGCAGAAGTGGGAAGTGGGGTTTCAGTGGTAGAAAAAGAATAGAAGAAAAAGGAGAACAGATTTAGTTCTAGAGGCAGGAAGTCAATGAAGGTTCCTTGAAGCCAGTGGTCTGTTACCCACTGAAGAATATCCAGTACCTCCAGGGAGGCAGGCCTGAACCACTGTATATCAGCAAGTAAGAGCCTAACAAAGCTGGCAAATCTACAGCAGAGACAGGGCCACATATAGGATTTACGGACAAAGGGTGGGTGCCCCCCCAGATGGGAGACCAGTCTGATGCCTTTCCAGCCATGCCCCCAGAGGGATATTCCAGGGCATCTTAGCTAAGGTGTACCTGTCACCTGGTACCTGGTCACCTCAGAACTGTTGGTCCTGAGGTGAATCACTGTTATGCCTTATGACGTCCCCGTGGAACTGCGGGTGGAGGCTGTTAAGCCATGGGACTACACATAGACTTACTCACTCACACACTCACTCAGGAATAGAGAGAGAGACAGAGAGAAACTAAAAGTGTCTAGGCGGGAGCTGACCTGCCAAAGGGGAAGTTTGAGATTGAGAGCCAGAGGTCTGTTTTAGTCCTGGGCAGAGCTCGGGCTTGTGAACAGGGCTTCTTATCACCCAAACCTTAGCTGCTGCTGTGGAGATGATCGGAAGGGCGGCTCAGTGTCCCGGGTCATCCCCCCAAACACCGGAGATTATGAGAGGGTTCAGAAAGGTGGGGATGTCTCCCTCAGATTCCTGGCCCTGAGAGACCTCTTACGGGGAGAAGACAAGAGTGTAGGGATGTCTCCACTATGCTCAGGTCCTCAGAACTAGGCCAGGGCCCTGGGCCCATGGCGAGTAATGAGAAGGAGTCCCTGACGTGGCTGCGATTACCAGCAGGGAGTCCACAGAGCAGGCAGCACGAAAAGTTGAGGGCAACAGAAGACTTACCTCATGGTGGAGCTGCTGCTGGTCTGGCCTCTGGTAGTCTTACCTCGTGGCTGAGCTGCTCCTGGTCTGGACTCGGGTGGAGGAGTCAGTTCCCCACCCCAGGAGGGGGTCTCACAACTCCTCACGGGTTTCTGCACCAAATGTAAGATTTATTGCCGAAGTAAAATGAGGAAACTGAGGCAAGTATAAAAAAGTGAGAAGCTAATTTATTCAGCTCCTGGGTGAGCTTCAGTGGTCCAAGGGACGGCCAGAGAAGTTGCCCCCGGCTGTTCAGGGCATGGGGTTTATGGGGAGGGCAGGCAATTGATTGGCTACTGGGGAAACAAAGAGAAGGCATTTCTATTGGCTGTTGAGGAGCAGGAAGTACATGAAGTTGAAGTAGGAAGTACATGAAACTAGCTGCCATTGGTAGGTGGGTGGGACCTTGGGTACGTGGGCCTGCTGGGGTGTAAGTGGCAGGCTGTTGCTGGGCAGGGTGTGGTGGGCCTTCTTTAAAAAATTTCTCTGCAGGGTTTTTTAGCAGCGATCTGGAGGTTGGATGCATAATTTAGTGCTGAGTGTGGGCTTGGGCATGGTATGCAGAGGCAGGTGTGGGGAAGCTATGTGGGGAAGCCAGATAATGAGCTCAGGTGATGACGCAGTTATCAGGTGCTGAGAGTGATGAATGTGTTTGTTTGACTTCTGGCAAGGCAACCAGCCTTTCAGTATCCACAATATTTAAAATTATTATGCATGTAAAATGTTTGGGAACAAGATTTAATTTTTGTGTATATTGACATAGCCTATAGTAAAAAATATACTTTGACTTATTGAAATAAGGCATTTTTATAATAGGAAGTCTGGTTGCTTATTACTTATTTGGGGCTTCCTATTTTTTCTTTTCTCATTTACCGATAGCTTTAATGTAAATTGTGTGACTTACATTAGTTGTGTGTTAGTCTTTCTATACTATTTTTTAGGTCAGTGTATATTTCTGTTTCTTTAATGTGGATATTAGTAATGAAATTATTTCAAAATTTTATTCTTGTTCTGTTCTAAATCCAGGGCAAAAAAAAATCAATGTTAATATTTCTGTGATACATCTATGCTTTCATTAAAATCTTAATATGAAATGTTATTCCTGGTATTCTTGTAACACTGTTGAACTACTGGGACATCTTTCAGGCCTAAATGATTTCACCTGTAAAATGTGGGGGTAGAGGAGTGTGGGATGGTATCTGTTGGCCCTTCTGAATCTCAATGCTATGAGTCTCTAAGTTAACCTCTTGGTAATTTCTCAAGTGCATCAGACTTCCCAGAGTGAAGGCAGCTAAAATGCATGAAATAGGTAAGTGTCACATGTAGAAACAGTCCTGTATGATATTTAATTGGAGAGACTGGAACCACATTTTATTTTTAAAGCCCTTTGCAAACAAAATTCTCCCATTATTTGAATTGAAGTTTATCTATGACATCATGGCAGTAATTACTGTGGTTTATGGCATATTTATAAATTCATAAAGAATTATTAGGAAGTACATCTCAGAACTGCATATCTCACCCCCTTTTACGTATGTATGTATGTGTTTATTTACATGCCCAAATATAAAAGTGGAAATCTTACTTTTTGACTATGTTTTGAAGACTGAAAATTTTCATCTGCATGTGAAGCAGAGAAAGAAAAATAAAAAACACATCTTCATTTAAAATCTAGAAAGAATCATTTTCTGGTGGAAAAAAGGCACATTTTGAAGCAAGGAGATGTGCAATAAATTTTGAAAGAGACTGAAGTTCTCATTCACATTCCCAAAGTGTAAAATTGCATTGCCACCTTGATCATTGAAAATGAGTTTGAAGATCTACTCAGTGTCTGGCCACTTCAGATTAGGTCCTTTCCATGTCAAGTACTTGCTGAAATTACTACTTTTTCTTTTCTTTATATATTTTTCCTTCCCTCAGTGTGTCTCATGTCCAAAGTACACTGAAAATGTATTTTTGGAAATTTTTAAATGCTGTAACTATACAACTTATGCCCTCCCTAGTTTAAACATTTTAAGTATAACAAGACAGATTAAAGCATCTTCCTCCGGGATAGATATCATTTTTTTCTGCCAAGAATGTTGTTTATTCCTGATATACCCACCTTATATTAGTTTCCTCCATAGACAATGATAATTACAAGGCATAGAAATTTAATATCAATTAGTCTCAATTCAAAAGTGAGTAGCATATTTGTAAGCCTTAAAACATAAGCAAAATGGAGTTACCTGTCTAAGCCTCCAAAGGTAAGAAAAAGATTGAAAAAATTTAAAGAAATTATTTGTAATTCACTCAGAACCAATCTTTTATTAACAAATTATTTTTGCATAGACATGTGTTTGGGTCTGTGGACAATCAGAGGTGCTTAAAATGGCAGGACAAATACATTCCTGGAAATGTCACAGTTTAATAATTGGAAAGTAAAAAGTTGATATCATGTAAATAAAGTGGTAAATATGGTAGTATCATTAAGCAATCTAAACAGAGAGACTGATTTGTTATTTTGTTTCTTCTTTTAACAACCATGGTTTTAGAGAAAGCCTGCCTTAAGTGTGAAAAATTCTCTTTTTTTTCTAAATATATTTTATTTTAAAGCCTTTATCATTTTTTCATTCAAAATATGTCCAGTTGTCTGGCCTTCGATTTATTGGTCTGAATGAAATTAAATCTGGAATAGTAAAATGTAATAGAAATGGCCAATGGCAGGAAAAGTGTCTCTAAATAAAAATAGAGTTACCTGTACTGATAACACTAAAAAAGCACAAGCTGTAAAAGTAGCTTGATTCAAAATTTTTTTTAAATTACTAAGTTTTACTAGATGTCAAATATTACAACTTGGATTGAAAATGTAGCCCTATTTACAAACCAATTATTCATTGAGTTAACCACAAAAATATTAAACATTTTTCTTCTTCTAAAATCTCTCAAAGTGATAGTGTGATTTGAGATAGCATCCTGATTTCATGAACTTTGAGAGCAACTACTTATGGAGCAGATTAATTACAGAAGACAAGAGGCAACATTTTTTGGATGTGAAACTGTAGGTAGTCTAACCATATTCACAGCTGAAAATTAATATTATCTAGAACTCATACTGATGCAATCATGTTGAACTCACTAATATATAAAACAATTTGTGTAGTTTCATGAATAGAAGATACAGGAAACACTTGTTAGTTATTTTAGAATCTTACATAAAAATGTACACACTCACACACACTTACATATATACATATAAACAGAAAGAAAATTTGCTAATTAAAAATAAAAGTTTTGAGCATATTTTCTTTGAGCATGGGTAATATTTAACTGATTCTAAGTCTTTTGTGTTACTTCCAGAATTTTTCATCTTGACAAAATTTCTACCACTAAACTAAATATCCACCTGCCATAATCCTTAATTATTTAAAGCAAGTCTGCCATAAAATCCTCAGTACAAAACTCAGCATTGCCAATGATCAGCTATGGATTTCAGATTGATCTTCCATATCTTCCTCCATCTTTGTTGCTCCTAACACAGCCCTCTGAATAATTGTGTTGTTGTGACTAGAAATTGCCATGGTAGGCCAGACCTTATATTCTAATATTTGCTTCCTTCATTGAACAACGAATGGAAATTTACTCTGCAACACATAATAAGTATGATATTGATTCAGTCCCAGTGACAGGCAGAGGCAGCCAAACCAAATACATAATTTTACTATACTAACGAACTACCTAATCAGCCAACTAACCAGGTGTTCCTTGGTCTTATATTGAATATTTATTTTAGATATAAGATCACTCATCCAGTAGTCATTGGGAATAATAAGCATAGTAAAGTTGTACCTCAGTGCTTCCTGGCCCAAGAACCTTTTCCCGAACACATTATTTAATTTGTGATCTCTCCTGGATGCCATAAAAGAGAACCTACATATTCAAACAACTTAACATAGCAATTTTTCCTGGCAAATTAAAAAAAAAATCAAAATTGTCAAAACTTGGAAACAACCAAAATGTCCTTCAGTAAGTGAGTAGATGGGTAAACTGTGGTATGTCCAGATAATGGGATATTATTCAGTACTAAAAAGATGTAAGCTATTGAGCCATTAAAAGATATGGCAAAATTTTAAATGCATATTACTAAGTGAAAGAAGCTGATTTGAAAAGGCTACGTATTGTATGATTTGAACTATATGACACGCTGCAAAAGGATAAACTATGGAGACCGAAAAGATCAGTGGTTGCCAGGAATTAGGGGACAGGGAGGAATGAATAGGCAGAGCATAGAGGATTTATAAGGCAGGGAGACCTACTCTGATAATAATATGATGGTGGATAATGTCATTATGCACTTGTCCAAACACATAGAATGTACAACACCAAGAGAGAACCCTAATGTAAACTATGGTGCTTAGATTATAATGATTTGTCAGTGTAGGTTAATCAATTATGATGAATATACCACTTCGGTATGCAACGTTGATAATAGGAGAGGCTATGCATGTGTCCTGGGAGGGGAAATATGAAAAATCTCTGTAATTTTTTTTCAATTTTGCTGTGAATGTAAATCTGCTCTACAAATTTAATTCTTAAAACAATAAAAGTCCATTGTGCTTACTTCTGGCTAGCCTCAGCTCATATTTACTAAGGCCCTGACTCTAGGTTTGAAGTAGATGCATACTAGAAGCTGCACTCCTTCATTTGATTTTTCACAGGTGCTGTCTCACACACTTAGGCATTTTCTTATGGTTCAGGAACAGTCAGGGAGAATGACTATCAAATGGGGACTTGAAAATAAAATTGACTTTAAACTATTTCCTGTCTTCTTTCATGTCTAATGTCTTCTTTCATGTCCTAATGTTGTCATTGCCACAGAGGAAAAAGAGATGTATCTGTGCACACATCTGAAATATGACTTCAAGGCAAAGAACTAAAAATTAAATAGATCAATGAAAGGGAAGACACCTTGAACAAGGTCACTTAGATTTGATTAAATATATTAAATTGTTTAATACTATTTTGTAGAATTTATTAAAGTCATTCCTTTGATCGTTGCACTTAAAAAGTCAAAAATATATCATGAATACTTTTAACAAAATAATATTGAGATCAGAAGCAGAAAAACTTTCAAGTCCAATTGGTCACTAGTAAACCTTCCTCTTTCTTGTTGTAAATAATGCATTTGCCCTAATTTCCAAACTGGCTTCTATTTGCAAGACCTTTGATTGCTCTTTAATAACAGCTATACAAGGGGAAGAAATTGTCTTTATCTATTAGAAAATTTGAAACAACCATTAATTTCTACTTCTCACTCTATGGGATTCTAATCTCATTCCTAAATGTTTTCTGATGTTTTCCTCATTTTTTCCATTTTCCAGTTACTGGCTTAGTTCTGATCCTGGTCGTTTATCAATCGAATGACAGAAAGCAAATAACAATATTTCTATTTTCACTTCTTTACTTCCAATCCCAATACTATGAAATTGTCAGCATGGTCTTTCACATATACAAATGCTATTCAGCTTAATAATCTAGGTGGCTTACTATTGTTTCCAAATAAAACCCTTGGAGTAGCTGGGAAGGTTACCCTGATTTGCTTATGTTTCTCCCAGTGCCTTTCTTTGTACTCTGTGACCCAATTATGTTAAGCATTTGAAGATTCTCTAATAATGTGAGTTAATATTTGGCTCCTTCTCCTTGGTGTTGCCCCTAGTGCCTGCAACATTTATTTTATTTTATTATTTATTCTTATGCTGAAGATTTCCTATTCATTTTTATACCTCAGTTATGTCAGGAAACACTTCCATCATTTTATTTTTCAAGTGCTTCTCTTATTAGCTTCATAATGACTCTGCACAAACTTATTTTCTGTTTACTGTCAGTTGTTTGAAGGTACCTACTGTGTCTCAGCATAATGTTTATCATATAGCAAGCACTCATCAAAGGGTAAAAAATCCACCATAAAATAGACTTCAAGGTAGGTGCCCTGCACGTCTCATTCTTAATGGATTTCTTGTGTATGTCCAGTGCCTAGAATAGAGGAATACTCATTAATCCTTATTGAGTGAATGCATGAATTAATGAATGAATACACTTCATGCCATTTGCTTTATTTTTCAAAATCTCTTTTAAATTTTAATACAAACATAAAGTATTTAAATTAAATATCCCATAAACAGGATATTTATTTTAAATAGATGTAAGATTTTTATGCATATAACATAATATTATAATAATAGAAAAGCATTTCTTATACAAATTATTAAATTAGGACTTTTTCTCCTATGATTGTTACACACCAATCTTTAACATGTATTCCCTTCATCACCTGAGCACATATACATGAACAGAAAAATAGTATCTGCTGAATTTCTAATTTCTTTTATTTCTCTGTTTCACATTCATTTGAAATAGTAGAACAAAATTTAACACGGCATATAATAAGCTAAACTCTCTAGAGCTGTATTATCTATATTGAGAGAGTAATGTAATGTCAATTATTAATTTGAGGATTATTCATACAACAATTTAATACTAAAATTTTTTGATACCACATAATTGTGTGCTTCTTTCTTCTAGTCACTAATATTATATTATTCTCAAATTTATATATTTGTGGTAACCAAAATATTAAACAGAACAAAAATGATAGAGAAAAATGTCTGAGGACAAACTGTTTGCATTATTTACTATGAGTCCAAAAGAAATTTATTAGATCAGAGAATCTATAGTAGCCATAGGTTATTGGCCAACTGTTTTCATCATCTTCCTAGACATTGCCTACAACCAAATGTAACATGAGGCTGACCTAAACTGGACAATTGTTTTCACTGTTCTATCTGTCTTCCATCTCTTCAGATAGCACCTGGTCCCCACCTCTGTAATTTATCCAACTGAGTTTAGTTCTCATCCCAAGAATGCCCATGAGACATAGGTCTAAAGCAATGAATAATTTTGTCTTGACAATAACTTGAACCTATTTGATCTGACACTAAAGAATAAATCCTAAGACATGAGTGGGTTATATTATGGAAAAGATTCTTTTTTTTTTTTACTATATTAATGTTGCGAGCATGATAGCCTGAAGCTAAGTATAAATGAAGTGGGATGGAATTTGGGTAAACTACACAAAGCACAGAACACTGACTATATAAACAAAACAGAGCTGAGAGATGAAGATGGGCACTTTTGTTTGAGGCCTGAATTAAGCCATCCTCAATGTCAAAATTATCCATGAGGTGTAGCTTATGTTAGCCAGTGAGTTACCACTTTAGTTTTACCTAAGGCATTTCAAGTTGGGTTGTATTTAACTTGCAACTGAAAATGTCTTAGCCTCTATAGCACCTAAATAATAAAGGTCTTTTCTTGTGAAATATCTATAAGGGAATTTTTAATTCTACT
Organism: Callithrix jacchus; assembly: GCF_049354715.1. Lineage (NCBI taxonomy): Eukaryota > Metazoa > Chordata > Mammalia > Primates > Cebidae > Callithrix > Callithrix jacchus. The sequence continues at coordinate 105,964,641 of NC_133503.1, read as the reverse complement.
CGATTATATCTAAGTGTTAAGCATATCTATATCTAAAGATATTCTTTTACTCAGGATTTATGAAAGCACTGTTGTGGCTATTTTATCTATCTCATTTTTCCTATTAAAATCTCATACCCATTTCAATGATTAAAAAAAAATAACTGGGGCTAGAAAGGTATAGTCATACATTCACTACCATGTAGCTGATAAGTGATGGAACCAAAATTCTAAGTTAGACTGTGAATCCAGAGAATATGTCCCCTTGATTACCATGGAATAGTTTTCATTCAAGTTTACATATAATAAGCTCTAATGAGTAAGTAGTATAGACCACTGGTGGATGAGGCAGAAATAGAAGAAAAGTAGAAATCACTATACATTAAAGCTATTGTAAGATCATTTCAAAGTAATGAAAAGCTAGGGCAATTTTAGTTTGGGTCTGAAGGTGGAAGTCTACTTCTAAAGAAATAAGAATGCCAGTTAAGGAGACTAAGTTTGAAACTACTTGTTCTGTCTTAGAGTGGAATATTCAATCAAGGCAATCCCAGTTAAGTCCAGACCATCCAGTATCCTTGACCCAACTCGAACACTCCATGTCCTCTCTGAGGCAGCGGGGTTCTCACAAATTCCCGTCACTCCATGTAACTGAAGCCAAGCTTAGTTTAGAACATCACCACTATTAATGGATATGAAATGCAGGTGACCATAATATTTTCCCTAACTAGTGTTTACCAAAGATTGTTTTGTAGCAAGATATTCTTGTAAGAAAAAGCCTGAGGAATTTTAGAAATGCTGCAATGTATATCTTCTTTTTGAATAGTATAATGTGTATTTTAAAAAGTTCACAAGATGTACTTCAGCAGTATTTGTTGAGCACATTTTTAAAAACTGAATTTTACAATAATATATTTTCTATGCAGCTCTGATTAGTATTTTATGTTAAGAAATATTGATGCAAGCATATTCTCTTGCATATCAAACTTTAAATCATATTTATAATACTTTTTCATTTCATGGTATTTATTTCTTAATAAAATAACAAGTTTAAAATCAGATGAAAAAAGTACAAATACAAAATTACATTTTAATATATTTCTTTGTGTTGTGAAATGCCTTTAATTGCATTTGACAAAACTTGCCTATTCAAAACTTGCAAACTCAAATTTGATCAGTGCAGAGCTAAGTACTATATATACATGTATATTTATTTGTTTTAGAGGTTTAATATATGTTGTATAAATATATGTTTAAAAGAAATATATATATTGATATTCTATATAAATATTTATATTACAGATACATGTTTTAAATATAAATGCTTTAAAAGTTACATAGTTGTCTTTCCAAACATCTAATACAGACACACGCTATTTATCATGATATGAATGTTTGAGAAGTATCTTTCTGACAAAATAGCCTAGATTCATAATTCCAAGTTTGCTATGCAGCAAGAAAACAGAATACATATCATTAGAACAGTGTGAAAAGCTAAGCTCAATTATACTCCTCAGTGTGAGTTATATACAGACATTCCCAGGTTTCATTTTTATGAGCTTAATTCTGTTCAGCTAGTGTATTGAAAGAGGATTAAAACCTGAAAGATATCGAGACTAGAACAGACCTGTGCTGAGGGAGCTCCCTGAGCACTATCACTTGAAAATATTTGGCCCTGATAAAAAAGATTGTCAGATTTTGTAGGAACCTTGAGCCTGTAGGTGATAGAAGCCTGGTTTACTTCTAATTGTGGAGGGGGGGGGGAGCAAGATCACAAAAATAGGCTTGCATTTGACTTTGCTTTAATGTGGCCAATTAAATTATAATATCCTGTGCCTTGTCAGTCGTTGATTTACATACAGACAGATGTAAAAAATACTATGAGAATCCTATATTTTCTAATAATTATTATAAGGCCAAAATATATATACCTTTTCATTAATCTTCTGTAAATGCTTAAAAATGCAAATACCTGATACAATTTTATGCTTAAAATTACATATCCCCACATGCTTATGCTGTTTATTTCAATCCCTGAGAGTGTGCAAGGGTATGCTGCCTCTATTAATAAAATCAAACCAACATTTTTCTGAGTTTAACACAGGGAGGAGGATTTCCAGAAAGAAAGTCGCTGCAGCAAGTGGCACCAACTCCATCATTCCACAATTTATCTTCTCGTGATGTCTTTCATTTGTTTTTTCTGCCATTAACAAGCAGTTTGCCTGGGATGCACAACTCACCGTTTAACTGTCTGTTCCACCAAAACTGCTTTCACAGGAGACATTTGAAACTACCAAAGAACTTCATTAAAGATCATAAAGAAAAAGAGAGGATTAGGCACAAATCATATATCTATTAACTATTGGGGCTTCCAAAATAGTTTTGGCACGTACCATATCAAGCGTGCTCCTGGGAACATAAATGCCACCCAGATTCAACTGACTCTTTTCAAACATTTCTGTGTTAAGCTTCAAATTGTGACATGAATTTATAGTCATCTTGTTTATGTTTTTCTTTTTTTCAAAATCCAAACCTACCTTACATGTAGGATACTGTCCCGACATATATGAATTAGGAATTATTTCTTGACCATCTTGATACATTCATGATTGTGAAAGATATTATTACTCTCAAATGTTTCTTCTTTCCCTGTGGAAAAATTACATTTTCTCACCTTGTAGATTTCAGGCATGGCCACCTTGCCATGTGACTTATAGTGCCCCTTACTGTCAGGATAATGCTCATCTCACTCCATTGATACCAGTTTTGTCCATGAGACTTGCTAGACAAGTGAAATATGAATGAAAGGAATATTTGCCACATCTGAGCAGGGTGGTGAAGAGTCATCAATATTTTTACAATCTGTTTCCTTCAGCAATAACAATAAGATTCTTCCTTAGGTCTTGATACAAAAGCATTTGAACCATAATAGATATATAATATGAGGGAGATAAAAGAAACAAATTCATATATTATCAAATTTCACTAAAATTTTTTAGATCATTTGTTACCACAATGTAATTTATCTTAATCTGACAAATACAGTGGTCAAGACAAAGAAAGGCATCTTCCACTTTGGAGGCTATTGGCTCTGAATTATATGATATGTTTTACGTTTCCATTTTAAGATGTTTCTTTGCTATTTTTCTTAATATTGAAACAATAATAGAAACTTTTTATGATACATACAGCTAATATATATGTGAGATACATTCCAAGACCCCCACTGGATACCTGAAACCATGGATAGTAATGAAAGCTATAGGGACTATATTTTTTTCCTGTACATACATACCTATGATAAAGTTTAATTTATAAATTAGGCACAGTGAGATTAACAATAATAATAAAATAAAACAATTGTAACAATATACTATAATAAAAGTTATGTGGAATGTGTTCTTTCTCTCAAAATCTTATTGTATTATACTCACCCTTTTTGTGATGATGTGAAATTATATAATGCCTACATTATAAGGTGAAGTGAGGTAAATGACATATGTGTTTTGACTTCGAATTAAGCTCTTAGTGATCCTCTGAGGACATATGCCAAACAAAGGGGTGATTCATATCCTGGACAGGACAGAGTGGGAGGGCCTGAGATTTTATCATGCTACTTAGAACAACGTGCAACTTAAAACCTATGAATTGTTTATTTTCTGAATTTTCTATTTAATATTTTCAGACTGCAGTGGATGGTGAGTAACTGAAACCATGGAAAACAAAACAGAGGATGGAAGAACTACCATATAGTAAAGTCTGAGTCAACATTATAATAACCATTTAAATAATTGTGAGTCAAACAAACTATTGTTTTTGTACAAAATAATGCATTGATTTCACAGCTGAATCATTAAGATTTTGTGTGTAGAAAATGATGCAACCACTGAAGGAACTAACAGATCATTTTGAGGAGTGTCAGCTTAGTGGCAGAGCTGAAAAGCCCACTGGCTGCCCTGAACATTCTGGCGCGGCATTGCAGAAATCATCCTGCTTGAACCGGTCAGTCTATTCACAGCGAGGTGAGGCTTCCCGCTGATGCATCTGATTGCTCTCTGGTAGTTGATGCAGATGTAAAGGGGAATTGATACAGCTTTTTGCTTGCAGTCAAAGCCTGCCTGTGGTTATTGGGCATGCCTAGCTCTGACAGCCATTTTTAATCTTCTGCACATGATAAGAGAGAGGCAATGACAGCAATAAGGAGATAGTGGTTTCTCCACAGGAATTGAACCTAAAAATCAGAAAATCCAAGACAACTATAATTCAAGTTAGTTTTATTTCCACCATCAACCCCCATGACCATTATGAATCAGGCTTATCCTGGCCTTCTAGCTCCTTTCAGGGGCCAAACTTCCTGATGAGTGAAAGAGTCTTTCTTCCAGTTGACATGTTCCACTCTGAGGACTTCCACATTACTCTTTTTCTATCCTGGCTCAATATACTACCTCCTCAAGTCACATGGTCACACTCACACGCTCACATACACACACATACTACGCACCCCTTTCTTTCTAAATCACTCTATTCATTTTCAGCAAGAAATTATAAAGCAAATTATTCTGAAGATATTTCTGCTTGAGCAATAAATATAAATCACTTACACTCCTTTCATTCATGACAGAATATTTAGATAATAGAGCACAAATGACAAAGGAGATGTTTTGGCAGCCATAAGTTGCAATTGCTTTTACGCTTAAATTCTGTGGTTGCAATTTAAAAAAAGCATACATCGGCCAGGCGAGGTGGCTTACGCCTGTAATCCCAGTACTTTGGGAGGCCGAGGCAGGTGGGTCATAAGATCAGGAGTTCAAGACCAGGCTGGCCAACGTGGTGAAACCCTATCTCTACTAAAACTACAAAAATTAGCCAGGCGTCATGGCAGGTGCCTATAAGTCCAGCTACTAGGGAGGCTGAGGCAGGAGAATCACTTGAAACCAGAAGGCAGAGGTTGCAGTGAGCAGAGATCCCACCACAGCACTCCAGCCTGGGTGACAGAGTGAGACTCTATCTCAAGAAAATAAAAAGCATACCTCATACAACATTAAATTTAGTACTTATCATAATGAACTACATATTCTGAGTGAATATTTTCCAAATTTATTAATACTTACTCCATATATACATCAAACAAAATAAGTTACAAAGGTTTAACTTTTTGAAAAAAAAGTTTTTTTTGTTTTATTTTTAATGAATATTCCCATTTACATTCAAAATAGGCTAAATTTTGAAAGCTGAAGGAAAAACAGGACAAATCAGGTTTCTAGTTTTACTAGAATGACTGTAGTATATTGCAGAATTTGGAAATTTTCAGTTTGTCTTATTAATTGTAGCTCATGTTTCTTCAGACTGAGATCATGTTTCTGATAAAGGTGGAGATTATTACAGTAACTCAGTCTCAACTATAATGATTTGCTCAATGTTTATTTATTGATTAAATAATGTTATTTCTTTTAAATCAAACAAAAATATTATTCTCATTAAAATTTAACATGCTGTACAGAGAACACCTAGTAAAAAGATAAATTGTTCCCAGAATTATTCTAATAATATTTGCTGTATTATAAGTAAAACCAATAGCAACCATCAGATTGTAACCTGTCCCTTTTCAAAATTTATAGGCAGTTAACATAATTTTGTTTTTAAAATTTAGAATATATTTTTTCATGCATTATTTTAAATGTGCTGTTTCATCTCCTGAAATAATACTTATAAAAACATTTATGAGGCATATATATTTTTGTTTCGATGACTAAAGTTTATAAGTTATATTATATACTTTAGATTCGATATTTATAATTAAGGCAGAAAAATGAATATATGTTATCATATTCCTTAATGATCTACCTCAAAAAAAATAAAACAATTAGACAAATATAAATACTCAATTTCACTTTATCAGACTTAATTATACTGATATTTTAGTTGTCTAGAGAGGACAACATGGATTTCTTTGATCATTAAACATAAGTAATATTTTCATTGATTATGCGGCAGAATGGAGCAAAATACTGATTAATTGTTCAATAATCATTAGTCAATCAATTTCTTCATTTGAGTTTCTCTGTGTCTGTGTGCAGGTGTGTGTACACATGTTGAAGACATGGGATCAGATGTCTAAATAAAATAATTCAGGAAACTAAATTCCTACTAGCTTTTTATTTATGTTTACTTGTCTTAAGGGGGCAGCAAAACCACACAAAGCATTGGATAGTATTAAATTCAGCTTAAATTCATACATTAGTCCCGAACTAAAATTATATGCAAGCATTTATGTGATAATAGAACTTAAAGACAATGTGGTGATGTTTCTTATTTCAGGTCTTTATGAAAGTGTTTCAGTAGGATAGCATCTTTTCTGGCATCTATTAAAGATGCACAATTCGCCCATTCATCCAAGTATCTGCTATATGTCACAGCAGTTTAGTAGGACAGGTATAAGATGGTTGCTGCTGCCATGAACTGTGGTTGCATAAGAATCTTTTCATAAGCAGAATTCATATACAATTGCTTTCTTTAGTCATTACTAAAGGCCAGGGAATGTAAATTGTTAAAAAGATGATGGAAATTTCATACATGGTTTCTTAAGAGACAGTAGGTTCTATGCTGACATGTTGATTCATAAATGACTTAAATATAACTTGGTTGATCTAATATGATTTGATTTTTAAATATTTTTCAGATTATTCTCAAAGTAATATTAAACATGTGTTTTATGACTAGACAATAGAAGTTGTAAAGTAATCTATACCCTTTCCAAAAAAGAACTTTACCATTGGAAAATTATTAAATTCTATTGAAATCACTGGGCAGCTCTTTGTAATATAGCTGCCTATAACTATATTATTACTCCCATACCTCTGTATTAGTCAATTTTCAAGTTGCTGATAAAGACATACATGGGGCTGGGTAATTTATACTGGAAAAAGGGTTTAATATACATACAGTTCCACATAGCTAGGGAGGCCTCACAATCATGGCAGAAGACAGGAGGGATCAAGTCACGTCTTACATAGATGGCAGCAAGCAAAGGGTGAGCTTGTGCAGAGAAACTCCCATTTTTAAAAACCATCAGATCTCAACTGAGACCCATTTACTAACATAAAAAGAGCATGGGAAAGACCTGTCCCATGATTCAACCAACTCCCACCAGTTCGCTTCAACATCATATGGGAATTATGGGAGCTGCTGGATAAGATTTGGGTGGGGACATGGAATCAAACCATATCAAGCTCTGAAGCATTCATTATAATAAATGAAAATTTGAATGATTATAAACCTTTTCAACCAATACAAATATTTTCATCCAATATAAAGCAATTCAGACAAAGCCTAGGAATATACAAAGTTGATGCGAATACACCTGAGAATGTATACTTGTATAACATGAATATCTTGTATATATGTTAAAAGTAATGTAATAAAAGTTTAAGCATTTTACCAATACTTCAATAAGATTGCACATTTATGCTCACATGTAGTTCTATCAACCCTCATGATTTGGCTTCAAAATCCTCGGCAGATTAAAAGCAATGATAAAATATTGTGGGTAGGCCCACAGGAAAACATGATGTGACATAACATACACAATGTGTCAAATCAAATAAACGATTAGCAAAAATTGCATATAGGCACTTCAACCAATTCCAGTCTATATAGTGTAATAATAGTTTTAGAAAGCTAGATAATTCTTGGCTAAAAGCATAATCTGTATTATAATCTTACACAACAACTGAAGTTAAAGATCATTATGTTGTCTTCCAGAAAAGATTAAATTATGTTTAAATTAGTACTTAATAAAGCAATAAATAAATACCCAGATGCTATTTTAATAGTTCAATATTGGAAATAACCTAAATAATCTTTGGTATATCCATATGTTAGCATATTATATACCCATTAATTATCAGTTATTTTTCAATAATTGGTTAAATTAAAAATTAATATATTAGGTTAAAATGCAGACTAAAAAGAATATACTCAATTAGAATTCCCATTTAGTAATATTTTATATTTAGTAACTAATGATTTATTTATTACAACAGCATCTGGCCTAAGAATATGTATGAATGCTAGAGTTTTATAAAATATCACTGCTAAATAGAACATTAGAAGCATTGATGCATTTTGACTTGTCAAATATATGTTGCCCATTCATTCTTTTTGCTTTTAACAAATTTCCATTGAACACTTCCTATGTACTAAATGCTGTCTTAGGTCATAGGAACTTACTAGTGAGAAACATAACTCCTGAAAGAGCTTATAATTATTGATGGAGATCAATATGCAAACATATAAGGTAATTATAACAGGTCATGAAAGTGTCTTGATAGGAATCACAGGGAGCTATAGAACCAAATATAAAGAGGAAGGAGAACCACAAGGAAGAATGTGTGAGGATGAGAAAGCTTAGTGGGAGATACCAGGTAAGAAAAAATAGAGGACTAACAAGAGGGAACAATACTTGTGAAGGTTCCCTGAGGAAGGGCATGATGTGATTGGAGAATGAAAAATGATCCCACATATCTAGATCAAACAGGGTGGGTAAGGAGGGAAGGAGTAAAAAATGAAGCTGCACAAGAGTGCCCTATAAACCTTAGTAATACTTTGGGACTTTATCCAAAGGCAAATTGGGGGCTATAAATATTTAATAAGTAAAATAGCATGAACAGATTTGAAATTCAGATGGTCATTCTGATTACAGGGTATAAAAGGGAGACCTGCACAAAGCAGGGAGACTTGTTGCAGTGATGAAGTTATTGCAGTAATTTAGGTTGAAGAATTATGGGAGTCTGGAAGAGGATAATCACAGTGCAGGAATTTGAAAGTGAGGACCTACACTTAACCAAGGAATGGAGACATTGAATCATCCTTGGGTGAACTGACTAAACTGAGTTTTATTACCTGTAAAGCCAGGAATAGCTGTGGGATTTGGTAACCCCCAGAGGTCCTCTTGCCTTGTTAGATGCTAGCTGAACAGCCTGCTAGATTTCTTTTTTTCTTTTCTTTTAAAAATCCAACACTCACTCTTTTTAATGCTAGAGAACAGAGGTTAAGTCAGGGATTCTTTTCCTCTAGCTGGTGTTGCCATCACAGGATGATTCAGTGAAGCCAGCTGGCCATATGCAGGCCCCTTTGGACCCCTTCACTTGCTAATAATGGAGAGTTGCAGAATTCTCAGTTGAACATGAAGAGTGAACTTATTCAAAAGGTGTGACTGATCACTTGCACATGCTGCTGCCAATTATTCTTTCTTCAGCTAGAGCTTATGGGATAGTTTTCCTCAACTGACTGTAGACTGATAGTAGTAACTTGGGATGGAGCTTTGGAGAAGGACACATATAGTAATGAGACTTCCTAAATTTCAGTTTTGAACTCTGTAAAATGAACTAACTGACCCTAGATAACTATTTTGTAGAAACATGGGATCTAGAGGCAATCCTGCATTTCATATATTGCAGCAGATTTCTCTAATTGCCTTGACTGCATATTAGCAGTCATTGTACATTTGATGCAATGGGAGACCATTTAGTTGGAGATGAGCTGATTCATTGTATTATTGCTGTAATATAAAATATATTAGCAGTCATTATACAATTGATGTAATGAGAGACCATTTAGTTGGAGATGAGTTGATTCATTGTATTATTGCTGTAATATAAAATATTTTCCAAAGAATATGTGTGATGCATTAAATCTGTACAGAAAATGGGTTATTATAATTCAAAGAAAAATTATCCTATTTTCCCTCATATAAAAGAGGTATGAATAATGGGAATAAATAATTATTACTAAAAAAAAATAGATAAGTGGCTCAAATTTAAAATGCATTTTGCAGTCACCATTGACAGAATAAATGGTTTCTTAAATATTTTTTATTTGGCAATATATAAGAATTGACTTTCATGTTATTCTGCACATGACTGGTGGTGATTCTATAATAACAGAGTGTTACTTGTTAATCATGCAACAAAACGAATGTGACTTAGTGATCAATGGCAATTACATTAGAATTGCAACATATGGCAAATTGAATCTTTTTGTACAGTGGTATTTAGTTGTTTGAGACCATGTACCAAATTAATGGGAACATCAGGTAAATTTAACATCTTCATTGTTTTAATTGGTCCTAAAGTAGGTAATTATGTTACCTATAAATTCAGTTTGTCCTTTTTCCATTATTTATGGTGCACAATTGTACGCCAGGCATACACTAATCACAATGCAATTGCAACATATATGATTGGAGCCTGCTCCAAATGCAGCACAAGACATGAAAAAAAAATAAGCTGGAAGTTACCCTGAGCATGTTATTTGTTGCACTGAAAAGTTGTTTTTCTGTTTTTGTTTTTGTTTTAATAAAGCTGAAGTAAAGATATAGCAGTGTTTCTAAAATTTTTTAAGTATTTTAAAATTTCTAATAATTGAAGAATAACCAAATAGTTTTTCTTTCGGATTGTTTGGTTTTAAAGCTATCTGGTTGTTGTGGAGTCTTCAATATCCTAATTCTTGTCTTGATAAACTCAAAGATTTCGAATAATGAACAGTTGTTGAAATATTTTGAGTCCTTCTTGAAAAAATAGATGGTCTTCTTAGTTGTCCCTTCATCAGTGGTTCTCAACTCAGGCAGCACACTTGAATTACCTATAAAGATAAATACAAGTCGCAATTTCCAGGACCTACTTGTAAAGATTCTGATTTAATTTGTCAGAATGTGGGCCAGGACAGAGGTATGTTTACAATTTCCCCAGGTGATTATGTCACACAGCAAGAGATGGTAACCATAACTGTAAATAAATGTGGCTCCTACAACAACAGAAAAAGACAAAATTTAATTTATATGGTCTTTTATGACCATATTGACAGTACAGTTTGGATTTAACAGATAAAAAAAAAATAACATAGGACCTGCTGACACTTAGAAACACAAATCCAAATTGAGCAAGATGAGCAGTTAGTAAAATACTGTTGAATAAGATTAGAAAGCCTTATACATATGACAGTTTTGACGAAGTTTCCATTTTGCAATTTAAAAACAAACAAAGAAAAAAAACAATGATATCTGGACCACTAAAGAGTGAATTCAGGCAAGGAAGTGAATAAAAATCATCTCCATTCCAGTGCCTGGTGTTCACATCTTCAGATACTTACGTGAAACGTTCTCTGTTTGGATTTGACAAATAATACTGATATTCACTGAGAAGTTACTGTGGTAGAGTGTGTTTCACAGATTAACTTTTTAGCTTATCAGAGCAATGTTAAGAAGGATGCTATTATTATTCCAGTTCTGCAAAGCAAAAACTGAAGTACAGAGGCGTTCAATGATGCGGCCAAGTCTGTGTGGCTACTAAGTATTAGTAAGTCCATCTGATCCAGTGTGACTCCAAAGCTTACTTGTATGACCTCTATACCTGTCTCTGTTTCTATGACATGTGACCTAGGTAAAATGCACTATGGTCAATACCAAGGCCAGGATGTGTCATGAAGGAAAAGCAACTGATTCTTCTCTCGGTCTTGTAAATCTCTTTCTTCTTTGACATGAACTTCTGCAATGAGCTTGCTCTATACATAATCCATAGAGATTGTCTCACTGCCTGCCCTGTGCAGAGGCCAGCTGGGGTCTCTAGAAGGAGATCAAAATACAACTATTAAAAAACACATACCTTTTATTTATACCCTGTGAAATATAAAATGCTCTTTGATATTTACCTACCTAGGTGATAAAATATCTTCCTATGAGAATTCCTAATAATACAAGAAATCAGAAGCATGATAAAATTAATTTTCAGTAAGATGTAGACATAGAGAGTAAACTAATAGTGTCAAAAACTATACTTATATGACTTTATAAGTTTTTATGTATAAAAATAAACATATACATAATATAATTGTATTTATATAAAATAAACATTTTACTATATTTTAAAACATTATTCATATCTGTCACTTATTAATGAGATCTCAATCCTAACAATTTAAAATAAAGAAGAGAGATCAAATTCACACACATGCAGGCCATGAGTAAAATCTGAGAATATGGAAGACATTAATTATATTCCAGAGTTTATAGAAAAAGTTAGAATGTTAAAAGAAGAATTCATCATAGAAACAAGAAGTTGGTAGAAGCATTCTTATTTTATGTTTAAAAAAAAAGGCAATGAAAGAAGTGCGGAATTAGAAATAGATGCAGAGTAATGATATATTTTAATAAAGATATCTACTTTGAGCTTTAGATTAGTCCAAAATAGGTTGAGCTTAATAAAAGGATGGACAGAAACAATAAAGAAGGTATGTCCACCTGTGGCCCAAATATAACAGAGAGTAGATATATGAACAAAAATAGAGACATACAAAACAGAGAGATACACAAATACAGACAGTGAGAGGAAAACGGGATAACTAAACCAGGGTCTGCCTATGTGGCCGAAATCCAAAAGAGCTTCTGAAGAAGACAGCAAAGAAGTAACTGGAAGAAATAGCCAGTAAACTAGGTAAGTCTGTGGTTTCTGAAACTGGAGAAGGTATCAATGACGTCATAATCCCTGACAGTTTCCCTAATTTACACAGAAGAATTAGAAGAACCCATGGGTAAAAGGCAAGGAAGTGCTTTCACTGAACTCTGAAATTCTTGGGTGAAAGGCATAATAACTTTGAAGGGAAGACTTTGAGTTTCTCAGGAATATCAGATGGTGTCATAATCAAGGAAAGCTATTTAAAGCAGATGTATATTCTTTAGGGAGAATATCAGACTCAGTTCCTATGAATGCAGTAAATAAAAACAGGCTGAATTGATTTCCTTTCTTTATTTTTTGAAGTAACCATGCTAGTTTCCATTGTAGAAACTTTTGCTGTCTTACTCTAAGCTCTTTACTCCATAGTCTAAAAAGAGGATTATATATTTATAATGAAAAGTAAATTTCCTAAGTTCTTGTAAGATTGCATTTAATATTTGTTAAATCAACCACAATAAGTTTAGACAAAATTAGGAAAAACAGTTCTTATAAAAATTGAACTGCATTTCTTTTTATCATTTTTCCATAATATTATCTTGTGGATTTAATTCACAGACAATAAGTTTTATTCAAAATGGAAATAAATTTAAATGATTAGTTAAAGCTGCTTTATAAAGTACAACATAATCCTATGATTAAAATAAAGTTGCAAAATAGTATTTGATTACATGAAACAATATTAATGATATATATTATGTAAAAATATGTAAGTTAAAAACATAACCATTTTCTTTTAAAATATTCCTTATGTGCATAAATGGTGAGAAAGAGAGAACCAACAAACTATACATTATACTATTAATATTATTTGTCCCTGGATGATAAAGTTAGGATTTTATGGGAGACATTTATGTTTAAATGATTTCTGAATCATATATAATAATCTCTTAAAATAATAAGAAGTTTATTTTTAAATGATATCAGGTGAATTATTACATTACCTTTAGGAAAGAAATATGATATTATTGATTATTGAATGTAAGGAAGTTTTGTAAAAGGTATACATTTATGTTTATATCCTTAGAGGATTAGATTACCATGTTACTCAAACTTTATATATTTGTAAATGACTATATATATATGTAATATATATGTGTAAATATGTATCACATATAGTTAAAAGCAGGACAATATTTTTAATAGTCATACTTTAATGTCTTCACTGTGATTTTCTGCCAATAAGATGAAAGCAGATCACTGTCCATGGGTATGCAATGGAGCATTTTACAGACTGTTAGAGATGGATTTCAAGGTACCTCTAACCAGTAGTTATCTTAAATGTGAGCTGCATTATTCTTAGCTTTCAAGATCCTTTGATCTCTTTTATGATGGGAAGAGAAGGAAGCTAACAGTGTTTCCATTCAAGAACTTTTTGGGAAAAGTACTTTGACTAATATTTTCCTCTTCATTTACCTGCAAAAGCCTAAACCTAAAATTATTTTGGTAAATGAAAATACTTTTAATTATATAAGTTCTATTTATTAACAAATGAAAATTTAATCAGGATTTATATATGGATGTTGATTTATTAAGGAAAGTAAAACTCAGGAGTCAACTAAAATTTTAGTTTACTGAAAGTTTTACAGTAATTGCAACTAAAATCTGCCTTAAGAAAAATACAACAGGAAACCGGTTGCAAAATATGCGACTAGACGGATATTTTCTGACAATATCTACAGGGCATTTAAAAATCCAAACAATTGCTTCTTAGTCTTTTGGCTAAGTATAGTTTCTGTTCTTATCAATTTTTAAAGAAACAAACAAGCAATGATATTAGCAAATTCTGTCAGAAACTCAACTAACTGGCAGAGACTCAAGTAAATTTAAAAGAAAAATTGACACAAATATCACCAATTTAGTCAAAATAGTCAATCTTTTAGCCCCATGAGGACACAACCTAAATGCACCCATTTGAAGATCAAAGATAAACAAAGATAGTTTGGCACTTTGATCTTCACATGACTGCTGGAGTTGCACATCTACTTGAATAGGGCCTTTCTGTTTTGTCACTAGTCTAATTCTTCCACCAACCAGTGTTATCTGTTAAACCCGACGTGCAGGACAGATGGATGGGAATAGTAAAACAATTATGTGAGAGGCCTGGGGCAATGATAGCTCTGGAAAAAAACACGTCTCTTTTATATGTGAGCAAGTTTCATACATAAAGATGGAAATTTCTAAATGCCTGTGCTCAGTTGAAGAACCGTCAAAATACAGATTTTTATTTTTAAATAATAATTTTAGGGGCATTGTCATGAATAATGTAAGAAAGCATTAACTAGAACGTTCAGGACTTGATCTTCTCTGCAGCAATTACAGTCATAGATATCTTAGGTATTGATTGTAAAGATTTTTCAGTACACAATATAAGCTAGTCATCCCTTTAATGTTATTCTGTAAAATATTCAAAAGAAATGTAACTTCATAAATTGTTTTACCAGCAAGACTGACAGGGAATTGTCTGATCATATGTTTTTGTTTTTTTTTTCTTGAGACGGTTTCACTCTTGTTACCCAGGCTGGAGTGCAATGGCGCGATCTCGGCTCACTGCAACCTCCGCCTCCTGGGTTCAGGCAATTCTCCTGCCTCAGCCTCCCGAGCAGCTGGGATTACAGGCAGACGCCACCATATCCAGCTAATTTTTTGTATTTTTAGTAGAGATGGGGTTTCACCATGTTGACCAGGATGGTCTCGATCTCTTGACCTCGTGATCCACCCGCCTCGGCCTCCCAAAGTGCTGGGACTGATCATATGTTTTGATAGGTAGTCTTCCATACACTGGGGCTAACCATTTTTTATAATTTTGTAGACCACTCTTTGTTCCCCTCAACAGAGTACAGACTAGTACAATATAAAGTATAGATAGGTCCTTTTAGAATTATTTTGTAGTCTGTATTACCTCAACCTATAATCTCATATCAATATTAACCTACTCTCTTTATATTTATTAATGTTAAACCTTTTTTGTCATATTTGTTTAAAACTTCCTTCTATCTACTGTCAAAGTGATTTTCAAACTAAAATAGGCAAGACAAGTGAGAGTAATATGGAAATGATGCCTAAGATAAGTAAGTAATTTTTTAGATTAACTTCAATTAAAAGTTAGATAAATCCCACGTCATTTTTATGATGGGATTCTTCTGTGAACTTCTCACAGCAATTCTGTAAAGTAGGCTGATGAATTACCACGTTAAATTTATTAAGTCTTGGAGAAATTAGGAAGATGAATAAATAAAACAAGGGAGAAAAGTATGATGCATTATTGATTTATATAGGAGGCAGATAAATCACTAAGTTTACTAGTGAGATATATATATATATCTATATATTTATAATTAGTTTCATTTCAACCTGAAAGTGAGTTCTGAGGGAAACGTGCCTCCTGACTGTATATAAAAATTGATTATTAAAATTTTCATTATATATTTTCAGAGAGAAGGAAGATAGATTTTATACTTACAGAAAGGTATGAAAAAGGAAATTTTAGTTGACTGGATGATGGAACTGAGGGAATGTGTTCATGTGTTGTCTTTCCGGGTCCACCAGGGGGCGTAGCTTTAAGAGCAAGAACTTCCCATGCCATGCCCGGCTCCCATCTCTCTCCATTCGGGACGTTTAAAGTTCTCTGTTTTAAATTTTCACTGGAGGGCACGGGAAGAATCAAAAGTCAATCACTCCAGCATAAGTTCTAAGGAACTCCTTTCACTGGCCAGGGCCTTAGAGAATGTGGAGGTTCCTCCCAGGCTAAAAGCCCCCTTCTTCCACACGCCTTTGGACTCCATGTTTGGGTCCCCTTCCAGGAACACTCCCTTTGTGGAAGCCGTCTTTCTCTCTGCTGGATTTCCCCTCTTGGAGTCCCCTTCCACACTCTCCTGTGGAAGCCTGTCTTCCCCTTCTAAACTCCATCTCTCTCTCAATTCCCTTTCACTCAGTGTGGAAGTTGTCTTTCCTCTCCTGGATTCCATCTTTCTGGATTCTCTCACTCAGTGTGAGGGGAGTTTTCCTTCTCTAGTTTTCTCCCTCTTAGAACCGTTCTCACTCAGCCTGAGAGCAGCTTTTCTTTCATTCAGTATGAGAGCTAGCTGTTTCTTTCTCTCGTCTTCTTTTTCTCTCTCTCTACCTAAATAAATCACGTTTTACAAACACTTTTGAGTCCGGCATTTACTTTTACAAGTGCATTGTGCCATGGTCTCCTCTCCCATTCTTGGGGAGTGATAGAGCAAGAACCTGGAGAAACATCTTCTCAGGGGAACTGAGGGCTCCCCTGAGCCCCTGAACCCCAACATTACAGAACCAGAATCAAAGGAAATTGTTTAGCTGAAATTCCATGCTTATTTCTCAAGGTAAAGTATAACTATGGTAAGTAAGAAACCCTATACTTCAACAAACAACAAAGAAAATGAAAACTCAACCCAGTAAAAGACGGTGACCATGGATAGCAGCAGGTATGCCTGTGATGTGCCTTAAAAATTTTGTTTTGAAACAAATGATATACAACTCAAATAAAGATGGGTTCACTTATGGTCATTTTCATCATGGTTTTACATTCATAAAAGATTTCAGTCAAATAAAAATAAAGCATCTAATAAAAAATACAAATTGTATCATTAGTGAAATCTCTCAAACATGTTTAACATAGTGAAGTTTGTATTAATCTCAAAACTATTATGGTAGCTCCTCTCTAAAGATATCTCCACTCTTCTCTCTCACAATTCACTCCCCTATCTAATACATTGTTATTCAACTCTTGGTTTTCTACAGGATAATCTCTCTGACTTCTTTATAAATCTTGACTCAAATATTACCATACAAGAGGACATTTCCTAACACTTGTCACTTTCTATTTATTCATGGCACATATTACTTCCAAACTATTTTAAATCTATCTTCACTACAATATAAGCTCCATAAATATTTGTTGAATGAATGCCTGTTAATCTGCTCAAAAATTTTCATATATTTTCCCTAAAAGGTTTCTTTTCCCCTTGTAGTATAAGACCTAAACTTCAGGACAGGCTATACTGTTCATCAACTTCTTTTTCTATAAGTCTGTCCCGATTGTGTCTGTCCCTCAAAATCATGATCTCTCATAAACAGGCGAGAAAAGAGAAGTTCACAGAAGAAAATAATTTTATTTTCTTTCCTTTCCCAAGGTTACCACCTTCCTCTTCAGCCCTCTACATTTGATAAAAAGACCTCAATTTTTCTTTTATTAAAATCTGTACTTTTCTATTTATGCTTACTTGAAAATGGTCCCTTGGGTTTACACTAAAATAAGAAGAGAGATTTAGAACCAATGTATTGCAATATATTAGGGAGTTTCTAAATTTTTATATTTTGTGCTGTTCAAAACTTAATGAGAATTGCTTTCCATTCAGGGAAACATGCCTGAAGAGCTATATTATTAATTGCAACACTATTAGTTATTATAATAATTAGCTTTGTTAGTCACTGTGATGTAAATGATGATAATTAATTGAGCAAGAGAGATCTTCATGAACATTTGCATGAATGTATTAGTTCCATATATTTGAAATTTAAGAAATTAAATCAAACATGTTTATGAATTATGATATAGTTAATATTTATTTAAGATAAACTTGGAAAGTTTCCATATTAATGTAGGAATTTTGCCTATTTTGTCATGCAGTAGTGAGGGTTGGAATTTAAACACAAAATATTTAAGGAATAGCTATTCTTAATTTAGATACAATAATTATGTATGGTTTAAGAGGTATCCGCCAAGAGCAGAGTTAAAAGCTAGCTGAGGGGAGAATAAGAACATAGAGTAATATCTCTCCATATTATGTCTCTCTTTGCTTCCTATTAGATTTCATAAGTTTTCTCTCTTATTGGATTAAGTTTCTGCTATTTGACCCATGTGAATTCACAGGAGTTGAAAAGCCACTTCTCATTTCATGTATTATAGATGTAGCAACAATGAGAAACTAATCAATAGTCTTGCTTTTACAAATTTCAGAGAAATAACTGACTCGTTCACTTGGGTTTAATGAATTATGGTGAGAAATACAGAGAGCCACTAAAATAAATAAGGCTATTAATTAGGGGGCTCATTGTGAGCCAGCTAGGTAACACAGATTGCCCCCATATCCTAAACTGTTGACTTCAAACATACACTGATATTAATATCTTATTTATATTTTTGTTATATTAGTATTTTAAAATTTCTTATTTTCTTAATTGACTATTTATCTGAAGTCAACTGTTAAATTAAATTAAATTTGGCTTAAAGCTGCTTTTGTATATAGCAAATTGTAACCTAACTTAATATGTAAACAAACTACAACCTAACTTGAGAGTATATTCTTGCTACAAGCTACTAAGTCTTGGTGAATTATAGCAGCTGAGCTTTGAAACAAGCACAAGCTATAAACCGCTCAGATGTATTCAAATAAGGCAATACCAAACTGTAACCAGTTAGGCTATTTCTGTATGTCACTTCCTTTTTCTCTCCATAAATACTGTTTGCTCACATTGCTAGGTGGAGCTCTCTAAACCTTTACTGGTTCAGGGTGCTACCTGATTCATGAATCCTTTCTTCTACCAAATAAGCTCTGTTAATTTAATCTGTCTAAAGTTTTCCTTTTCACAAATTGGCATTGGAAGTCAAATTCAGAATAAACCTCCAGGGAACCTTAGGAGTTCTGAGTAAGTAAGTCAAGTTATCTGCCAGAACCCATTGTGCCCATTCATCTCTATCAAATTTGAACTCCACAGATTTGTGTTTTTAGCTTTGTGAATATCTGAGCAATTTCTACTGGACTAGGTAGAATTGACTTGGATCTGATAATTAAATGGATTGAAAACAATTAGAGGCCTCAGGTAGGCCATAATTGACTGAATTGGATACAGTAGAAGCCTCAGGTAATCCATTGGTGAACATCGACTTGTCTAAATCTAAGAAATCTGGAATTCTAGGAGTCCAAGACTCCACTTTCTGGACACTGGCTGATTTAATGTACAAAACCTGTGGGCCCAGAACTTGTGCAATTTTGGAAAAATTGATTAACTTTTTAAGGACAACTTAGAATTGTGACTACAATGGGGAATTTTTTTATATAGGTAAAATTGTTCACTTGCAAAGAAAAGGATCCAAAGAAAAGAAAGGACCCAAAATATCACCAAAGCACTTGGCCACATTCTTTAATTAGTATACAGAGGGGTCTAAAATATTAAATTAACCAAAATTAGCTTGTTTAAAAGGTTTCTTACAGGCAAATTTAAAAAAAATTAAAAGTACTTTTAAAATAATATTACTATGATCCAGATATTCTTTAATAAATTAACAAGCTTGTAATCTCTCTGACACATGACTAAAATTTTAGAATAAAACCTATAAGATCTGTTTCTGTTGATATGTTTATGTATGTCTGTATGCATGATATATATGTATACATTTTTCTATCTGCTTATGATATTGTCAGATTAAATGGTAAAAGAGCTCTATTTAATTAGCTTAAGAAAAAATAGTGTTTATGTTAATAAAATATATCCTCTGGAAAAGAAGGACTAATCCAAATGCTTTTCTAGTTCACATGACTAGGATAATTTCTGATAAACAAGAATATCATTGATTTGACTAAAACAGGCATAATCTTCAGAGTTTTCAGCCTGAAATATAATATAGACCTTTCAACCTAGGTTTACAAGAAAAAAAAAACCTTATGATCATTCTACATTACAAAATTTATCAGTAAGAAAAATAACTTCGGATGATGGCTAGCTACTTAACATCTCATCTTTATAAGAAATCCAAACATAATTTTTAAAAATAAGTAAGTGAAATAGATTTAAGTAAGATAAAATTTTCACTTAAAACTTACCCTTTCTGTACCAGAAGGTTTTAACATTCTCTTTATCAAGAATAGAAAACTGAAGCTGAGGGAAATCTGTACAAACAACAATTTCGTTCTTGGGCCTAGGATAACACCAAAACCGAAACCAAAGCCTAAGAGGATCAAGGTAAAATTTTGCCTCCTCCACAATTTCTTGTTAAAGAGAACGTAGGGATTCTTAGTAGACATCTTCTATGCCATATTGACAACTTTACTAAGAGAAAGCTCGTGCTTCTACAAATTATGATTCATAGATATGCCAAGCTACAGATTTCTAGTGTGATAGTTCACAATTGTTTGTTTCATAGGGTTCAGTGGAAGTTAAAGTCACAAGGGCTAAAAATTCTAATTAACGTATGTAACTAAAATTACTAGAAATCGTAAGAGAAACAACTCTATATGGAAATGTACATGGAAGGTAAGAGGCGTGTTTCGTAAGGAAAAGCTATTGGGTATAGAGATGTTTTGTTATGTTAAAGGAAAAATAATAAATTTTGTCCTTAATTAGAAGGACTGGTTTTTCCAAAATTAGAAGAGAAAAAGCACAGGAAAAAAACTCAAACGATGAGACAGTGGTAGGAGGTTTGTGGAAGATGAACTCTATGCAAGAAACTTTATGTGTAGTCAAACTAGTCAAAGTAACTAAGATGAAAAAAATTGTTTTTTTTTTCTAAAAGTTGAACATTAATATAAGAAATACACTGGTGAAAAACTAGAACCTGATCCTCTCTGTCATAACAAGAAGGTTTTCTTGAAGCATTGATCTGCTTTTAATAGAAAACTGTGAAGGTTTTTTTTTCTTCTTTTAAGTAATGAGTCCATGAAACAAAGACTCTGTATTTTACCAAGAAAATTTTATTTGCTTAATCTTGTCTTTATTAGGCTTTTGATCACTTAAGAAAACTGAGTCCTCTTTAATTAAAAACAAAAAAGCTGAGGTGTTTGTGTATTGTGTAACTTTCTGTATTTAAAGTATTTATTACTGTTCACAGTGGTCTATGATCCTATTTGGATCAAACATTTTAAACCTTTTTTCAGATTGGCCCTTGGAAAATGTCAAAAGAGTATCTCTTTATAAAAAGAGAAATGTTAATTGGGCTTATTATATTTTATTTTATATTATGGGAAGCATCATCAAATAATAAGTATAGAATGCTAAATGTTCTTTGAGTTATATTTGTAAGAATGTGGTATTAATATGGTTTTTAAAAATTATATAACATTTAAAAAATATAATAGTCCTGGTATAATTCTATCAGTAATATTTCTAGTTATTTTCTTGATTTTTTTTATGTGACAAAAACTACGAAATTTCTTTGTCAATTGTGTTATTATTTAGTGAATTCTCATCAGATTTTAAACAAACCTGACCTTTTTAAGTCTCATCACTTAGAAACAGTTATTTGTTTACCTTGGTACTTTCTTGAGCTACAAGATTCCTAAAGCGCTTTGTCTTCAGGGAGAATGCTGAAAAGTATCTGACAAGCACAGGTTTCTGATAACTTTAGGATCATACCATAGACTAAGAATTCTCAGAGCTCTCTTGAAGAAATAAGCTGGTTTATAAAACTGCTAACTCAACGTCAAGCAGAACAATAACTAATTAAATACCAAGAAAATAATTTGGCAGATTTGCATGCTAAGTTGGCCAGTACTGAAATTGTTAAGATGTGCATTTGAAGATTGATCCCAGTCAAATAGCCTCTGATAACCTATTTAAAAAACAGAGTTACTCACTTGGAGGAACAAAACTGGTATTTAATAGGATGCAAATTTAATATTAATGTGGACTCAAGTAGAGCCTGGATGGCCACCTGGTCCTTCTTGAGTCCTTGAGTCTTCCATTATTATGGAAGCTCTGCACTCTACAATTTATCACGGAAAAGATAAAATGATCCAAATCATGAAAAAAATGGTGGAGTGATTGTTTCAAAATTGCCAAAATGATTTACAATAACCACATTTGGTTTTCCAAACTCATAATTCTGGCAAGACAGTTAAAAATCTTAGGTGACATTTCTGGCATTGGTGGGATCATTTGAATACTTTCAGTTAGGTATCATTCAATTACCAACATCAATGCACCTTTCTAATGCAGGGTGTTTTCCTATTCATAAGAAGATTTCCAGTGCAGGAATTTGATGCTTTAACAGAAGCTAAAAGGTTATTAGAAAACTTATTTCCCCTATAGGATGGTTTTGGAGATATCGCCAGTGATATAAGTAGTTACACTGGACAATTGTGAAAACTTAAATAAGACATTACAAACACAACGGCGTTAGGCAAAGCTAACTGAATCAATTGGACAGACATGTTCAACGGTATTACTATTTGGTGGCAATCAGATTTACTCCCACTGGAAAACATAGATTGACATCTATGAAATAGTTACTGGATAATAGAATAATAGAAGCCGTCCCCATAATAATAGAACCTTATGTATCTCTCACTCATAAACTCCAGCAGGACCCAACAGTGCAAGGCTTTCATGCATGATGCCAAATCATATTCTCGCCAAGTGAAAGAAACCCACTGTGGCCTGCCAACTGATGATAACCAAACCTTTCGCACACTAGAATCCAGATATTGGGTGTTTTAGAAATGACCTCGGAGAAAGACTGCCTTGAACTCCATTGGAAGGTACTATTCCAAGGTTTTTCGAAGAAGTTTAAGACCTGGAGTCTTGGATTCACAAGTCTCAACTCAAAAGACCCTTTTATATTCCTGGAACTGTTCACCTGTTGGAGACTTTCAGGTAAAGCTGATTAAGAAAGTTTTTCCCCAAAATAAAGATGTCGTACTGGACAAGACAGCTTTCCCAAGATCCTGAATCAAGATTTTTCTGTCATCATGGAAATCTTTTTCTTTTTCCTTTAATCCGTATTTCCTGCTGTCCTAATCACTTCCCTTTTCTTACAGAAAAATCTCCGGGACTATAATCTCTAGAAGGCTTTAACAACAAACTAGAGACTGCTTCTTGCTTTCCTACCACCACTAGAAATAGTACATGGCATTTCCAGTTAATAACCTAATCACTGCCAAATACAGAAAACATATCCAAGTAATGCCTGCAAAATGTTTAATATATTGTACTTCTATCCATCTAATATTCAAGACTTGGGGATTAGCTATGTGGGTATGAATGATTGCTTGAATGCTGTCACTGAATTAGATCCAGTAAGGTCCCTTTCTACTACATATGGCTACGCAACCTTATAATGTCCTAGAAAAGGACCAAAAAAAAAAGTTTCCCACTGAATCTTGTTCAGGAGCTATGCAGATGTATGGATGAACAAATTTAAATGATCTCTGCCCAAACACCACCAGCTGGCCCTCTTTTCCAATTCTGAGGCATATATCAGGTCTTCAGAGAATCTGCTTCCTCTCTTCTGCCTCTTCATTATTTGAGATCTTGCTATTTGGCCTGGCTCATTTCTGCCTTTGGAATAGGTTTTCCTGATAGTTCCCATAGTACATTCCATAATCACAGGTTAAAGCAGTATATAACCTAAATTAGTATCAACTTCAAAGTAGATGCAGATGTTAATTTCCAATGAGGAAAGATTGCAGTGCGGCTCTTGGGGGCTGCCTCTTGGCAGTAATGAGGTACTAGTAACATAGATTTTTCAAGCTAATTCACAAATTAGGGAAAATCTGGGATTTTCTGGCCAATGAGATTTCCCAGTGTTTCAGACAGGTAGAAGCCACTCTCCAAAAGGTTAATGTTTTCATTAACCTTTTATTAACAGTGCAAGGCTTTCATGCATTATGCCAAATCATATTTTCACCAGGTGAAAGAAACCCATTGTGACCTACCAACTGATGATAACCAAATCTTTCATAAACTAGAACCCAGAGGTTCTAGTGTTCAACTTGTGTTCAACAAACACACTTATTGGAATATTATGCAGCTCGAGATCCCCTTTTTGACCATGTTGTGGGCTCATGTCAGGTGTTAAACAAAACTGAATTTTGCATTTATCTTTCCCTTATGTTACTACTACAGAAAGCTTAAGATGTTTCTCTAGACAGCATCACTTAATACATTTTAAAAATTCTCGGGTGAAAGGAACACGTTATGTGTTTGTGGGAGCAGCTAAATTTTGGTTTGCAGGCATTCTGAATGGTGGATGGAAAGCTTGGCTCTTTTAGGGTTTTCTCATTTTTATGTTTTTCTTCCTTGTTAGTGATTTTCAATGTTACTATGACTTTCATTACCAGCTTTACTACAAAAATGAAAACTTTTTTTTTGAGACAGAGATTCATTCTTGTTACCCAGGTTGGAGTGCAATGGCAACAATCTCAGCTCACTGCAATCTCCACCTCCTGGGTTCAACCAGTTCTCCAGCCTCAGCTTTCCTAATAGCTGAGATTACAGGCATGTGCCATCAGGCACGGCTAATTTTGTATTTTTAGTAGAGACAGTGTCTCCATGTTGGTCAGGCTGGTCTCAAACTCCCAACCTCAGGTGATCTGCCTGCCTTGGCCTCCCAAAGTACTGGGATTACAGGCATGAGCCACCACGCCTGACCAAAAACTTCTTTAAGTCTGACCATTTTACAGCATACCATGGTCCTTAATTCTCAAATAAAAATTGTGACTGATTGGACTTGAATATTGTTGAATTCTATTTATTGCCTGAACTTTGAATTTTTTGATGTTGCTTAGTTTGGTATATGGAGTTTCCTGTTTAGAAGTGTACTTTAGTTTCTTGGTATTTATTTACAGATCTCCTAATAGTCTGCCTGTTATGTTTTATCCTTTCAAGAGTCTTAAATGCTTGCATGCTGCCATTATTGAACATCATTAGAGTTAGAATAACAAATACATAACGAAAGCATATAGACTCATTCAATTAATTTGACATTGCAATTGTGAATTACATGCTATGACCAAATACATTTATTATGATGATGACAGAAAGTAGTGTCAATGCCCAAGGTTTTGGTCAATGTCTCAAAATTGAGAAGCTGATCAAAAGGAAGAAATTGTTAGATTAAAAAAAATTTGGTCTAAAACTGCCTCTGTGCTCAGCAAACCATAATCTAACTTACATGAAGACAAACTGTAAGCTACATTGAGAGTATATTCTTCCAACGAGTCATCAAAGCTTGGCCAATCACAACAGCCAAGTTTTCAGGCAATCGCATGCTACAAACCACTCAGACATGTTCAAATAAGGCAAAGATTGAGCCAATCAGGCTATTTCTGCATGTCACTTCCTTATTCTGTGCACAAGTACAGTGGGTCTAAGTTGATGAGTTGAGTTCTCTGAACCTTTACTGATTCAGTGTGCTGCCCAATTCATGAGTTTTTGTTTTGTTTTTTTTTTTCTCAAAGTAACTCTGAAAGAGTTTAATTTTCTAAAAGTTTTTAACGGAAGAAATCTACCCTAAGATGACAGCTGTGGTAAAGGGTAAAAGTCAAGAGAAACAGTAGTGATTATATATTACATGTGGCAGAATAATCTCTTCACTCATCTTAATCCTTCTGGCACTCTCTGGGGAAAAGAAAGTGCAAACAGAACAATAGAGTCAGTAGGCCTCTGTGCCAACTTGACACCAGCTCATAAAAGCTACCAGGAAAAACAACTTTTTCTCTTCTTTATATCCTGTGATACACTTTATTCAATAATGCCAGTAGGCTATAATGGTGAATCTACTATAGGAATGGGGAAAATGACAGGTGTATGCAATGCCTTTGATGTATATGATCTTTCTGAAATAATTACTTCAGTCATCCAAAACTCATCCTTTACATGGTGGATTCAGTTCCTGTTCTTTGCTCAAGCTTATCTCAAAACTTATCCCATTTAGATCCTCTTTTAGATGGTGCAACCAACATGAAAGGGAGAAGCATGATAATAACTGAGATGAAAGACATTGCAGTTCTTTCTCTGTGGATGTATGTAGCAATGTGGTGAAGTCAGCTCATAGTGACCCTAGACACAAGCCTCCTCACTAAAGAGAGTGCATAGTATCCTGATCACTTTCCTTAGGGTAGTCCATTTTTCTCTATCTCTATATTTCACAGTTAAATATTTTCTTTTTTCCTTTTGTTCTTTTCCCTCTCTCCTTCCCTCCCATACTCCCTTCTTCCTTCCTTCCTTCCCTCCTTCCTTCCTTCCTTCCTTCCTTCCTTCCTTCCTTCCTTCCTTCCTTCCTTCCTTCCTTCCTTCCTTCCTTCCTTCTTTCCTTTCTATTATTAAAACATATTTGTATTATCTCTAGTGCTGATCAATGGTCTATTGCTAACAGAATACCATTTTTGACAGAATCTCACTCTATTGCCAGGTTGGAGTGCAGTGGCACAATCTTAACTCACTGCAACATCTGTCTCCTGAGTTCAAGTGATTCTCCTGCCTCAGCCTCCCGAGTAGCTGGATCTATAGGCACGTATCACCAGGCCCAGCTAATTTTTTTGTATTTTTTTAGTAGAGACGGTATTTCACTGTGTTAGCCAGGATGGCCTCGATCTCCTGGCCTCATGATCTGCTCACCTTGGCCTCCCAAAGTGCTGGGATTACAAACATGAGCCACCACACCCAACCCAGAATACATTTTTTGAATCACTCTTTCCAAGACCTTCACGATTAGTCTCTAGAATATAGAACTGCTTGGTGATAAAATTTTTCTTGCTCTTAAAACTGTAGAAATCATCACATTTAGCATCCTTAAATATAAAAAAGCATGAGGCTGCTTTCATTCTAGTTATGTTAGATTTTTAAACCACCAGGTACTCAACACACAGTCCTATACCACAAGAAATTCCTACATGATCAAATTTACCTAGACATTACAGTACTTTCCAGGTATCCTAATAAAACATTTTTACTTGGCCTGATTTCCTACTCTGTGCTACAAGGATTTTAAATCTTCTCTGCTTTATTTAACCATTTTACTACATTATTATATGATACCTCACACACAAAATAGTAGTTACCAGTCATGACATCCTTTACACATCCCTGCTCCCATACCAGCATCTAAACTCATTATCTGACAATTCTGACCTTTCTATTAGGATAAAGTATATGCACTCTCATCTGAAATCAGTTCCTCTGTTTATTTTCTCATAGATCTCTCTGCTACAATCTCCAAAACTCTCACAGGTTTTGTGTAAATTGAGCTCCTCTCTTACTCTTCCCATATTATAGATAATTTTAATCTGTGTGCTGTAATCCTATTAATCTTCTCCAAATGTGCCATATTGCTACCTTTTATCAATAGCAACATGAGCTTTTTCCTTTCAGATTCTGAAACTAGCACACATTTTGCAATCAAGGTCATATTACAAATGAATTATAGCATTTTATCTTTCTTAATATTTCATAAAATAGTGTGACATCTTAAAATCTAAAACACTGTAGAATTAATGAAAATGTTATTTCTGGCAAAAGTCCCTGCTCATGTTGTTTCTTTTCTCCCAAGCACCATTTCTTACTTAATTCATATTTATCCTTCATGCTTCAGCTTAGTCATATTTCCTCCCAAACATCTCAAATATATATATAAAGATAGAACATAAATTATATTAAACTAATTAAACTAAATACATAAAGCACATTGTAACATGTAAGCTGCATTGTGTACTGGAGAAAAACTAGGAAAACAAGTGGAAGAACTTCAGTTAGAATTGAGTAGAAGGCTTACCAAACTTGTGCAAACTTGGAGGATTCCATGGTGCTGAGTCACATCACCCGGAGGAGTCCATGGTGCTGAGTCACATCACCCTGTAGAAGCTAGCTGGTCCAACATCCTCATTTTTAGAAGAATAAGAAATGTTAAATGTCTCACTGAGAATATTCAGCTACTTTGTGACAGAGGGCAGATATTAGATCAGATATTGGCACTTTCCTGTGAAAGAGCGTAACTATTTTAAGCATTGTAGATCATGCAGTATTTGTTGTACCTACCCACTTTGGCCATGGTAAAGTGAAAGTAGTCACAACAATCTATAAATGAATGAGCAAGGTTCTAGTCCAATAATGTTTTCTTTATAAGAAAAATAAGTAGCATTTGAATTTAAATCATCAAATGTAGTTTTTCAAACCTTACCTGACGGTATAAGACAGAGAGTTTTTATCTTCCCTAATATAAAGCCAATAAACACATTTTACAGATGACAGAAAAGAGAACTGGGCATACACTAACTAAAATGTAAGAAAGGAGGAAGATGAGTTGAATGAATGTAGCATGTGTGGTATTTGATGGCTCCTGGATGGTTATTCTAAAATGCATACAAATACAGTGAATTTACAACATGAATTTCCAGAGAGATCCCTTTTTTACACTAATGTTTCATATATAAATTTATACTTTGTTATGTAAGTCAGTAATAAAAAGATACTAATAATTTTCGTTTAGTATCTTGATTTCTGAAACTTTTAAAAATGCATGGTCTGCTATGATTTTAAAATAAATTGTGTTCTGAATCATTACAAAAAGCAGAAAGAGAAGCAAAACAAAGAAAAATGGAAAAATTGCCTTTAAGATTGATAGATTTCTTTCCTGTGAAAAAGGTTAAGTTAAATTCTTATTTACAGGAACTACCTTTCTTTTGTTTGTTTGAGATAGAGTTTCACTCTTGTCGCCCAGGCTGGAGTGCAGTGGCGTAATCTTGGCTCACTGCAACCTCTACCTCCTGGGTTCAAGTGATTCTCTTGCCTCAGCTTCCCGAGTAGTTGCGATTACAGGCACCCACCACCTCGCCTGGCTAATTTTTGTATTTTTAGTAGAGATGGAGTATCACAATATTGGCCAAGTTGTTCTCTAACTTGCCTCCCAAAGTGCTGGGATTACAGGTATGATCCACCGCACCCAGTCAGCAAACTTTTACTCCTCAACTTCCTTCAAGTGCAGTTCATCTTCTTTCTTTCTGTATATCAATTGTTGACACTTGAAGGAACAAGATTAAGTTTTTCTAAATAATTAAGAAACAGCCACAGTTATGGAATCAGGAGCTATTCCATTGGCTATGAAGACAGAAAATGTAATGACAACACTTACTATCTTTTCATAAACTGATTCTAGAAACTAGGTCCTAGGTCGTGACTGAAGAAGAGTAATCCAGTGAAGGCTCTCATAAATGAAGTTTTTATGTATATAGAACTACTGAAAACAGGAGTAAGGTATAATAAATAATCTGCTTTAATGTGAGGCACCTAAACTGTACGATGAGAAGCAGCTGTCTCACAGCAAAATGAATACAGGGCCCCCTTGCAAGAGCAGTGTTGACATTTGATGTTATAGGTTGTGTCAAAGACAATCTAGGAGGGAGGCTGTCTACCTGTGGAAGGTCATGAAGTTAAACTGTCCACCATGCTGACTCGGCACAGTGGCATTCATCACAGCACACAGGTTTCTTCTACGGCAAACAGAACTTCCTCAGGCGTGAGAAGAAACCTGGCATTTTCTGCTACCTGCAGGCTTCTGCTTTTTGAAGCCAGGAAGGACATCTGTAAAAGTTGGCTGCCTGCATGGCAGACCACGCAAAATGCCAAGGAGAGTGATTTATGTCCCATTTTCTGAGACTAAACAGGAAATACACCGAGATTTTAGTAATAAAAGGTCAGGACAGGGAAACACTTTTATTATAATCCTTTCAAAAAACCTAAAATAAAAACATGAAATCATTTCCACAGTTAACAGATTCCCACTTGATGTGGCAATCATATCCCTAAGTTATAAATTGTGATAGCTATTTAAATATAATAGCACTTTCTAAAAGCATAAATCTCAGTGCTTTAATGTGTTTCTCAAGGGTAAAAGGTAGAGTACATTTCCTTTCTTTAACTCATCCCTGTTTCATTAAGCATAATTGTTCATTATATAAAGGATTTTAAAATCAAGTAATGAGAATACAGTCAGAACACATAGATAACCAATGGACTTAAGAATCATAATATTTTAAAGTTGTAAAGAGACATGATAATCATTAAAGGGTCAGATTCCTTCTTTTTTAGAAATATGTGAATTTGTGTCTAGGAAGTCAGATTAATTGCTAAAATTTCCCACTGGGAACCTAAAAAGCAAACAGTAGAAACAACTGACTTTTTCTACATATTTTTTAGTGTTCATAATCCCTTTAGGATTGAAATTTGAAATATGAAGAGAATGGCTAGTGACTGAGTTCATTTTTATCTAACTCTAATTTGAAAAACAGTATATATCTTCTTTACTTTGGTGTTATTGGCTTGAAACCTACTCTCAATGACACTATGCTAAGCATCATGAAAGGAAGTTAAAGTGAGCAAGACAAAGAAAGACCTGTTTTAAAACAAAACAAAATAAAACAAACTTCAGAGCTTAGGTAATTTTTTTCAAAACTCCATCAAATTTAGTCATTTGAGTAATTTAGGTGGTTATTAATATTCTTCTTTTCAATTTCTGAACACATTTACAAGACAAGAGAATACAGAGAGATTCTGCCATTGTGGCTTATAATCTAATGGACGAGAAAGCACATGTATAATCACACACATGAATGTATTTTAGTTCTTAAGTGGATAATCTCTAGCTGGAAGAGCAGAGAAAATAAGTAAACAAGATGATATCTAAATATGTTCACTGTTTCAAGTAGACCCACACAAAAATGTTTTGCATTAAATAGGTAGGCAAAAAAAACAACAAGAGAATTGTCATGATTTGTACCAATTTAAACAATGTAATGATTAAAATTGAATACAACTTTATTTTAGTTCAGGCATAATGTACCCACATAAAAGTTTTAAGCCATAATATAAGCTATTTTACATCAATTTTTAAATTATTAACCTTACTGGATGTCTTACTATTTCAGTAAACTAAATATATTTAATATACATATGCTTTTAACATCTCCTTTTTTGTTTTCCAGGAAAAAAAATGCCAAAGAAACAGATACATTGAATTAACAACAACAACAAAATACCTCGTGTATTTCATAATTACAAGCTAGTTTATTTTATTTGGCAATGATTTTATACTTAAATTTCAGCAACTAGAACCAAAAAGACAAACAAATAAGCCCACCGTATTCTTTTAAACTATCATAGAAGCAGACCACTTTTAAAGCTGATAGTGCCTGTTTCTTACTTTGCATGCAGATAACCTAGTGTTTCACAATAAAAAATACACTATACGTTTTGAGATAGATGCAAATTCACAAGAAAAAAAATGAATACTAAGGTATAAAGCAAGAAAGATTTTCTGATACAATGGTGGGAACAGCAAGTTGTCTGTACTTCTTAGGCTATAGTTGTATTTAAGCTGAGAGGATTGTGCTATTATGCTGTTTTCTACCGTGTAGATCTCATGTTAAGTGCTCTGACCACAAGATTAAAAAATAAATTAAAATACTGTGCAGAAGTAAAGATAAAATACGACATTTTTATTATAATTAGTGTAAAATAATTGTTAGCTTTAAATAATAATGCCAACAATATATTGGGTGATATAGCATGCAGGTCAGCAAAATGAATGACGGCAGTGGGAAGGAGAAATTGGGAATACTCTAAGTCACTTTACTGCAGGCGATGCAGAATAGTGTCAATTTAAGATGGCATTAGAGTGATTGTAAATATATCTTGGAAAATTGTAAATATTCTAGGCACAAAATTTTTATTAAAATAAAGTTAATGTGCTAATGGAGGAGATACATTAACATCATATAAAATGTTCATTTAAAATCAGATAAGCGAAAGATAAGGAAAAACCAAAAACAAAGAGAAAAAGAATAGGCACAGTGAATAAAAAATAATAACAGATTGTAACAGAAATGGTAGATGTTAATCCAGCTACGTAAGTAACAACTTTAAATGAGAATGATCTATAGACAGAACCTGTTCTAGTTGATAACATATACACACAAACACAGAAGACACAGCTACTTACAAGACCCAACTATATGGTTTTTGCAATTAAAAGCAACCAAGCAAATATATATATATATTTTTAAAGTCCAAATTTTAATTATCCAGGCTTTAGATATAGATATAGATACAGATTCTTTATAAATATCTGTATCTATATCTATATCTAAAGCCTGGATAATTAAAATTTGGACTTTAAAAAAAAAAAATATATATATATATATATATATATATACACACACACACACATATATACAGGATCTATGTGAATATGGAACTCTAGTGAAAGAAATTAAAAAGGATCCAAATATGGAATAATGTCCCATGTTATTAATTAGAAAGTTTTAATATTAAGAGTTTAGTTCTTTCAGTCTCAGCAAAAATCCCAGCAAGTTATTTTGTGAGCATCTGAGTATCAATACATGGATTTTAAAGTTTATAGAAAAAGTTGTTTTGGTATCAGGATAATGTTGGGCAGAGACTCAGCAAGAAAAGAAAACTTCAGGCCAATATCCATGATGAACATAGATGCAAATATCTTCAATAAAATACTGGCAAACAGATTGCAACAACACATCAAAAAGCTTATCCACCATGATCAAGTAGGCTTCATCCCAGGGATGCAAGGCTGGTTCAACATATGCAAGTCTGTAAACATAATTCACCACATAAACAGAATCCCATTATTGGGTGTATATACAAAGGATTATAAATTGTTCTACTATAAGGACACATTCACACGAATGTTCATTGCAGCACAGTTTACAATAGCAAAGACCTGGAATCAACCCAAATGCCCATCAATGATAGAATGGACAGGGAAAATTTGGCATATATATACCATGGAATATTATGCAGCCATCAAAAACGATGATTTCATGTCCTTTGTAGGGACATGGATGAACCTGGAAACCATCATTCTCAGTAAACTGACACAAGAACAGAAAATCAAACACCACATGTTCTCACTCATAGGCTGGTGCTAAACAATGAGAACACATGGACACATGGAGGGGAGCATCACACACTGGGGTCTGTTGGGGGGAAATAGGGGAGAGACAGTGGGGGGTGGGGAGTTGGGGAGAGATAGCATGCGGAGAAATACCAGATATAGGTGAAGGGCAGGAAGGCAGCAAATCACACTACCATGTGTATACCTATGCAGCAATCTTGCATGTTCTTCACATATACCCCAAAACCTAAAATGCAATAAAAAAAAGAAAAAAAAATCAAAACCAAAGTAAATGTTTTTGGTAACAGACATATTTAGGTTTAAAGACAAAAGAGACAAAGTTAAATGATGGAAAAAATTATACAAAAAAAAAAGAAAGTTGTTATGGATTGAATTGTATTCCTTCTATATTTATCTGTTAAAGTCCTTGCCCCTAATGTGACTGTATTTGGAAATAGGGCCTTTAAACAGGTGATTAGGGTTAAAGGAGGTCATAAAACTGGGACCATAATTCAATGGGACTGATGTTCTTATAAAAAGATGATATACCAGAATTTGTATGCAAGAGGCCATGTGAGGACACAGTAGGAAGATTCCCATCCACAAACCAAGTAAAGAGGCCTCAGGGGAAACCAAACCTGCTAACACCCTGGTACTAGATTTCTAGCCTCTGGAACTGTGAGAAAATTAATTTCTGTTGTTTAAAGCAACCAGATCTCTGGTATTTTATTATGGCAGCACTAACAAACTAATATAGAATTCAAAGGTCCTGAATAGCCAAAACAATGTTAAAGAACTTTCAAAAGACTAACCCAACCTAAACCTCAATACTTACTACAAAAGCTGCAGTAAGCAAGTCAATGTGACATTTGAGAAATGAGAAGACAAATAGATCAAAAGAACCAAATGAAGAGCACTAAAATAGACCGACACAAATGTAATCATCTTATAAAGACAATTCAAAGGAAAAAGCGTAGACATTTCAGCAAATACTACTGGAACAATTGGACATATATATGCGAAAAAAGAAGAAGAAAAATATAGAAGAAGAAAGACATCAACCTTTCAGCTTTCACAAAAATCAATCCAAACTACGTTATAGACCTAAATGTAAAATACAATACTATGAAATTTCTACAAGATCAAATGGAAAGAGTATAAGTGACCTTGGATTTGCTGATGAGTTATTAGATAATATTAAAAGCATAATGCATGATTAAAATGAGAAGTTGGGCTTCATTAAAATTAAAATCGTCTGCTCCGAAATATGCTGTTAATAAAATTAAAACAACTATAGATTCGGATAAAATATTTACAAAATGCATATTAGATAAAGATTTCTAAATGAAGTACACAAATAATGACTGAAACCTATATAGTAAGAAAACAAGCAGCTTAAGTGGTAAAAGAATCTTAACAGAACTCTTACCAAAGAACATAAACAGATGATATAGAAGCATATGGAAAGGAGTTCAACACCATTTTTTCACCAAGTTCAAACAACAATGAGATACCACAGGCCACCTATTAGAATGTCAAAAATCCAAATTACTGACAATACCAAATGCTGTCAAGGATTCAGAGAAACACGAACTTTCATTTATTGATAGTGGGAATGCAAATAATAAAATTAAACTTAAAAAGTGGGCATGCCACTTGGGAAGGCAGTTCAACAGTTTCTTACAAAGAAGACGGCTAGGGACTAAAGGCTACAAACCACACACAAGCACTGTACTCTACTTGGTAACATTGTTTCCTCAGTCCATATGTTTTAGAGTATTTTATTAAGCATGCTTAAAGGGGTAAGCAAAAATACTTATGTAATATAAATTAATTATAATATAGCTCCAAATGACTAATAATGCAGGATAATAATATTTTCAAGTCTTCAGAATATGAATGTTGGCTATGGTTTGACAATTTGCATTCCACAATATATTTACATTGGATTTCAGTAACTAAGTAAATACACAGCATATTCCATCAGGCAGTGTTTTCAATTTGCAGTGGGAGGGCATAGGCAAACTGAAGAAGGCTTTAATGGTGTAGCTGGTAATGGAATAGCATTTGAAGCAACAATATTAATTCATGTTTAGCTTAATATATATAGATAGATGAATGGAGAGATATGTATATAGGGACATGGATATATACATGTGTATGTATATACACACACACTCATATAGATATATGTAATATACTTTGCTTGCTCTGTCAGCTAAGAGGGCCTAAAGGCAATGACACTGTACTAGCAATGATATTTCTAGCACTCAAATCTTGACTTCTAATATCATTTCCCAATTGAGGGAACTAGGAGTTCTTGGGAAAAAACTAATTCTAGTATTCAGGAAAAATGTATACAATGTGGTGCTGGAGCTCCTTGTAATGCCAAATGTAGTAAGGAATTGCTAAAAACTCAAAAACACAATGATAGGGCTCTGTGTCAGAGGGAAAAAGAGCTGACTAAAAGAGTTCCCAATGGCAAAAGCTGGAAAAAATGGAGGCAGAAAATGAATTAGTATTGGATTATAACAATAGTAATAAATAAAAATAAATATCCATGATTCCACACTTATTTTAATAAACAATTGAAGGAATAAAAAGTGGAGCAGAGAGGCAAACACACATAGAAAATTCCAAAAACATTTATATGGATAACCTACTCTTCAGGACATCATTACTATTTTTTAAAACTGAGCTGCATATAGGGCCTTCTTTTGAAAGACTAGTATGTGATCAAGGAGAGAAGACTACTTTTCACATCAATAAAACTGAGGTAGGAGGCAGGACTTGACTCTACATGTGGAGCTTGGACACCAGACCAAATTGTGGACTAGATAAAACAGGGATAGGGTGTAAGCACTCTTCCATAAGACACTCCCACCAGTGTGCCATGACAGTTTACCATGCCCACTGCAACACTCATATGTTACCAGCCCTTTCCATAACAACAAATTTACCATCCTCTTTCTAAAAATTTCTGCATAATCTGCCTCTTAATTTGCATATAATTAAAAGTGGGTATAAATATGACCACAGAACTGCCTCTGAGCTGCTACTCTGGGCACACTGCCATTGGGTAGCCCCACTGTGCAAAAGCAATACCTCTGCACCTGCTGCACATTGCTACTTCAATAACAATTTCTGTCTAACATACCAGCTCACACTTGAATGTTTTCCTGGGTAAAGCCAAAAACCATTCCAGGCTAAGCCCCTGTTTGGGGGCTCACTCACCCTGTATCAAAACCATCAGATTGATAATATGTGCCTTTTGTGTGTTTTTGGCAATTCCTTACTACCTTCTGGTGCTACAAGAAGCTTCAGCACCACCGTGTATACTTTTTTCCTGAATACTAAAATTAGTAATTAATATTTTCAGGTCTCTAAAACATATATGGACTATGCAAAAAAAAAAGAAAAAAAAGGGAACTATCAAGCCAAAATCAGTTGAAGGTATTGACCCAGTAAATGGAAGGTATACTACAGTTAGTTTTCTACTGGGGGAATTAACATAATTTTTTATCTGGTTCCCTGATTTTAGAAATGAAACTAAGCCTAGGATCAACATAAAATATTCATCCTAATAACAATTTCTTAATTTATAATAATGAGACAGCTACCTCAGTTTTAATAGTGAATTAGCAATATAATCACTGCCTAGTCCCCTAAGAACCAAATAAGGATAAGGAACCCTCATGAGGATTTGCATCTAATTTCACACTGGCAGTAATAAGAAAGATACCTATTTAATTTAAGGTCTTCCTAAGTTAGTAGTGTCCTTGGTCACTGTATTAGTCCATTTTCACATTGCTAATAAAGACATACCCAAGACTGGGCAATTTCCAAAGAAAGAAGTTTAATTGGGCTTACAGTTCCACATGGCTGGGAAGGCCTCACAGTCATGGCAGAAGGCAAGGAGGAATACATCATATCTTATGTGGATGGTGGCAGGCAAAAAGAGAGTTTGTGCAGGGAGACTCCCATTTTGAAAACCAACAGATTTTGTGAGTCCCATTCACTATCACAAGAACAGCACAGGGAAGACCCACCCCATGATTCAATCATCTTCCACCAGGTCCCTCCCACAACACATAAAAATTATGGGAGATATAAGTTAAGATTTGGGTGAGGACACAGAGTCAAATCATTTCAGTCACCTAAAATAAGCAAACATCTGTAGAGGAAGTATCTTCATTCCGAATCTCAAATAATCTCAATCTACACATACATTTCACTTAATGAAAGATAAAGCAGCAGACAAATTCGGCAAAAACACACGAAATCGAGGCCCTGTGAGTGAAAAAGTAAATACAAAAGGGAGCAAACAGATCTCCTGCCCCACCTCAAAAATTCAGATTTTACAATTTTCAGTAATAATGTAGGAAATGAACTTTCCCATATTTTAGGTAGTGAAACACAGCTTAAAAATGCATTTAATTAAACTCAAATAATAACAACACCGTTAACAATGAGCAGATCTGAAGAAAAGATTAGAATAGAATATCTTAAAATGCATGCATACCATTTTTCAGATAAGAATTCAGTGTAAGGAGTTAAAGCAGAAAACACAAATGAAGAGATAATTAGTAAACAGAGAGATAGATATGAAGAAATTATCTAACTGGGTATATATCTTTCCTAAGCTTGGAATGGGCATGAATAAATATTCGCACCACAATAAATTAGCAAAACTAGATAATAAGGCTTCTTTTTCAGAGGTCTGCTTTACCAATACACACTAACTTGAATTACAACAGATTGATAGCAGAAGCAAATGTGAGAATTCAACTTTTTTCAATTAAGCCAGACAGGAAAGACAATTGCCAAGTGTAAAATAAGGTCACACTTTTTAGTATTGTTTTTGTATCTCTTTGTTTGGAAAAATTATAATTATTTTTCACATGTATATTTTCAAAAACTAAACTTATTTATGTTAATATGTAATCATTTCATTACTGTTATTACTTTTTATGTATTGTATCATGTAATTTCAGTGAGGTTCTAGAATGGGCAACCAAATCTATGCTAAAATATGAAATTGAAACATGGCTCTCCTTGTGCAACATTGGGATGGAGCAGGCAAACTTTCTGGGATGATAAAAATCGGCTGTGTCTTCATACCGATGTGGACAACATTGGAGTATCCATCTGTCATACCTGTAGCGTTAAGATGTAAATTGTTTACTGGATGCATGATACCGTCCAAACCATCAAACTTGTGAGAAAAGATTGAATTTTAAGTCCCGACCCTTTGGCTTCAGTCAGCTGGGTGGTTGGTATATCTGTGAGACTCTGTATCTTCCAGGTTGGATGCTGTGCACAAAACAGATTTTCTGATGAATGAATAAATGAAGTCAGTGCCTGTGTCCCAGCCACTCTGCTCCCCAGTGTGTGCCATCTCTGCAGTCTTGGGTGTGCTGTCTCTGCACTAGTACAGATAGTCAGGCTACCAGGATGGTCACTTTGTGCAGGTACATTGTCCTACCTTGACTGTAAAGCAATGGGTCTGTCCTGAGGGGTCTGAGCATCTTAGACATCTATCCATGTTATAGGTTTGCAGAAAGCTCTTGAGTGTGGTTGATATATTACCTTTACTCATATGTGTCATTCTTAGGATAAATGAAATTATCTTCCTCCACGAGCAGGCCTCTAGTTGAAAACTGACTTAAGGGTGGGATCCCATCCGTGAGATCTGGCTGGTCTGTGGTGTTTGAGAGCCTTGGAATTCAATGCCCACAAAGTGGAACCACATGCTTTTCAAGTTGTGGTAACCAGAGCTTCCTTCTGTCATCTTATTTCTGCACTTTCTTCCCCAATTCTTTCAAGGATGCTACTGAGATGACTCTGAAAGGCAGCCCCTAAGTTTGCCCCGAGCCTGAAGAAAGTCTGAAAATTCAAAGAAAATAAATAGAAGTCTATAATGAAATTGTATTAAGTGTTGCAGTCCACATTGTTCATGGAATGGTATATACAACCTGAAATCTGAGATGTGAAGACAAAGTTTTGATCTGTCTTTCATAATGCCAATGAAGAAGTACATGATTGTTGCTTATTTATTTTTCAGCTTTTATTTTTGATTCAAGGGGTACCTGTGTAGGTTTGCTACATGGGTATGTTGTGGGATGCTGAGATTTAGGTATGAATCATCCTGTTACCCAGGTACTGAGCATAGTAACCAAGAGGCAGCATAAAAGCCTTTTATTCCCTCCCACCTTCCCCTGTCTAGTAGTTCCCAGTGCCTATTGTTGCCATCTTTATGTCTATGAGTACCTTATGTTTCATTCCCACTTATAAGTGAGAACATGTGGTATTTGGTTTTCTGTTCCTGTGTTAAATTTGCTTAGGATAATGCCTCTAGCTGCATTTATATTACTACAAAGTAACATTCATGTTACCACAAAGTCTTTTGTTTTGTTTTGTTTTGAGATGGAGTCACTCTGTTGCCCTGGCTGGAGTGCAGTGGCACAATCTTGGTTCACTGCACCCTCTGCTGCCTGAGTTCAAGCGATTCTCCTGCCTCAGCTTCCCAAGAGGCTGGGACTATAGCCATGAGCCACCATGCTCAGCTAATTTTTTTATTTTTAGTAGAGATAGGGTTTCACCATGTTGGCAAGGCTGGTCTTGAACTCCTGACCGCATGTAATCTGCCTGCCTCAGCCTCCCAAAATGCTGGGATTACAAGTGTGAGCCACTGCTCCCTGCTGACTTTGTTCTTTATGGATGTGTAGTGCTCCATGGTGCATATGTACCACATTGTTTTTACCCAGTCCACCATTGATGGGCACCATCACTAATCATAAGAGAAATGCAAATCAAAACCACAATGAGATACCACCTCACACCAGTCAGAATGGCTATTATCAGCTATTCAAAAAACAATTGATGCTGTTAAGGTTGCAGAGAAAAGGAAAGGTTTATACACTGTTGGTGGGAATGTAATTTCCACAGCATTTTGGAGGTTTCTCAAAGAACTTAAAACAGAATCACCATTCAATGCAATCCCGTTACTGGGTATATATTCAAAAGAAAATCAATTATTCTACCAAAAAGACACACAGACTCATATGTTCATCACAGCACTATTCAATAGCAAAAATCATTATTTTTAAGTTTTCTCAGCTTTAATTTTAGTAGATATTAGTAAATAGTATTCACATTAAAAACGTCTTTGGGGTACTGAATATTATTTAAGAAGCAAAAGCACCTGAAACAAAATAGTGTGAGAACCATTTCACCAAGGCACAGAAGAAGATGAAGATTTATTTGGATAGGTAAAGAGTAAAAATACCTGTACTAATTTCCTCTCAGCCTTACACACACACTCACACTCTCTCTCTGTCTCTCTCTCTCCCTCTCTCTTGCTCTCTCTTCCCCAGTGCTATAATTCACATATGTGTTGTAATGTTCGGTTAATCAATGTTTAAAATTTACAGTTTTGAACACCTTGCTCTTCACTAGGCTGTGAGCCGAGAGTCATTTCTTACAGTTAACTTTGAAATGACAATTTTTGGAATAGTCAGTATTTATAGTTATTCTATCCACATTGCCTATAAACCTTCAAAAATTTTATTCTCAGTAGCCTGCTATACAGAGCCTAGTCAGAAATAAATTTCTGAAAAGTGTAGCTTAAATTGATAGTAATATTACTCTTAATGCGAAATAAGTGAAATCAAAACAAAATTTGATGTGTGTAGTAGAAATTCTTTTTTTCTAAAGCAAATACTTCATTAACACCAAGGAGACATCATTGTTATTATTCAAGAAAGAAAATAAAACATTATTATATGTATGTATTTTATATAATCTAAGTCTGCAAAGTAAGTCCATAAGATTCCCACATAAAATTATGGGTCAATTTTTAGGGGAATATTTCTATCTCTCAGGAAAGCTATCTGATACCATGTTAAACGATAAATTCAAATCTCATTTTACTGTTTATATCAATGGCTACAATTTCTCACTTAAATATATATTATACTGTATTATACATATCAGTAATATAAAATATATATAAACTGACCAAAGTGTGTATACTGTGTGATTATTTTTGCATGTAAAATATTGCCTATCTGTCTCTATTTCTTCCTTCCTTTTACTTCTCGTAAGAACATAATCTTTTAAAGAGCCATTTAATGCAGATCAGGTGGAGCAGATGAGACGAATTTCTGTGTTTGAATTATCACTTCATCATAATGGAAATACAGTCATCTTTGTAGTATTGGTTAAACATCATTTTTTTCTTAATAACAACCACTCTCATGTGAAGTATTTTTATTGTGATAGGATTCTTTAAGATGAAATTTCCATATTGGAAATATGAAATGGTTGGATAAAGCTAAACTTTTGTTCCTGAACCAAAATTTCAGAAAGTGGTTTTCTACTTTGTAAATTACATTGTGTAGAAGTACCAGAAAAAGAAATAATTTGTTCTATCTTCTTTAGTCAAGTGGGTAACTTTTCTCAGGGACATAAGAATGTCTTAAAATTTTTGAAGTGAACATGAGAGACAACTTTACTGACATTTTAGACAAACAAACAATAATTACAATGCCAAACTTCATCAGTCACATATTAGTTATATAATCCTGAATGTTACTAGTGTGCTCTGTGTCTCAGTCTTTTTTACCTATAATGTGGGGATAATAAAAACTGCTTGATGGGATTCTTTGAAATTGCTGAAAGATAGTGTTTGCAAGGTGCCTATAGCTCCTGACATAGTCATTAAATATAGTAGTCATCTCTGCCCATGATTAAATATAAAAGTTTCTTGTAAGGCAAAATGAAAGACTTAAAATAGTTTAATGGATTTAATGCTATTCTCATCTAATATAATTAGATGAGCAAATGATAATTTAATGGTTAAACTCATACTAAGCTAACTATTTTGAACAGTTTCAATATAATGAAGAATAAAGAAGAAATGATTTCTCCAATCATTGTGCTTAATTATGCTTGGTGGAATCTCAACTTTTTGTTGACTAATAATGTTTTTGATAGATTCCATATCTTTTCTTCTTCAGTTACAATAATCTGTGTTTACAATGCTAAACTCAAAGTCGATGTAAATCTTGGTTTTTCTTTTCAGCTAGGTCCAGAATTGAGCCTTAGTTCCAGGGACGTGTGATGAAAATAATGCCATAACTTATTCTGCTCTTCCTTCTTTTTTTTATTCCAGGAACTTGATATGGAAAAGTGTGTCTGGGAGTGGGTGGAGTATGCCTCTGGGAATAATATACACCACCACATATGGACTCTACCTCAACCATTTGCAATGATTGAAGCAGCAGACACCTTTTAGTAAACGTTCAAAAAATATATGGGCACTTTAAAAATCAGTTATCACAATTACTGGAGGGCACTATGAGCAGTAGTCAAGGTTGGAAGAAAGCCTGCCATTTATGAAATAGTTGCAATAATAATCCTGCGTAACTTCTCTGGAACTATTTCCACTATAAATACATTATGAATCGTACTTTAGCACAAAATAGGATTGAAAGTTTTACAAGAATATGAATGAAAATCCTAATACTTGCAGAGCAGGTTTTTGTGAAATAGGAAAGTTAAATATTAGAAAACCATTCCTGGTTTCATTAAATGAATTATTAATCTTGTACATTCGGTCTTCACCACAAATACATATTAGTAGCACTTTAGCACAAAATAGCATTGAAAGTTTTACAAGAATATGAATAAAAATCCTAACACTAGAGGAGAAGATTGTTGTAAAATAGGAAACGTAAATATTAGAAACCCATTCCTGATTGTACTGAGTAAATTATTAATCTTGTACATACTCTCTCTTCAATGTGCAGTTGCAGTACTGACATATCGGTTCTGCATCAATCATTTCACCTTTGCTTTATATTTTTTAATAAATCTCTCATTTGTCCTCCTGGAAAATACTTTTAAAAATCCCATTTAGAAGGAAAGAAGTATTCATACCTAAGAATATAGTACTCACCAGATAGCTGAGGATAATAACTTCTCTAACTTCTCACTTCTCTTATTTTCCTCCTTCTCCTCATCTTCTGCTTTCAATATTTTGGCTAAGTGTTGTAAGTAGAAGAAAGTTGATTATGTATTATGATTATAATAGGGTCAATTCCTCTATCTCTTAATAAAACTTGAATGAGAATCATCTGGCCTCAGTTAGAGGTGGCTTTCTTTAGAATGCAGATAATTGATGTCCTTGTTTTTCTTTTACCTACAGGCTCTAGTAGCAATTCTGGGGCGGGGGTGGGGGGAAACCTACTCAAGACTGTCTTAGACAAACAATATGAACTTTTGTCTACTCCATGAACCTAAAACAAAAATCAAAAAGAAAAAAATCAAAGAATAAAATATGATTTTAAATAATCATCCTAAAAAATCTCTTTGTAGGCTCCCAGAATTATTATGGTCTCCAACAGCAAAATAAAAAGTCTTTATTGTTTTCCATTTTTTAAGACATAATGGTAGTTGACTTTCCAATTTCCATCTTGGTCATTTATGATTGTTATTTAAGGCAATATTTTGAAATATTTTGCACTGTACTGTTGAAATATGAAACATCTTGTCTTCATTCTGACATGAAAAGTCAAAATCAGATTCTACGTGATGTAAAATGTGACAATTTTAAAACTAATCCTCACTACTTTATTTGGTCAAGGTAGGCTTTTCTTGCACGATTTACTTTCTTCCATTATTAAGAAAAGAGTACTATCACAAATATAATGAGCATGTATTATAGTATCAAAACCTATTTTTGAGTCTTTGGGAACCAGTGTTACTGTGTTTTTTTGACCTTAAAGCCAAGAGTTCTGCTCATTAAATTTCTGGGTCTAAAGTAAGTTAGTCTCATAGAGTAGACCATTTTCTTAAAACTTTATTAACGTCAAATTTTATATGAATTAATTAAAGATACTAGCATTGGACTTCATTCTGCAGTTCATCCAAGGCAGAATACTAATGATTTTTTTTGTTTTGTGTGTGTGTTAGTGGCACAGGGATTTTAATTCTTTTTATTTTAATACACTGTCTGGTTCTTAAGATTCCAGCAAGGACAGCATACACATCCCAGTAGGCAGAATGACTACCAGGAATTTACTTTTACTCTCACCATGGTCTAACTTTCAGTATTCCACCATACTTAAAAGAAGCTATTATGTTCTGTAGCTGTGAATAGATGGGCCAAGTAGAGCATCACAAACACTTCTAAATCACTGAAGCATACAACTACAATCATTCAGATATGAAAGTCAACTATATAATACTTAGGTTGGTGATATATAGATAACTTCTTATATTCTTTACATGTTCCAGCATTCCAACAAGTGATTTATCAGTGTTGTCACATTCACATATTAATTATCATTTGTGAAAAAAAAGACAATAAATTAATGAGTGTACCCAAGGTCACATAAACAATACATAGTGTACCCAAGGTCACATAAACAATACATGGCAGAGGCAACGTTGGACCATGACATAAAAAGCTTAAAG
Organism: Callithrix jacchus; assembly: GCF_049354715.1. Classification (NCBI taxonomy): domain Eukaryota; kingdom Metazoa; phylum Chordata; class Mammalia; order Primates; family Cebidae; genus Callithrix; species Callithrix jacchus. The sequence goes on along the minus strand of NC_133503.1, from coordinate 105,920,016 downwards.
CCCTATGCTCTAAATTACATTGTTTTATTGGCAAACAACACCTTTAAACTGTGTGAATTTATTAATGATACTATTGTAATTTTTCTGTAAATTAAAGTGACAATACTATTGAAACTTTTGCGACCATTCTGAATTCTGCCCTTATTTCCTATTGCATTTATACTGATAGATTTATTTTTAAATCAATTTATTTATTATGTTACAATTTGTTGAATGACTTTTATTTTAAAGAATTTCTATTTTCAAGAACTGCCCAAGGTAGTGTCAATGTAATAACAAACAAAACACTTTTAGTCACTTTTATACCTTGTCTTCAGAGAGTTTACGTGAGATAAAAGAATGATTCATATTATCTTAATTGAATATATACTTTATTAGGTACTACAAATACAGGACAAAGAAAACTTTTCTGGTAAACAGTAAAGAAAAAAAAATATTGAGCTCTCAGAAGGGCTTGTAATCTATGAGATTATATTGGGTATTTTAATAGGCATTCAGTGACCTAGTGAATTCAACACACGGTTTCACAGTTAGATGAAAAGTGCAGGCCTGAGGCAAAAGCAGCAGCACATTTAGAGAGGGGTGCTCTGCAGTAGAGACTGTGGGTGACAAGAGATGAAAATGCATTGATTGTGTAGGCCTTGCAAAAGGAGAGAATTTGGTTATTATTCTGAGTGAAGCGGAAAGCACTGGAAGGATTTGAACAAGAAAGGGGCATAATCTCATTTTTGTTCTTAAATTATCACTTTAGTAAGTGGGTGAATGTGCTGTAGGAGGACAAGAATGGGGCAGGAGATCCAATGAGCAGATTTTCATAATGGTTTATGATTAGTGATAAACGGTAATTTACAGAATGGTAATATAAGAAAATTTCATAAAAGCCTCTAATTGTTTTTTTGAAACTGATAAACACTTAAAAACCAAATTATAAAACATAAAACTCCGTGGTGAGAGTCCTGGATTTTGGCCGTTCTACAATAACATATGTGTACTGATATCTCAATGCTATTTTAATTTTCATCTTCCTGGTAACTTATGTGGAACACCTTTTCACATAATTATACCAAATAATGACAAATATGGAGCAACAGGAATGCTTAATCTTTGCTGGTGGGAATATAAAAAAGTACAAACACTTGGGAAGACAGTTTGGCAGTTTCTTGTAAAATGAAACATATTCTTACTGCAAGATTCAGCAATAGTGCTTCTTGAAATTTACACAAACTGTTGAAAATCTATGTTCATACAAAAACCTGTGTATGGAGGTTTTTAGTAGTTTTATTCATAATTGCAAAAACTTAGAAACAGCCAAGTTCAGTAAGTCAATGGATAAATAAACCGTGGTACATCCAAACAATGGGATCTTATTGAGTGGTAAAAAGGGATGAGCTATCAAGTCTTAAAAGGATATTTAAGAGCCTTAAATGCATATCATTAAGTGAAAGAAGCTAACTTGGAAGGCTACGCACTATAGGATTCCAATGATATGGCATTCCATAAAACTATGAAGACAGTAGAACAATCTGTGGTTTCCAGGGGCTAAAGTTGAGTATGCAGAGCACAGGACTTCAGGGCAGCAGAACTATTCTATATGATATGATAAAGGTGGATACATACAATTATACATTTGTCCAAACCCATAGGATGTGTAATATCAAGAGGAAACTTTAATGTAAACTATATAGTTGGGGTATAATGATGTGTCAGTGTAGGTGAATCAATTGTAACAGATGTACAACTCTGGTGGGGGGTGTTCATAATTGTGGAGGCAATTCATGTGTAGGGGGAAGATGTGTTTGGGAAATTTCTGTACCTTTCTCTCAATTTGCTGTGGATAAAAATGACTCTAAAAATAAAGTCTTTAAAAATCAATCAATTATTCAATCCATCTGTAGAAATGTAAAAATCTAAAACTTGTACTAAGATATAAAAATCCTGGCCTTTTTGTTGGTTGGTAGGCTATTATTCCTGCCTGAATTTCAGAACTTATTATAGGTCCATTCAGGGATTCAATTTCTTCTTGGTTTAGTCTTGGGAGGGTGGATGTGTCTAGGAATTTAGCCATTTCTTCTAGATTTTCTAGTTTATTTGCATAGAGGTGTTTATAGTATTATCTGATCGTCGTTTATATTTCTGTGGGATCAGTGGTGATCTCCCCTTTTTCATTTTTTATTGTGTCTATTTGATCCTTCTTTTTTATATTCTTTATTAGTCTGCCTAGTGGTCTATCTATTGTGTTAATGTTTTCAAAAAACCAACTCCTGGATTCAGTGTTTTTTTAAAGGGTTTTTTGTGTCTCTATCTCCTTCAGTTCTGCTCTGATCTTAGTTATTTCTTGTCTTCTGCTAGCTTTTGAATATGTTTGCTCTTGCTTCTTTAGTTCTTTGAATTGTGATGTTAGGGTGTCGATTTTAGATCTTTCTATTCTAGGTCCTTGAGAACTCGCCACACTCTTTCCACTATAGTTGAACTAATTTACACTCCCACCAATAGTGCAAAAGCATTCCTATCTCTTGACATCCTCTCCAGCATCTGCTTTTCCCTGACATTTTGATGATCACCATCCTAACTGGCCCTGTTAGAAGGAGAATTGACCAACAGAAAAAAATAGCATCAACATCAACTGAAAGGAGGCCCATGCAAAAACCCCATCCAAGGGTCATCAGCATCAAAGATCAAAGGTAAATAAATCCATGAAGATGACATGAACATTCCAAAAACCAGAACACCTCTTCTCCTCCAAAGGACCACAACTTCTTGCCAGCAAGAAAATAAAACTTAGGGAATCCCACATGTTGGGCACCAGAACGTAGTATATGAGCCCCACATCACATCCGTGGGTACCCTGAGGTTGGTGATGACAAAGAAATGAGAAAAAGACAGACTAAGAGAGAAAGTGGGACCAGGGGGTCATCACTTATTACAGGAGGAGACAGTGAAGGCCCCATACTCTGATCTCTCATACTATTTATTGGTTACAATCACTTAGATCTATAGGTTAGGGGTGGAGTGATGGTGAGGAGAGGGTGACGTGATGGTGGAGTGAATCAGTGAGCCATAAGTGAATCAGTGAGCCAGAACTAGTGTGTCATTCTAAAGACTGATAACAGTGGCAGTCTGGAAGTTGCACAAAACAAGAACATGGTTATCTTTAGCTTATTATCTACGTGCAGCTGATGGAATGCAGGCCTTCTAAGGAGCCTACAAGTCTGGCTACGTCATAGTGCTACAAAAGGGTTTTATGTCCTTGAGCACAATGCTTATGGTAACAGAGCCTAGGTTACTCTGCACCAGAACACAGAGAAGTTTGCCTCCCCAGAGGCCTCCCGCAGTTTGCGGCAGTTTGTCATTTCCAGTTTATATGTTACTCATAACCAATTTATGTAGGCACTCTGTAAGTCCTTCCTCCTTTGCTGCTCTTCCCAACACAAAACTGGTCAGAGAATGAGTTTGATGAATTGACAGAGTAGGCTTCAGAAGGTGGGTAATAACAAACTCCTTTGAGCTAAAAGAGCAAGTTCCAACCCAATTCAAGGAAGCTAAGAAACTTGATAAACGGTTACAGGACCTGCTAACTAGATAACACGTTTAGAGAAGAACGTCTAAGTGACCTTATAAAGCTGAAAAACACAGAGTGAGAACTTCGTGAAGCATACACAAGTATCCATAGCCAAGTCAATCAAGCAGAAGAAAGGATATCAGAGATTGAAGACCAACTTAATGAAATAAAGCATGAAGACAAGATTGGAGAAAAAAGAATGAAAAGGAGCCAATAAAGTCTCCAAGAAATATGGGAATATGTGAAAAGACCAAACCTATGGTTGATTGGTGTACCTGAAAGTGATGGGAAGAATGAAACCAAGTTGTTCAACATACTTTGGGATATTATGCTGGAGAGCTTCCCTAACTTGGCAAGACAGGCCAACATTCAAATTCAGGAAATACAAAGAACACCACTAAGATACTCCTTGGGATTAGTAACCCCAAGACACGTAATTGTCAGATTCACAAAAGTTGAAACAAGGAAAAAATGTTAATGCAGCCAGAGAGAAAGTTCAGGTTACCCACAAAGGAAACCCATCAGACTAACAGTGGATCTTTCTGCAGAAACACTACAAGCCAGAAGAGAGTGGGGTCAATATTCAACATTCTTAAAGAAAAGAATTTTCAACCCAGAATTTCATATCCAGCCAAACTAAATTTTATAAGTGAAGGAGAAATAAAATCCTTTAAAGACAAGCAAATGCTGAGGGATTTTGTCACCGTCAGGCCTGCTTTATAAGAGGTTCTGAAAGCAGCACTAAATATGGATGGGAAAAACTCCAGCCACTGCAAATACATACCAAAATATAAAGACCAATGACACTGTGGAGAAACTGCATCAACTAATGTGCAAAATAACCAGCTAGCTTCACGATGACAGAACCCAATACAAAGATAACAATACTAACTTTAAAAGTAAATTGGCTAAATATCCCAGTTAAAAGGCACAAACTGGCTAATTGGATAGAGTCAAGACCCATGAGTGTGCTGTGTTTAGGAGGCCTACCTCACATGCAAAGACACATATAGACTCAAAATAAAGGGATGGAGGAAGATTTATCAAGCAAATGGAAAGCAAAAAACAACAAAAACAAAAAAACAGGGATTGCAAGTCTAGTCTCTGATAAAACAGACTTTAACCAACAAAGATCAAAAAAGACAAAGAAGCCCATTACATAATGAATGGTAAAAGGATCAATGCAACAAGAAGAGCTAAATGTACTAAATATACATGCACCCAATACAGGTGCACCCAGATTCATAAAGCAAGTTATTAGAGACATGCAAAGAGACTTAGACTCCCACACAATAATAGTGTGAGACATTAACATCTCACTGTCAATATTAGACAAATCAACGAGACAGAAAATTAACAAAGATACCCAGGACTTGAACTCAGCTCTGGATCAAGCAGAACTAACAGACATCTACAGAACTCTCAACTTCAAATCAACAGAACATACATTTTTCTCAGCAGCACATAGCACTTACTCTAAAATCTACCACATAATTGGAAGTAAAACACTCCTCAGCAAATATAAAAGAACAGAAATCATAACAGTCTCTTAGATCACAGTGCAAGAAAATTAGAACTCAGAATTAAGAAACTCATTCAAAACCACACAACCACATGGAAACAATTTGCTCCTGAATGTAATACCAACCCTTTGGGAGGCTAAGGTGGGTCGATCATAAGATCAAGCGATTGAGACCATCTGGCCGACATGGTGAAACCCAGTCTCTACTGGGTAAATAATGAAATCAAGGCAGAAATAAATAAGCTATTTGAAACCAATGAGAACAAAGACACAACATATCAGAATCTCTGGGACAGAGCTAAAGAGATGTTTAGAGGGAAATTTACGTGTCTTGGGGTTGCTCTTCTCAAGGAGAAGGTATTGATAGAACATACCTAAGTAAGAGCTATTTATGATGTACCCACAGCCAATATCATACTGAATGGGAAAAAACTGGATGAATTCCCTTTGAAAACTGGCACAAGACAAGGATGTCCTCTCTCACCACTGCTATTCAACATAGTATTGGAAGTTCCAGCCAGGGCAGTCAGGCAAGAGAAAGAAATAAAGTGTATTCAAATAGGAAGAAAGGAAGTCAAATTATCTCTATTTGCAGATGGCATGATTACATATTTAGAACACCCCATTGTCTCAGCCCAAAACTCCTTAAGCTGATAAGCAACTTCAGGAAAGTCTCAGGAACAAAAATAAATGGAGGCCAGGCATGGTGGCTTACGTCTGTACCAGCCCTTTCGGAGGCTAAGGTGGGTGGATCATAAGATCAAGATTGAGACCATCTGGCCAACATGGTGAAATTGAGTCTCTACTAAAAATACAAAAATACGAAAATTAGCTGGGCACAGTGGCATGTGCCTGTAGTCCCAGCTACCCAGAAGGCTGAGGCCGGAGAATTGCTTGAACCCAGGAGACAGAGATTGCAGTGGGCCAAGACTGCTCCACAGCCCTCCAGCCTGGTGACACAGCGAGACTCTGTCTCAAAAATACAAAATAATAAAATAAATGGAAAAAAATACATAAAAGCCAGTCTTTTTGCTTCCTTGCTGTCTTTGCTTTCTTGATTTTCCCTTTTATCACATTCTTGCATCCATCTTTATTATGTCACACAGAGTAGTTTGGCTGACCTAAAAATCCTGTGCTCTGCATATTCAACTTTAGCCCCTGGCAACCATAGATGTTTCACTGTCTTCACAGTTTTTTCTTTTACAGAATGCCATATCATTGAAATCATATAGTACTAGGTTTTCAAAGTTATTTTCTTTTACTTCATGATATGCGTTTAAGGCTCCTAAAGGTCTTTTCAATACTTTACAGCTCATCTCTTTATACAACACAATAATATTCCATTGTTTTGATGTACCATGGTTTACTTATACATTGGTCTACTGAAAGTCAACACATGACTTCTTCTAAGTTTTTGCAATTATGAATAAAACTACCAAAAACTTCCATGTGTAGTTTTTTTTTATGAACATAGATTTTCAACATTTTACGTAAATACCAAGAAGCACTACTGCTTTCTTGATTTTTCATTTTCTCACATTCTTACTTTCTTGCATTCTTCCTGCTTTCCAACAAAGAAGTCAGGGGCACTTTGTAGCTGTCATAGACTCAGGGTCATTTGTTATAATTCACCAGTAATGTAATTCTTTTAAAATGTATAACAGGCTGTGCAATCCACTTCAAACAATTAAGTATAAATCGATCATACAGCTGGGAGAACCAACTTGGGAAATAATAATCGTGCAGTAACATTGGTCAATTTTGCTAATAAAAATAGTATTTCACTAATATAATTTTCTTCAAAGGTGGCATATATATAGGGTTTCATAAAGTAAGCAACTTCATTTTTTCCTCTATTGAAATGTCTAATCTTTGCAAGGCTTTAACTAGGGGACTTACCCAAAATAAGTTTCTGGATACATAAAATTCATACCCTTTCTTTTGCTTATACCTACCTATTTAATCCCACAGAGATATGAGCTCTTAATTAAAAACAAAGATAGATACGCCTTGGTGCAAAATTGTTTCCATGTGAATGAGCACACTCGTGAAGCTGATTTCCTCAATAGCAGGGCCAGGTGGAGAGATAAAGGTCACCTCTGTGTAGCAGCATGCTCCTCCCAGATCAATAGGAAGCCGACAATGCTGTCTTCCTCAGTGACCAGATGGGCCAAGTCCTACAGAATTGTCCACAGCCCTTATTCTGTGTATCAGGCTGTGCAATTGATTTCACGATAACAGACAAGAGGGAAAGGGCTGTCAGGCTTGAATGCCTCCTGTCAATGCAGGAGCCCTGGAAGAGTGTAATTCAGAAATTTTTTGTCAATTTGGGTGAGCTAGGGTGGAATCCTGACAGGGTGATTCTTTACTTGTCATGCAGAAGGTGCAGTGGGGAATCTTCTCTTGGGTCCCTGGACAGTGACGGGCCTGGCCAGAACAGTGCATCATGATGCATGGCTCACTTTCATGGGCAGCTTCCATGGAGTATTTTGTTTCGTAAGCAGAGAAGAATAAAAAAGGTGGAAGTGAAGAGTTGAGTTTATTTTTCAAAGCCTATTCAAAATATTCCATTTCTCTCAGAATTCCTTCCTTGCCTTTCATATTGTAAACATATTTACCTGTCAGTTTCTAAATTTCAATTATCTACAGAATACAAAATTTTTTCTCTGCTTGTAATCAAATAATTAATGGGGGAAATGAAGAAACTAATGTCTCAGGAACAAGAAAGCATACACTGTAAGCTTTTTTGGCTTGCATAGGGTAAATCAGGTTACAATTATGTCAGGTACAGATGGATTTAAAATTGTGCATCAGGCTGTGCTAAATCATGTGAAAAGTGTTTGAATGAAAACATTAATTACATCTCACAGGTAAACATCAAAGAAACCAGACAAGTCATGCTTTTGTTTTGTTTAATACTAGAAATGTCAGAGCTACTTGACTACAAATTCCCTGGGGCTGCTTTGTTTTGTCATATTTCATCTCCTGTGCAACTTCATGAACATTTAGTTTGTTGCTCTATGATTTAAAAACAATGATGAGGTCCAAGTGTTTTTTGGTTTTTTTTCCCCATGCTCTTACTGAAACTTTAAAACAGCAAATTAGGGGCCCACTGGAATCAAAGGTAGCGTCCGTCCTGTTCAATGTACAGTGAGTGCTCAGGTGCCTATTGGATAGAAGTAAATCCATGGAAGATGAGCCAGCCACAAGTCACAGACTAGTGAACAATACAAGATGCAAGTGAGGTTTACGAAATTAAATGAATGTTCTATTTGGAATATTAAAAAAAGAATAAAACCAAAACAAAATAAACAAAAGAAATGGTGTTATGTGGTTCCAGATTAAGCTGTAGCTTTAAAATCATTCAGTACTTACATTCTTATACTTACACAAAAGTATGTAAAAGAAGCAATTTGTATCTTCAAGGAGTTTAGATTCTAGTACTCATTAAATAAAGTTTTGAGCTCCTTTTAGAGGAATATATTGAGCCACCTTGGCCTTTTACTGGTATTTCTGAAATTTATGTTAAATCTGAAGCATTAGAAATTTTTTAAATTTGTTATTTGATTATATATCATAAAAAGCTTAATTTTCTCTTTTGGCTTTAGTAAATATATGCTCATAATTTTATTTGGTTGAAATATTTACTGTTGTTTACCATCAATGGTTTCAAAATAATCATGAATGATTAATATTTTTAGTATATTTTAAAGCATAATTATAAGTGATTAATATTTTATAACAAATAATATTCTATAGGCCCCAATAAAATTTGACTTGAGATTCACTGAAGTTAATTTTGAAAATAATGTGAAAATTTCAAGTACAATAAAAAAATCTTAATAAATTAATTTACATTACACCTGCTTATTTGTAGATAGGCCAAAAAGATGTGCATATTCTTTTCATGCTATTTGTTAAATTTGGTATTTATCAAGGTAGAGTGGTTAATGTGCTGAATTTTTTTTTCTGTAGTTGAAGAAATGATAATTTCACTTAGTCAAGATGTAAGATATTTTTATATAGTGTTGGATTAAATTTGGTAATATTTTATTAAGAATATTTACATCCATGTTCATAAAAATATTGACCTGTGGCCATTTTTTCTTGTAATGTCTATATTCACCTTATAACTTAAGCTAAAAGGTAGTTCCTTGTTTTCTGGAAGATTTTGTGTAGATTTGGCACTATTTTCTTTTTAATGTTGATAGACTTCAATTAAAAAACCATCTGGACTCAAAGAATCCTTTGTGGGACTATTCTGAGTTGCAGACTCAAGTTTTATAAAACATATAGGGCAATTCAGCTTTTTTTATTCATTCTTTGACAATTTTGACAACTGTGCTTTTCAAGAAATTTGTACTTTTCATCTAAGTAGTTGAATTTATTACCACAAAGTTATTAACAATACAACTTTTTTACACTATAATATCTGAAAGATCTGAAGTGATGGCTTCTCTTAAATCTGATACTGTCCTTTTTATTTTGCTTTTTATCAGTCTAACTAGAATGTCATACATTTTGTTGCTTTTCAACTACAAACCTGTTTAGTTTCATTTTTTTCTTCTCCATTGCTTTTCTGTTTTCCCTTTTGTTGATTTATACCCTCAGTTTTATTATTTCCTCCTTACTACTAATTTTAGATTAAGTTTGATCATCTTATTCTAGAGTCTCATGGTGAAAACTTAGGACATTGATTCTAAACTTTTCTTCTTTTCAAATATAAATATGTAAAGCTGTAACTGTCTTCTAAGTACTGTTTAAGCTGTGTCACACAGATACATCTTGGTTGCTTTATTTTCATTTAATGAAAAATGTTTTCTAATTTTTCTTATGATTTTCTTTTTTTCAGATGGAGTTTTGCTCTTGTTGCCCAAGCTGTAGTGTAATGGCAGGATCTCAGCTCACTGCAAACTCTGCCTCCTGGGTTGAGGCAATTCTCCTGCCTCAGTCTCCCGAGTAGCTGAGATTACAGCAGTCCACACCCCCATATCTGGCCAATTTTTTGTAATGTTAGTAGAGACAGGGTTTCACCATGTTAGCCAGGCTGGTCTTGAACTCATGTCCTCAGGTGATCTGCCCGCCTCGGCCTCCCAAAGTGCTGGAATGACAGGCATGAGCCGCCTATCATTTTCTTATATGAAATGTATTAATTTGAAGAGTATTAATTTCCAAATATTTGTGAATAATCTGTATTTGGTTTTGTTTCTGATTTTAATTTGCATTCATTTTTGTCAAAGAGCACGCGTTGTATTAGTTCAGATTTTTTTTAATTGGTTGTTCTAATTTACAAGAAAAAAACAAAGAACCCCATCACAAAGTGGGGGAAGGATATGAACAGATACTTCTCAAAAGAAGACATTTATGCAGCCAAAAATCCTATGGAAATAAGCTCATCATCACTCGTGATTACAGAGAAATGCAAATCAAAACCACTATGAGATATCATCTCATGTCAGTTAGAATGGCAGTCATTAAAACATCAGGAAACAATAAATGCTGAAAAGGATGTGGAGAAATAGGAATGCTTTTACACTGTTGGTGGGAGTTAAATTAGTTCAACCATTTTGGAAGACAGGGTGGTGATTCCTCAAGGGTCTAGAAACAGAAATATCATTTGACCCAGCAATCCCATTAGTAGGTATATACCCAAAGGATTATCAATCATTCTACTATAAAGACACATGCACATGTATGCTTATTACAGCACTGTTCACAATAGCAAAGACTTGGAACCAACCCAAATGCTCATCAATGACAGACTGGATAAAGAAAATGTGGCACATATACACCATGGTATACTATGCAGTCATAAAAATGGATGAGCTCATGTCCTTTGCAGGGACATGGATGAAGCTGAAAACCACAATTCTCAGCAAACTAAGACAGAAACGGAAAACCAAACACCACATGTTCTCACTCAGAGAACACATGGATACAGGGAGGGGAACATCACACAGTTTGTCGGGGGATGGGGAGGATAGGGTAAGTATAGCATTAGGAGAAATACCTAACGTAGATGACGAGTTGATAGGTGCAGCAAACCACCATGGGACATGTATACCTATGTGACAAACCTGCATGTTCTGCACTCGTATCCCAGAATTTAAAGTACAATTTAAAATAATATGTTGTTCTCTGACTCCAAATATAATATACTTTGGTGAATGTTGCATCTGCAATTGAATGGAATGTGAATGCTGTTGTTGGCTGTGACGTTCTACAAATGTCAAGTAGGACATATTGTTGATAGTGTTTTCTAGGTCTTCTATATGTTTATTAGTTATTGGTCTACTTCTACTGATGAGAAGTTTTGAATTGATCAACCATTATTATGGATTTTTTCATTTCTCCTGAAATGTGTCTCAAGTTTTCCTTCTTATATTTTGCTTTATTATTTTGTACACACACATTTTGCATTGTTACAGATTTTTAAATTATATTTTTAAAAGTAGTTCTTTTATCACTAAATGCTCCTTTATCTTGGTACTGAATCCTAACTACCACTTTGTCTTACATTAATACGGTGAGTTTGGATGTCTCATGATTAGGGTTTAAACAATTTTTTTCTTCAATGTGTAAAGTCTAACTTTTTTTTAAATCATAAATGCATTTACTGTAGACATCTTATAGTTTACTTTTTGTTGTTTTTATTTTGTAAATTATTAGACAAATCTCTTTGTTTCTCCTTTTTCAGGTATTACACTCTTGTCATACTCAATGTCCAATGTTATTTCTTAAATTGTTTCCCTTTATCTATTTTTTTAATAACGAGAGGACAAATGTCCTATGAGTTACTTCTGCATGACAGAGTAGAAGCATTGTTTTTAATTTTTTAATTATTAGTCAAGTAAAAATGTACTACACAAAATCAGAAACCATATATTGTGAG